>NW_015557091.1:898930-903142 GCF_001515605.1 Sinocyclocheilus anshuiensis | reverse complement strand
ACACACACACACACACACACACACACACACACATATATATATATATATATATATATATATACAAAAATATATATATATATATTAGTGTTGTCAAAATTAACGCTTTATGCAATTAATTTTTTTTATTTGATATACTGTGCTAGTAGCACGTGCTCTTCAATTGCACACACAAAAACGGCGGCGCGCACTGAATATAATTTCATATTAAAGCGCAAAAGAAACTACGAGCATGCAATGTTGTAGTTATGTTGTTAAGTCATGAAGTTACCAAAAAGGCGATTAAAGCTGCACTTAAACTGTGCATGTAAGTATTTGTTATATATGAGTCAGATTTCAGAACACGTCTCTGAAATGCAGTGGTTTTCAAAACTGTCGTGGAGCAGCAGCACTGTCTCCCTCATCTGACACACTTGATTCAACTCCTCAGCTCTTTAGTGGGTCAGAAAAGGTAAAGCGTTGTGAGAAAATCGGATGCGTGTCAGATCTGCGTCATGTTCAGCAGCAGCAGCTCTTAAAGCAGCCAAAATAACCTCATAACCAGCTGCTGTGATGTCTGTTCATCAAAGAACAAAAGAGGAAATCAGTCACTTTTGAAGTTTTAAGAATTCATCTATATTTAATCTAGAATTTAGAGTTTGATAACTTCATTCAATTTCTGTATATTTCCTACTTGCTGAAGAGCACAGGTAAATATGACATGTATTATAATGGGTTTATGTGAAGTTTATGTGTGTTGTTATTTTTTAAAATCTAATAAATGTTAAAATTGATAGCCCTTAATTATACTGTAGTGTTGAATGGCTATAGTCAATGGTTAAATATTTGGAAAAAAACAAAACAGTTTCCTAGAGACATCAGTAGTATTGGTATCAGTGATACTTGCCTTCAGTCATAAAAGAGATGCCATTAAACAAATATTAAAAATATACTGTTATTATGTTGGTTCTACATTAATTTGAAGATTGAATGTGAAATTATTGCAATATAAAAGTATATATTTAAAAACTTTAATGTTAGGTGAGATTAATCACAATTAATTTCAGAAAAAATGTGTGATTGATTAGTGTAATATGTATGCACTAATATGTAAATATATATATTTACAAAGTGCCTACAGATCTTGGTTGTGTTTACATTTTCTTCTGTCACTGGCCATAATTCTATCCTTGAAATCAGGATTAGTCATATAATAATGTCTTCAGAATCATTCATACATGTGAAAATTATGCACGCATATTAGTAAGTGTACCTATTAATACTAAATGACACATTAGTACCTTTTGAAAGGTTACCGCCCCAGTGACTGCTTTTGTACCATTTTTTCTGCAGGCGTAGAGCACATAACTCCACATATTACTGACAGATCAATCTAGAAAATATGCCTCTGTTGAAATGGTTAAAATACTAAAAATATTCAATTCCTGTCAAAAACCCAGAATGCATTACACATAGTTTTAAAACATGACAGTGTTGAACGCAAATTATCACATGCAATCTTTGTGGGAAAGGTTGAAGTAGATTCTAGTAGCATCTAGTTTGTGATGCTCTCTAGTGCCAGTTCAGTTTTTGCATAACAGTTCATGAAGAACAATTCTGTTTATGGAAAACCCATGATACATGCACAAACATGAGGAACACACCCGGAGAATTAAATCTGCTGGAATGACAGATGACTCATGATAGAGGTTAGATGTTTGGTTTGGATGACTTTAGGTTGTCACACTTTTTACTGGGTGTGAGATGACGGTTCCCACAGTCCTGAAAGACCTGGAAACGTTTCAAATGTTGATTTTTATGCCATCAGAGTAATCAAAAAAATCGTATAAAGTCATGAAAGAATCGCGTATAAGTGGAAATATATGCTTAAATTC
Source organism: Sinocyclocheilus anshuiensis (assembly GCF_001515605.1). Taxonomy (NCBI): domain Eukaryota; kingdom Metazoa; phylum Chordata; class Actinopteri; order Cypriniformes; family Cyprinidae; genus Sinocyclocheilus; species Sinocyclocheilus anshuiensis. Next base: position 901,271 of record NW_015557091.1, on the reverse strand, counting down.
AAAGGTTTTGGGTCAGTATGATTTTTTTTTTTTTAAGAAATTATTATTTTTCAGCAAGGATGCATTAAATTAATCAAAAGTGACAGTAAAGACGTTTATAATGTTACAAAAGATTTCCATTTCAAATAAATGCTGTTCTTTTGAACTTTCTGTTCTTCAAAGAATCCTGAAAAAAAAAAATGTAGCATGGTTTCCACAAAAATATGAAGCAGTACAACAGTTTACAACACTGATAATAATCAGAAATGTTTCTTGAGCAGCAAATCAGCATATTAGAATGATTTCTGAAGGATCATGTGACACTGAAGACTGGAGTAATGATGCTGAAAATTCAGCTGCGCATCACAGGAATAAATTACATTTGAAAACATATTCAAATAGAATATTGTTATTTGAAAATGTAATAATATTTCACAGTATTACTATTTTTTACTGCAGTTTTGATAAAATAAATGCAGCCTTGATGAGTACAAGAAACTACAAAAATTAAAAATGGAATGTTTTACAGTATTTTTGCAGCCTTGAGCATAAGAGACTTCAAAAACATAAAAAAGTCTTTCCAAACTGTATATATTTTTCAGCTATGCTCAATTTTTAGTATTTCACTCTTTGTAAAAAAAAATCTTCATCTCATACTGTAAAAGTCATGGAGAAATTGTGGAAAATAACTGGTCAGACAGTGTGAAAACCCAGATGTTTTGAGTTAATATAAACCTTTTCATTTCAGAAAGATCAAGAAACATTAAATGTAATATTCAGTTTCTCATTTTTTTTTCATCCCTGTCTTTTGCATATAAGCTCACAGTTATGAAGTCGTATAACCTGCTTTAAAATGATCACATATTCTGCCTTTTTCTCTTTTTAAAGGGCGCTTGATATGTATCCAAAATTAAAGTCAACAATAAAAGTAATTCATCTCTGAAGTATTTCTCTCCCTCAGATTGCACCCAGGAGGAATTTGCTGGTTTATTAGAGCAGTTGTGTAACTGCGGGATCTCAAGCTTACATGTTAAAGGTAAGACACCTTTAAACACACATTAATGGTGATAAAATGAAATTGTCTAGTAATGACAGTTTTTTCTTGTCTTTTCCCCCGTGTGAGGTGTGAAAGTGTCCTGCGAGGCAGGTCGGTTGTACTCGCAGGGGTCTGTTCTTGCTGTTTCTGACCAACAGAGGGAGCGAATCACTGAGATACTGAACCACAACAAGCTCTCGTGTTCAGCTGAACAGGGGCGACAGGTGCATGGAGGTACAGTACACACACATACACACATGTTAATGTTATGCTATGCTCTTATGGAAGTTCAGGGTATATTTTGGTCTGAAAGAAGTAACCGTGTGTTTGTATGTGCAGCGGGGTCATCGGTCGCGCTTGTGGTCGCAGCGCTCCTGCTGTTTGCACTGGGTGCTGCATTGTTTGTCTATTTGTACAAAAAAAGGTGAGGACAGACCAGTTTGTGTGTGTGCTTTGCATGAAACTCTCTGTGGTGATTCCTCTAGGTTAGGGCTGTCAGTTGATTAATTAAAAATGTGTGCCAATTAATAAATAATTTAATAGCAAGATACTGTTTTTCTTTTAAGTATTAAATGTTTTCATTTCATTTAATAAATTGAATCAATGTACTATTTAAAAGCAGTTCAGCTTTTTTTTTTTTTTTGAAAATAAAAATAGTACATTGAATTTCTAAATATTAAGTCATTTTTATTTAGGTCAATTAATACATTGAATTAACATCAGTATGAAGTTTAAAAACAGTTCAACTTATTTTATTTTTTAAATATTAATTAATTTTCATTTATGCCAAAATAATAAATTGAATTAATATCAAGCTACAGTAAAAAACAAATACTTTTTTCTATATTATTTTTAAATATTAAAATGTATGCAATTTGATTAATTGATATCAATATACTGTTAATATTGTTCAACTTAAAAAAAAAAGTTATATAATTTTTATTCATCCCACTTAATAAATTGAATTAACATCAAAATATTAAAAATATTATTTTATTTTATTTATGCCAATTAATACATAATAATGTCAGTATAGTTTACAAAATAGTATATTTTAAAATATTAAATCAATTTATTCATGCCAGTTAATTAATTGAATTAATATCAATATACTGTTTAAAAGTAGTTAAATGTTTTTTAAAATATAAACTAATCTTTATTAATTAAATGAATCGACCATTCTCCTCTTAAAGGGGTCATATAATGCTTTTTTAAAGATCATTATTTTGTGTATTTGGTGTAACAGAATATGTTGACATGCTTTAATGTTCAAAAAACACATTATTTTTCAAATACTGTACATTATTGTAGGTCCTCTATGCCCCG
>NW_015557091.1:879204-898878 GCF_001515605.1 Sinocyclocheilus anshuiensis | reverse complement strand
TCTCGCGCTCTCTCTCTCTCTCTCTCTCTCTCTCTCTCTCTTTCTCTCTCTCTCTTTCTCTCTCTCTTTCTCGCTCTCTCGCACTCTCTCTCTCGCTCTCTCTCACACACACACACATGCGCGCGCGCACACACACACACACACACACGATGCGCAAAACTCCGCATTTGAACAGTCAATAGCAAATACTTAAACTAGTAACAAAACATACTTACAGTCGCTGATTCAGAAGCGCCAGATTGTCATAGCAAAGTCAGAATTACCTCCTCTCCTAGGTTCACGAAACGGTCGTCCATAAAATGCATTGCTGTTCTGTTGTAAGTAATCTTAAAGATTCCTAAATGCATCTACTTTCGGAAGGCCAAATAAAGTGCTTTTGCTTTCGCCTAGAAACACACAGCGTCTCCCTGACATGCTGCTTCAACACTAACTGCGGTTACTGAAACCACGCCTTCTTTCTTTGCGTGCACATTTGGGCGCATTATGCAAATATTTCCACATAGTGAGGTAGATATGTGGGGGCGTGTTAGAATGAGCCATTTTAGGGGGGCGTGGCAGAGTCTTAACTTTGATAAAGAATATCTCTTTGGTTTTGAGACTTTAGTCTTTGCAACTTCAGGGATCTTATCTATGCACAATCAGCTTGTAACACTCCAAAGAGAAAGGAAAACTTGAAATCGCATCATATGACCCCTTTAACACAAATACTTGAAAAATTGCACATTTGAGAATTTTTTACACTTTTAAGACAGAGTACTGCTGTAGTTTTTAGACGATTAATGCAGTAAATCCACAGCATTCTTTTGAGTACTTTGGAGTAAATACTGTGCTACCATGAATATGGTCATCACTCTGTACCATGGTATATATATATCGAAGAACCATCTCATATGGCATGGTATTACACTGTTCTAAGAGTAATTTATAATGCATTTACAGTCTTTGTTTTGGGATCAGCCCATTCGTAGGATGAACGTGTTCTTGTGCATCTTTAGCATTTGAAAAAAAAAAAACATTATACTAAAACATGTTTCAACTCATTATGTGTACATGATCTTTTGGCAGGCGTCCTGCTGACTACCTCTCCATGCAGCTGAGCGAACAGGCCGAGACGCCACTGGAACTCTAGTGTGTTTGTATGAGCGTGCATGTGAGTGTGGGTGAATTTTGGTTGTTTGTTTATTATAAAGCTGAATGTGTTTTTACAGTTTTATCAAAATCTCTTTAATTATGCAATGTTGATAATCCGAAGACTATGCTACAGACTTTTCATTAAGACCCTAAAGAATCATATCAACTTGTGGAAAATGGGCATCCTATGACCCCTTTAAGACATTCAGGATGTTTCATTTCTTTAGTGTGAATCAAATTTTCCAAAAATCATTCTTTTATTGAATTCAAGTGTATTTTTGTTTCATAATGTGACTTTGAAGTACATACTCATCAGTTAGCAGTAAAGACTGTAAAAAAAAAAAAGTAGAAATCAGCAAACATTAAATATGTGACACTTACCATAGTAAGCACACGCGTGATGCAAACATGCCACACATCATTATGTCACTCAAGGTACAAATTGTTGTTGACTTTAATAATTTAAAATCTTAATTTTCAAAAATAAAGATTTATTCCACAATAAAGTTCAAGAGATTTTAAACCTTAGCATAGCAACACAGAACAGAATCTTTCCTCCTTCATGATTCTTTCTGCAGGTGTTGTGTTTCTTTTATGTGAGTGAGTGAGTGAGTGAAGTGACATGTGGCCAAGTATGGTGACCCATACTTGGAATTAGTGCTCTGCATTTAACCCATCCAAAGTGCACACACACAGCAGTGAACACACACACACACCCGGAGCAGTGGGCAGCCATTTATGCTGCAGCGCCCGGGGAGCAGTTGGGGGTTCGGTGCCTTGCTCAAGGGCACTTCAGTCGTGGTATTGAAGGTGGAAGAGAACGCTGTACATTCACTCCTCCCACCTACAATCCCTGCCGGTACGAGACTCAAACCCGCAACCTTTGGGTTACGAGTCTGACTCTGTAACCATTAGGCCACGACTTCCTATGTGTTTACAGCTTTTCTTTTATGCATCTGCACAGTATTATCAGTTGTTCTCAGGGTCGTCAGATCAGTGTTTGTGTTCAGTAAAGAGCTTCTGACCACAGACACATTTCTGTGTAGAACTAGTGTGCCATTACGGTAAGACAGAGCAAAACACATTACTTAAAGTTCACTGTTCGCGCAATTCATTTCCATTCTCAGTTGTTAATTGATCTTAACGGCCTGTTAATTAGATATTAGAGTGTTCTGTCACTTATTTGTCATTCTAGGATTGCTCATGATTCTGAATTTTAAGGACCAGTCAGAGAGTCTGCTTGGCTTTTTAAAGACGTAGAGCAGAAAATCCCCACAAAGGAAATAAAGGGTCGAGAAGACAAGATATAATGTTGATGACTATTTTTGTCAGAGTAGAAGTGTAGAATTGCAGTGTTCCATTATGTTCATTTTGAAGGGTATTTAATTTTTTTTAATTTTTTTTTTGCATTTTGCGATTTTGCAAAACTAAAATACAATTTGGCAATTTTGCATTCTCACTGGTTCCTTATAGGGTTTTAATGTAATTGATTATTGATTTAGTCTTTCATCATTGATTTTGATGATCTTATGTACATTTGGCAGAGGAAATTTTCTGAAATAATACAATCACAATAAATGTTTCTTTTTGTTAATATTGAATATATGCGTGTGTTTATTTAATTGTATTTATTTATAATATATGCATTACCATTCAAACGTTTGGGTTTATATGATTTTTTTAAAGGGGTCATATGATGCGATTTCAATTTTTCCTTACTCTTTGGAGTGTTACAAGCTCTTGGTGCATAAAGAAGATCTGTAAAGTTACAAAGACTGAAGTCTCAAATCCAAAGAGATATTGTTTATAAAAGTTAAGAGTCAGCCACACCGATGCAACGCAACGCGTAAAAAGACAGTATAAGTCATTATAATCCATAATTATGTCCCTACTGGATGCAACGAATGCCTCGTTTATAATGGGTTTTCATGTTTTTAAATCATCGCCCCGGCCTGACAGGGCATCACAGTATGGTAAGGGGTGTAACATTTCCGTCACACGCTTGAGGTATTCGGCCAATCACAACGCACTGGATAGCTGGCCAATCAGAGCACACCTTGCTTTTCAGACCGATGAGCTTTGTATAAATCGAAAACTTTTAAAAACTGTACATTATTATAGAAACAATAATGTACAGTATGTGGAAAATAATGTGTTTTTTTAACCTTAAACCGCATAAACACATTTCATTACACCAAATATACCAAATAATGTTATTTTTAGCAGCATCATATGACCCCTTTAATGATTGTGGAAGTCTTTTTTTGCTCACCAAGGATGCGTTTATTTGAACAAAAATACAGTAAAAACAGCAATATTTTGAAATATTATTACAATGTAAAATAACAGTTTTATATTTGAATGTGTTGTAAAATGTAATCTATTCCTGTGATCAGAGCTGAATTTTCAGCATCGTTACTCCAGTCTTCAGTGTCACATGATCCTTCAGAAATCATTCTAATATGCTGATTCTTATTATCAGTGTTGAAAACTGTTGTGCTGCTTCATATTTTTGTGGAAACCATTAAACATTTTTTTAAGGATTCTTAGATGAATAGAAAGTTCAAAAGAACAGCATTTATTTTGAAATAGAAATCTTTTGTAACCTTATAAATGTCTTTACTGTCACTTTTGTTCAAATGAATGCATCCTTGGCCCCAAACTGACCCCATATTTATGTATTTAATATTAGGTCTGTATCATTGTGTCTCATTTGTCAGTCAGATTCTCTCTTTTCTCTTCCTGTTCTTTCATCAGCACGTCCTGTCCTGTCTGTATCAGATGCATCTTCTTAAGGCAAAGGCTCACATATAACAGCCTAAATTGACTTTTACTGTTTTTTTCCTGTATTGCATATGCATTTTTTGCATACATGCATGACCTCAGGCTGTCTGTGTTAATTTCATACAGCTGTACTCGTGTGAAAATACGTGTTTTTGTGTTGTGAGTATTTGCACAGTCCAGTGCTTTATGTAAAGCGAGCGTGTGGAAGCGTGTGCATGTGTATGTATGTGGTTTTGTGCACATAAAGACAGCATGTCAGACGATGCTACACGTCAAAAGTGCATCTGTGGCCTGCTGCACAGGAAGAGAAGGAGGTGCAACAGGAAGGATAGAAAGAGAGGGAAAGAAAAAGACCGACGGTGCGTGACAGATACACTCAAACAGAGAAAGTGTCGAATGGAGGATGAAGATGAGGTCTGAGAGAAGTAGAGTAGCGAGAGCAAAGGTTAACAGATACCAGTGAGACTTCCTGTGCTCTGAAACACACATGATGCTCCTGTGTGCTCCTGTGTTTGGAGACTCCAAATCTGAAGACCAACGAGATCAACGTGACTCAATCAACAGTGAGTATTCGCTTTCATCATCAAGCGTATTAGCTATATTTTATATTATATATATTATAAGGTGTTTGTCTTTAAACATTAGCCATATGGAGTTCATTGCTGGAGAAAGTCTATTTTTTTGAAAACACAGTCTTACAAAAAATGTTACCATGGTAAACATTGTTACATTAATTAATATTACTGCTCTAAAATTATAATATCATTTGTGCATTTTTTTGAAGAAAACTATTTTTTTTAGGTGCTGCCTCTGCAGCATATATCTTGGTGTTCTGGTATATGGTGTTCTGAGTGGTTACTAGGGTATTTAGAATGGTTGCTAGTGTATTTAGGGTGGTTACTGGGGTATTTAGGATGATTGTTATGGTATTCTGAGTGGTTACTAGGATAAAGGATGGTTGCTGGTGTATTGAGTGGTTACTAGGGTATTTAGGATGGTTGCTAGTGTATTCTGAGTGGTTACTAGGATATTTAGGATGGTTGCTGGTGTTTTCTGAGTGGTTACTAGGGTATTTAGGATGGTTGCTAGGTTATTCTGAATGGTTGATAGGGTATTTAGGATGGTTGCTAGTGTATTCTGAGTGGTTACTAGGATATTTAGGATGGTTGCTGGTGTTTTCTGAGTGGTTACTAGGGTATTTAGGATGGTTACTAGTGTATTCTGAGTGGTTACTAGGATATTTAGGATGGTTGCTGGTGTTTTCTGAGTGGTTACTAGGGTATTTAGGATGGTTGCTAGGGTATTCTGAATGGTTGATAGGGTATTCTGAGTGGTTACTAGGGTATTTAGTATGGTTGCTGGTGTATTCTGTGCGGTTACTAGGGTATTTAGGATGGTTGCTAGGGTATTCTGAGTGGTTACTAGGGTATTTAGGATGGTTGCTAGGGTTTTCTGAGTTTTTACTAGGATGAAGGATGGTTGCTGATGTATTCTGAGTGGTTGATAGGGTATTAACGATGGTTGCTAGGGTATTCTGAGTGGTTGATAGGGTATTCTGGTTCTCTAGATTTAAAAGTAAATGATACTTTAGAATTGTCTATAATTATCATGGTAGATATTTGTAAGGGTTCAGTCAATCAGTTTAGATCCTCTTTTATATAGAGACATAATGTATAGTATCTACTTTAACCCAACCATGGGAAAAAAAAAAATCTTGTTATATTTGTTATTAAAATACCACAAAGGAAGTGACATACTGTAGTTTGATGAGGTTTTGAGTATAACATGATATTGACACTGCTGTTCTGTTTTAGCGGGTCTGTTACTTTCTGAACTTCCAGTATGTGAACATTTACATCTTACATTGATTATGACCGTTTAAAAGTTTCAGATCAGTATTATTATTATTTTTATTTTTTTTTAAACATTTTTATTCAGCAAGGATGCATAAAATTGATCAAAAGTGACAACAAAGCATTTACTGTAAAGCATGTTCTTTTGAACTTTTTATTCATCAAAGAATCCTGAAAAAATTTATCATAGTTTCCACAAAAATATGAAGCAGCACAACTGTTTTCAACATTGATAATAATCAGAAATGTTTCTTGAGCATCAAATCAGCATATTAGAATGATTTCTGAAGGATCATGTGACACTGAAGACTGGAATAATGATGCTGAAAATTCAGCTTTGCATCACAGGAATAAATTACATTTTAAAATATATTCAAATAGATAATGGTTATTTTAAATTGTAATAATATTTCACAATATTGCTGTTTTCATTGTATTTTTGATCAAATAAATGCAGCCTTGGTGAGACCTCCTTCAAAAACAAAATATACATTTTATAATAATTTATTAATAATTTATAATAATAATCTTTATACACTCACACAGTTCAATAAACCTTGTCCATGAATGAATTCATTCAGTGACTATAGCCTCCTGCTTATGAATATGAATGCAAATATGCTGCTAGCTCTTCTAAGTCTAGGCTACTCTGGCTGAAGCATGAGGTTTTCAGGGGGTTCTGCATTAACTTCATGCAGAATCAAACACTTGAAAACGTTCTGCTGACTGCACTCTTTCTTTCTGTCATATGGGACCCAAGAGAAGGTCAATGCTGCAGTTTCTACCTCCCCTGAACTCCTGACTGTTTTTTTTTTTATTAATATCTTAATTGAGATGCAGATTGCTTTGTCAATAGAAATAAGGGTTATTGTGGCATAAGTTTTTTTTCATAGTTTTCTTGATGCGACAGGCTTGTAAACTGTACCTCACATCTGTTTGGGAGGCTGTCATGCTGTAACCATGGTAACACAGTGTTTGTTGATGGATGTGGGTAATGAGGTTCAGACTTGGTTTCCAGAGAACTGACATGTGCTCCTCTGGAGTCTGGACCTTTCTCTACATATCTTATTTAAGAAGATTTGAAGACATCTAACTGTGTTCAGACTTAAAAAGAAAGTTAAATCACTCTGTGATAAGTGTTAGAAAGCATGTCCACATTTCATAAAGTGCAAAATATACATCTAGAAGAAAACGTGAGCATTGCTTGTCTGTGAGCTATGATGGTGACTGTATCCGTTTGACTGATGTGTGCTGCTGATGCTTGCATAGTGTGTTACAGGCAAATGGATCCCACTGAATGACACTGAGGGTCTGACACACACCGTTTGATTGATGTGTGCTGCTGATGATGCATTGTTGGTCTGTGTTACAGGGAAATGGATGCCACTGAATGACACTGACGGTCTGACACACACACACACACACACACAGCTGGACACGGTTTCCTAGTGCTCTGGGATGGATAGACATTCCCATATCCCATGGCAGGAGTACTGCTACCTGGATCTGAAGTCCAATGCTCAAAAACAAGAGACTAGCAAAAGGATGGAAGGTAGAGGTACAAAGCCCAAACACATCACATTTAATTTATATTTTAATTAATATTTTTTATATAGTGAAGCAGTATAAATTTATTACTGTTTCTCAGTTATCAGCCATATTAGCCATTAATATTAAATATTAAAGTATACATGCAACTTTAGATACATGTGACAGTGCATAAAAATTACAAAAAACTAAAAGGTTTAATGTTTAACATTTTGTAGTTTTTAATGTTGTAAAATTGTTATATACATGTATTTATAAATATATTTGGTATTTAATATTTTTATATGACAAAGAAATATTGATTTTTAATCAAGCCATTAATATTAAAAATATTAAAATATGCATGCAACCTTAGCAGATCTTTGTGTGCCTGTGCATAAAAATGACACTAAAACATGTACTTTAGTTTTTAGGGTTGTCATTTTTTTAATATATTTTTATTTTAAATTATTGAATTTATTTAATATAAATTAGTATTATAGATTTATAATACTAACCATTTTTTTTGTTATCAGCCATTAATATTAAATATGAAAATGTATAGATATAAAAATATATATTCACAATTTTAAATAATTATGATTAATACAAATATTTATCAGTACTGCCCAGAAATTCAGTATCTGTGTATCCCTAATTTTACAATTTTATGCATTTCTTATGCTGCGTTCAAGTCCTCCTGGGACGTTCGTACTTACGAGTTGACAAGTCGTAATTACGACGTCAGGTGCGTTCAAGTCAGTTTAGTCGGCACAAGATGGCGGTGTACCTTCTTTTAATAAATTACAAGAAAATACAACAGGGTCTGCATTTTTTTACTTGGATTTCAGCTGCATAACAAGAACATGACCAATTTAAGTTTATAGGACAACTAAACTATCAATTTAAACAAAAATTTACTGTCAACTACAAACGTTGCATCCATCAATTCCGCCATGTTTCTCATTGACACGCCCCCAACTCGGAAACTCGGGGCTTAACGAAAATTTCGAGTTCCCCACTCGTAATAACAACTTTGTGGTGGCATTCATGTGCGTTCAACTCGTAAATACGATCTATCCGACATGACTTGAACGCACCATTACACTAAATGATATGTTTGTGTATGTGTTTGTTCCTCAGATCCCGGGTGGTTACGCAGACACCAGACATTGTTGCAACGGTTCTTATCCACCTCCATTTTGGTAAATGTGGTCCATCACATGAGAAAGGCAGACCTGCTTAGTGCACAGGAGGCGGGGCTTATCCAGAAAATGGGGTCTTTGAAGGATAAAGTGCACTTATTGGTCGAGTTACTGTCTGTCACTGATCCACATGGCGCCGCCCTTCAGGCTTATCTTCAAGGTTCACACCTGACTGAGTTCAACCTTATAACTGTACATGGTAAGTGTGTGTGATTCATTTATTATTATTTTCTGCTTCTTTTTTTATGCCAGAGTTTGTTACTTCTCTCTTTCCCTCCGCAGACTCTGTGGTTCGACCTTATAAAGATGCTCTCCTTCAGCGACTCAAAGAAGATGACAATTCATCGTTGCAAGTCGCTGGTAACTCCAATTCCACTTTACTCCTCATAGAGTGCGTATCTGACCTTCAGCAGCGAGAACACGACCTTGTACAGGTGTCAGTTAACAGAGGGGCGGGGCCTCTTCACGGTCGAGTGCTGGGATTGGACAAACTGATCACTCCTTTGACGAGAGTTAGCACCGCCCCTCGCGTGACACTGACGATTGGCGTGGCCGGCAGCGGGAAGAGCCGAATGGTCCGCCGTTTCATCCAGCTATGGAGCGCCAGTCAGATCTATCCAGAGCTGAGTCTCGCAATCCCCATTGCATGCTGGGAATTGAGCAGTTTCGATCGGCTATCGGTCGAGCGCTTGCTGCGATTGTATGTTCCGTATGATAATGTGGACGTAATTATATTTAACGAATCCTGCAAAGTGTTGCTCATTTTGGACGGATTGGAAGAATTTCGCCAGTCGCTGGATTTCGCAGATGCCCCACCCACTAGTGATCCTCGTCGCGAAATTCCTGTGTCGGACCTTATTGCAAACATTGTACGAGGTAACCTGTTGCCAGGGGCAACGCTCTGGCTTTTGTCAAGGCCTGGCACTGGGGCGAAAGTTCCGGCGGGATTGGTCGATCGCGTGACAGAAGCCCCGCCTCTTTCCCAAACGCAAATAAAGGATTATATTAATCACTGTATTACAAACACGCTAGATGTGTATTCGTTATCCCAGGAGAGCTCACCGTCTCAAACGAACACACCCGAGGATGTCTCCTCCCAAGTGTGGACTTACCTGAATTCCCAGAAACCATTGCTCATTTTGTCTTCTGTGCCGGCGGTTTGCCACATTATCATAACTACGCTGTCGCGCCTTCTAAAGTTAGAGTCAGATGCCACGCCCCTTCCTAGAACATTAACAGAAGTCTATGCCCACTACTGTTGGCCACACCTCTCAGGATCAGAAGCACCCAGTGGCGGCATCAGGAAGCCACTTAGCACTCTGGGTCGTCTTGCTTTTTATAGCCTCTTACGACGACGGTATACGTTCAGCGAGACTGAATTACGAACTTACGGCGTCGATGTACCACCTCAGGGCGGGACTCTCGGCTGCCGCATTCTCCAGCGCAGGCAAAGCTGGTCGTCCGATAGCATGGCGTGGCAGTTCACGCACACGTCCGTGCAGGAGTTCATGGGGGCGCTCTTTTACTACGTTTCGTTGAGGCGTGGGATGTTTGATCTGTTCTCTGAAAGTGCCGTTTCCTGGCCCCGCATTGGCTTCCACAGCCACTACCGTTCTGCGCTGCAGAAAACCAACCAATCAGACGCTGCAGCGCAAGGCAACCTCGACCTCTTTATGCGCTTCCTGTCAGGGCTGCTGTCTCCGGCAGCCGGCACTTTGCTAGGCGGTTCTTTGGGTGTTGTGCACGAGGAGCAGGTGACCCAGCGCACAACAGCGACAACTTTGCTTCAGAACGCGGTGACCGGGACTGCAGGCGACGCCGTCAGTATGCGCAGTGTCGCCATGGTAACGTGTCTGGCGGAGCTGCAGCAGGGGGAGTGGCTACGATCTGTTGAAGACGATCTCATTAACTGCAGCCTGCGGGGGAAGCTGAAGGGCGGAGTTTGTGCTGTGCTCGCCTACTTGTTGCAAGTATCAGACGCATGTACTGAAGAGACGCAACTGTCCAACTGCCTAGACTCCTCCTCCTTGAAGAGGCTCCTCCCACAGCTGCTGTACTGCAGTAAGCTCAGGTAAAACGTGCATGTTTATACTAAAAAAGCCAAAACTCTATAGCACAAAGTTAGTCTATACAGTTTGAGTGCTATATTTAAAGACTTCTAAAGCCATTCTACAGATTTGTTAAACCTAAGTTTAAGTTATTTTTCATTGTAAATCTCTTGTGTATCCTGTTAACTGTTACATATATATGTGTGTTATGCAGAATGGAAAACAATGAATTTAAGGAAGGCACCATGGAGCTGTTGGGAAGTCTGCTGAGTGCCAAAGAGTGCCATATTCAGATGCTCAGGTACAGACACACATTAATGTTTCTTGAGCTGAAAATCAGCATGTTAGAATGATTTCTGAAGATCATGTGACACTGAAGACTGGAGTAATGATGCTGAAAATTCAGCTTTGATCACAGGAATAAATTACATTTTTAAATATATTCAAATAGATATTATTACTATTTAAATTGTAATAATATTTCACAATATTGCTGTTTTTACTGTAATTTTGGTGAAATAAATGCAGCCTTGGTGAGCAGAATAGACTTGCAGACTCCAAACTTTTGAATGGTAGTATGTTTTATTACAGCCTTTAACTTGTTTAACTCTCTTTCTTTCTCTTTTGTAGTCTGGCTGATGACTCCATAAGCAGTAAAGGCATTAAACCGCTCAGTCGGGCTCTACTTGTCAACCGAACTCTCACAAGCCTGGAGTCAGTGACTTTTTTTATTAATATAATAACTTTTTTGTATTTTCACTAGCAGTTACAAGGTCGTAGAATAATATAATGCAAACTAATCTGATGTATTTTTCTGTGCCTTTGATCCTTATAATCCGAATCAACAAGAGAAATTAAGGATGCTAAATATAATTGATCCCTTTTGTCTTAGTCTCCGTGGCAACAACATTGGTGCCAAGGGAGCAAAGACGTTGTGCGAGGCCCTAAAAATGAACCAGGTCCTTGTGTCAGTCAAGTAAGTTTTGATAAACCATTATAGAATTGTTACACTAAACAAATTTTTTTAGATTATAATATTTATAATGCATAAAATTTGTTTATTTATTTATACAATTTAAAATATATATATATATTTTCTAATTAATACTTTTTTCTAATTTAAGATCTATTAAGGTCCTTGTGTCAGTCAAGTGAATTCATAATAATAAATATAACACAATAAAATTGTTACAGCTGTCATTTAAAAAAAAAAAAATCATTTATAAAAATGTATGTATTCATTGTATTTACTTATAAAATGTTTTTTATATATTTCAAATTGAATACATTAATTTAATAAACCTTTAATCAGTCATTTGATTTAATGTGTTCATGCTTGCGTGCACATAAATGAGCATATGTGTGTTTATTCATGTAGTCTGCAGAATAACCACATAGAGGATGAAGGAGCGCGTGCGCTGGCGGAGGTTCTTCAATCAAACCGAAAGCTCACCACACTGAAGTGAGTCTGTGTTTTACTGTGTGTGTGTGTGTGTGTGTGTGTGTGTACTTCAACAGAGCATCATGAACACAAATCTTCATGCATTGCAGCGTTCAGAAGAATGGCATCGGGCCAGAAGGAGTGAAAAAAATCGGAGAAGCCCTTACAAAGAATCAAACTCTACAAGATTTCAAGTAAGAATCTGAAGTGTCAGCTCAAAATCTAATCACATTCAACACTCTACTGAAAATAATTCTGTCCGTATGAATGTAATTGCAGTGTCTCCAGCAATCATTTGGGTGATTTGGGAACAGTAGCTCTGGCTCAGGCTCTTATGGTCAACCACATACTCCACAGGCTCAGGTAAAACAGTGATTTCATTACAAATATCCAATCGATGAATATGAATGAACTTCTGACCTGTCTCTTTCACTTGTTCAGTCTTCAGAGTAACTCAGTGAGTGACAGAGGCATCAAAGCTCTCTCACACGCTCTTCAGTCAAACCGAGGTCTCAGCTGTCTGAAGTACGTCAACACGCGTCAATGCCAAACACCATAGTATTAAACTATTTTAACGTATGTTCTGGCTAAGAAATAATACTGACTTTGTGTGTCTGTTTGATGGCAGTCTAAGGGAGAATTCAATAGGAGTCGCTGGAGCCAAAGACATCGCCAAAGCCTTAAAAGTCAACACTTGTCTTAGAGAACTCGAGTAAGTACACACAAAATACATGCTTAATTAGTCAAAATGAACACATACCATTGTCTTTTACTGTTTTTATATAAAGCTAATTAAGACTAAAAATAATGTACGTATATATATTTTTTCCACATATCTATATTATAAATACTATAAATATTTTACTATTATAAATATTGTAAATGGTTATAAATATTTATTAGTTAAAATAAAAATATTTTTAATCTGTAGTAAATATAATTAGCTTTATTATATATATATATATATATATATATATATATTTATATATATATATATAGCTAATTCCTATAGACTAAAAACATTAATTTGTATGTAATAATTAAATAAATTTATCATATATTTATTTATAATGAAAATATTTAATATATAAAAAGCTAATTATAATACAGACTAGACATGAAATTTTATGCAAGAAATAATGCTTTATTTATTTCCTATAAAAAAGAATGTAGTTAAAAAAATATTAAATTGTATTTAATAGATCAAAATTTATATATAAATAATTTTTTAGCCTATAGTTATTATTATTAACTTACAAATGTATATTCATTATATAATCATTTTTTATTTTGAAGCGATATAATCCGATTTATTATATTTGAGTTTTTCACAACTTAGAGTTTAGTAAAACAGAAATGTATGTGCTATTCATCTATCAAATTCAAAAATCAAATATACAAAACTAAAGCATTTTGTTTCACAAAGTCATGTAAAAATGAATGTAGTACTCTGTGTGTCACCATGTATTGAGCTTGTGTTATCCTCACAACCTGAATGTATTACAAATCATTTATCAGTGTTTTTTTGTGTTTGTGTGTGTGTGTTCAAGTCTGACTGCTAATCTTCTTCATGATGAGGGAGTGACGGCCATCGCTGAAGCCATGAGGGTCAACAGAGCCATCACCTCCTTACAGTGAGAGAACACACATATTCTCACATACACACTCATGGAACAACACAAAACACATGTATACATACACTTTTAAATGAACCTACAAATACATTTAAGACAAAAGAGATGAACTAATGAGAACCTTAAAGATGACTCTTGGTCAGGTAATGACATCATTGAGGTCAGGATGTGATGTCATCCAAGGTCATATTTATCACAATGACTTAATGTGAAGGTGTTGACTTTAGACATCCGTTTGACACTTAAATGACTAATACAGTCATAAATACGCCTCTGTGTTTGTTTCAGTCTCCAGTGGAACTTCATAAAGGCTGGAGCCGCTAAAGCTTTAGCACAGTCTCTCATGAGCAACACCTGCATTCAGCTGCTGGAGTAAGAACATCTACATCCTCATGCAACTCTATCAGTCCTCTCTCATCTCCACAGATCACTGCCATATTGTTGATTTCTCATTGACACCATATTTAAAAAAAAATGTTAAAAGCTGCTTTGAAGCACTTTTGGTTCTGGATCTTTCCTTCCACTCTTAAAAATAAAGGTTCCAAAAGGGGTTTTTAACAGTGATGCCATAGAATTATTTTGGGTTCCCCAAAGAACATTTCTTAAAATAACCATTTAAAAGTTTAAAAGAGCTTTTTTTAAAGCTTTACAAGTCTAAAGAACCTTTTGTCCAATGGAAAGGTTCCATGGATGTTAACGGTTCTGTATGGAACCACCTTTATTTTTAAGAGTGTATTTTATTGGCATCCATGGTTACATGAAGAATTTTGAACATCCATGAAACCTTTAAGGTTCTTCATAGTGGAAAAATTCTTTCGATTTTAAAAATGCTCTTCACGCTAAGAAAAACATCTTTTAGGAATTGTTCACTGAAAGATTCTCTGGGGAGCCAAAAATGGTTCTTTTATGGCATTGCTATGAAAACATCCTTTTTGAACCTTTATTTTTAGGAATGTACAGGTTCTTCAGATCTGTGTTTTGGTTTTTGGGTCCTTTAAAACTCTACAAGGTTTACTAAAGAACTAGAGAATGAAATGCTCTTGGTGTAACTTTTTAGCTCTCTAATGCATCAGACTGACAGGTACTTATTGGAATGAACCTTTAGTTTTAAAAAGTGCATGTCTCAGGTTCATTGTAATGTAGTGATATCTGTATCATGAATGATCAGCGTTGTGTGTTTCTCTGTCAGTCTGCAGGAGAACGCTCTGGGTGATAACGGAGTCATTGCTCTGGCCTGTGCTCTGAGGTCAAACTCTTCTCTCAGTGTGCTCTAGTGAGTCTCACTTCAGTTCATTATCTCGTGACTATTTGCTAAAGTCGGTTGTGTGTGACCTTGCTCATGTGTGTTGTGAAGTCTTCAGGGTGTATCAGCGGGTAAATCAGGGGCCATAGCACTAGCTGATGCTCTGGTGGTAAACGAAAGCCTTCATACACTAGAGTAAGTCTCTTCTGCTCACCCAGGCTGCATTTATTTGGTCAAAAAATACAGTAAAATCCTGAAATATTTTTACAATGTTAAATAACTGTTTTCTATGTGAATATCTGTTAAAATGCTATTTATTCCTGTGATGCAAAGCTGAGTTTTCAGCATCATTACTCCAGTCTTCAGTGTCACATGATTCTTCAGAAATCATTCTAATATGCCGATTTGCTGCTCAAAAAACATTTCTGATTATTATCAACAGTTGTGCTGCTTCATATTGTTATGGAAACCACGATACATCTATTTTCCATGATTCTTTGTTGAATAAAATGTTAAAAACAACAGCCTTTATTTGAAATAGAAATCTTTTGTAAATGTCTATACTGTCACTTTTGGTCAATTTCATGCATCTTCTCTAAATAAAATGATTAATTGCATTCAAAAAACATTTCTTACTGACCCCAAACCTTTGAACAGAAACATAATTTTTGCATACAACTAGAAGAAAAAAGAAACAGTTGACACAGTGTATGATAAACTCTCTTTAAAAACTCAATATTTATCATTTTTGTTTAGTCTGCGTGGAAACTCCATTGGGATGGAAGGAGCGAAGGCGTTTTCCAGCTCTCTGAAGAACAACAGGAGCTTGAGAAGTCTGAAGTACATCTACAGACCACATTATTTTCACTATACGTTCCTAGAACCTATCAAAGCATATCTGAGAGATGTTATTGAAGCTGTTTTACCACAAAATGAACGTGAGCTTTGGAAAAATGTGGCTGGGATCCAGAATAGTAATCAGTTTTGAACATTTGCAAAATGTACAATGTAGAAAAAAAGTGAATTTTCTACGTGAATATATTTTAAAATGTAATTTATTCCTGTGATGCAAAGCTGAATTTTCAGCATCATTACTCGTCTTCAGTGTCACATGATCCTTCAGAAATCATTCTAATATGCTGATTTGCTGCTCAAGAAACATTTCTGATTATTATTTTTGTGGAAACATACATTTGTTTCAGGATTCAATTACACTACTAAGAGCATTTCTGTACTCAAAACAGAACATGAATGTTGAAACGGTGTATTTGCATGTGTTTGTAGTCTACAGGAGAATTCTCTGGGCATGGATGGAGCGATCTTCATCGCTACTGCGCTGAGAGGAAACCATCAGCTCACCTACATCAAGTCAGTCTGTGTGTGTGTGGGTCTATGTGTGAACCGCCGTCTGTCTGTGAGAGGTTCAACCAGTGTGTCACGGTTTGCCCTGGCTGTGGTTGCGATTCTGAACATTGATCATTTAAATTTGCAGTCAATGGCACATTTCACCTCAGCGTGATTGATCCTGTGTGAGATTCATCTGCGATGTGTGTCAAAGTGTGCTATGATTTCCTATTTCTGCTTCAGTCTCCAGGGTAACGGCATCGGGGAGTCAGGGGCAAAGGTCGTCTCAGACGCCATCAAAGCTGGTGCACCAGATTGTGTGGTGGATATCTAGCACACGCACAAACACAACACGTTTATTTAGAGCCTTATTCATGTAAATATTTCTGAAGTTTATGTATGAAAGTTGTGTAATAATAAATTTATAATAAATTTGTAATAATAAGTTTATTTTATAAAAACAGAACTGACAAAGATGTTGCCTTAATAAAACACATCATACAACAATTTTGCTGAACTTTCATTCAGATGAATTCAACTAACTGAGAATTTTAACGGCAATTAAACAGGCATCTACACTTGAATACATATGAGAAGGTATAATCATATATACTGGAAATTACATTTTGTTATTTACAGATATTTCCATGTCATGAAAAAAACATTTAATGTGAATTGTCACATTCAGTTCGATGCAGCTATTTACATAAGAATTGAAGTCTATTAACCTTTTTGGAAAGCAAATGCATGATTATTTAAAGGAATAGTTCACCCAAAATTGAAACTTTGATGAAATTTTACTCATCCTCAGGCCATCCGAGATGTAGATGAGTTTGTTTCTTCATGGAAACAGATTTGGAGAAATGTAGCATTACATCACTTGCTCACCAATGGATCCTCTGCAGTGAATGGGTGCCGTCAGAATGAGAGTCCAAACAGCTGATAAAAACATCACAATAATCCACAAGTAATCCACACCACTCCAGTCCATCAATTAACATCTTGTGAAGTGAAAAACAACATGTTTGTAAGAAACAAATCCATCATTGCGGCGTTTTAACTTTGAACCGTTGCTTCCAGCTAAAATACGAGTGGTGTGGATTACTTGTGGATTATTGTGATGTTTTTATCAGCTGTTTGGACTCTCATTCTGACGGCACCCATTCACTGTTGAGGATCCATTGGTGAGCAACTTATGTAATGCTACATTTCTCCAAATGAAGAAACAAACTCATCTACATCTTGGATGGCCTGAGGTTCAGAAATGTTCAGAATATTTAAATTGAACTATTCCTTTAATGAATGCTGGTTGCATGTTAAAAATCATTATCGCTCTCCTCAAGGATTTGTGGGTGCAGCGATCGGTTTGAGCGTCCAGGTTTGGCAGAGGAGCCCTCCAGACTGTCATTGTCTTCATTCAGATCCTCGTTTTCCTCTTCCTCCTCATCTTCATCTTCCTCACCATCTTCATCATCATCGTCTCCGTCGATCTCACTATCCTCTGACTGCAAACCAAAGCACATTGAGAAATATAAAACAGAAGACACACACAGCGCTCAGTGGAGGGAAACTGAAATGAGGCTCAATCAATATCTCTAATTAAGAATTATCATAATTTGTTATCACAGAACCACCAGGTGTTCACACTCATACACACGCACGTCAGTGTTATTGTTAACGAAAGCTAAAACTATTAAAGATTGTTTTTCATAATTAAAAAAAAAAAAAGGCTGAATAAAAGAAAATATTTTTACAATTTTAATTTAAAATTAGAAATGTTTCCTTGGCTACTAATTAATAATTAATACTTAAGTTTAAATACTAAAATGACTAAAACTAAAATAAAAATAAAGCTAAACAGAAATATTAAAAAAAATAATAAAAATGACACGCACAACAAAATAAAATGAAAACTGAAAATATAAAAATAAAAGCTAAAAAAAAAATACAATAATAGCATAATAATACTAAAATAACACTGACGCACGCACCACCTTTCTTCTCTTTTTCTTCCGGCCGCTGCCGGATAGATGGACTCGTTCCTTTACTCTGGGCTTGAAGAACGAGTGCAGAGGAAGAGAAAGAGATGGAGTGAAAATGGAGTGAATGAAATGAGAGTTGGCGGCATATATACTGAGAAAAGAAAACGAAAGCACAGTCACTGTAGATAAAGTTATACACGATCATGGAGGAAAAACATGGAAACATGAAGAAAGAAAGCCTAGGAAACCAAGATCGGCTTAATAATATGAAAAATCTGAAGAATATCACAGAAGAAACTATATTGATATGTTGGTTCAGTGTTGTTAACTAAAACTAATTTTCGGTAATTGAAATGAAGCTGAAATACAAAAACAAAACAAAAATGAGAAATCTTGCCTTGGCAACTAACTGAAATACGTCTAAATTGAAGTATTAAAATTACTAAAACCAAAACTGAAATAAATGAATGCTAAATAGAAATTAAAAAATTAAAATTCTAAAGCTTTATCGAAAATGAAAACTGAAAATATAAAAATAAAAGCTAATCCAAAATATTCCTAAATAATATTATATAAATAACAATAAAATGACATTGTTTTAGTTGAATCCGTGTTTTTACCTCATCACTGTCTCCAGCCCTCATACTGCCAATGAATCGAGTGCCACCTCGACCTGCAGCGGAAACAAGAACAATCAGATACTCGCATATGTCACACGTGTGAGCGCGGCTGCAGATTATGTAGAGCTTCATGCTGAACTTCTGCCATCACCTGATATCTGTGCGTGTCGTGGTCTGGGCTGCTGTCCCTCATCGATGTCGCTGTCAGATCCTTCATCCTCTGGTATGTCCACATCGGAGTCTTCATCTCTTGCTGCAGAGGAGGAGAACGCATAAGAGATCTTTGACAAACGTGTTCAAATGTGTGTGTGACCAACCTCCACTCCTCATGAGCCTCTTCTCCTCCTCTTTTAATTTGTTTTGTCTCATTTTCATTGCCATCTCTGCTTCCTGGAAGACAAAAGCAGGTGATTTTGGGTGAAATAAGACAGAAAACATGCTCTTGATAGCTTTCATGAGATTCATTCGTTGTTGTTTGTTTTTTTGTATTTTTAGCTAGATGAATTAATGATATGGTTTAGGTATAGGCCTCATACGAGCACCAGAGAGAAGTTCGGATGCATTGCACTGATTGTACCTCGAAGCGTTCCTGCTCGGCTCTGTGATAGTCATCTAGCTGCTGCTCCAGGAAGCTCACGTTACGGAATTTCTCCACGTACGTCTGGTACTGCTTCTGCAAGTCCTCCTCGATCTTCTCGTATTCATCCATAAACGCTGGACTACATAATATATGTTTGTGCATTATTTACATCTTTTTGCATCTAAAGCATATTATCGTTAACTAAAACTAAAACAAAAGCCATAAAAAAAACTTGAAATAAACATTAAAGGGGTCATATGATGTGATTTCAATTTTTCCTTT
>NW_015557091.1:871083-879142 GCF_001515605.1 Sinocyclocheilus anshuiensis | reverse complement strand
CATTACACCAAATACACAAAATAATGTTCTTTTTAGCAGCATCATATGACCCCTTTATTTCAAATACAATAATATATTTAATATATTTAATGTAGTTGAAGTACTAAAATGACTAAATAACCTTAATAAAAACTATATAAACATATTTAAAACCTATTTAAAATTATTAAAGCGCAACCAGAAAATATAAAAATAGAATTTAATTCAATATTTGAACAAAAAATATAATATAAATCAATGGTACTAGCTCACCGCACGCTCTGTAGAGTTTGTAAGCGTTTCTGGTTTCTCTCCAGGTCCTGTTTCTTCTTCTCGATTTTGGCCTCCAGGCTAGCCTCATCTGACGATACGTTACTGAGCAGATCCTTTGTCATTTGGATGCCCTCCTGAACACAGACAAGCAAACACACATTCAGATGCCATTCAAAGCCCAAAATAACATCACAATCCTCCAAAGACGTTCCTCCATCTCCTCCTGTTCCTTTGCTTAGTAAATAATTCAAGCACGCCGCTCGCTGAATGCACTAAAATCATCCTTTTCAAGAACTGACCTGAAACAGAATGTGACTGAGTTCTTGTACCCCTCTAGAGACTTTCATAACAAACATTCAAAGAACATTTCTGCAGCATTTAGGGTATTTCTCAGTACAGGCAGTTCTTTCAGAACTTCTTTCAGTTTTAGAATACTAAAGCAGCGGTTCTCAACCAGGGGGCCTCAAGATGAGTTATGAATAAGACAAAACAAGCATTAAAATCAGCGAAAACAAAAATCAAGATATTAAAACTGACATCATATTTATTATTTAATTCATTTCCTCAACAACTGTGATTTTTATTGAAGGACCAGCATTTTCATGGTCTTGGGAAACCTTGATATATGAAGGAAGGAATTTAAAAAAAGTGTAGACCTGGAAATGTCATGGAAATTAAGAAAATCCTATAAAGTCAAGGGCATTTTTATAATTAACAGAAATTGTTCTAGTTATGTAAAGCTCTAAAATATTTTATAGGGTAGAAATTGCGATTTGTGAGTAAAAAAATAAAAAAAATAAAAATCCCTGTAATCCCAAATTACCCTGAAGCAGGGTTATTATAGTTAACTACAGGTAAATCTGAATTATTTATAATGATTTTATTGAAGTATTTTAATATATCGCTACTTTCAGTTTCCATAAATAAAAGTTTAAAAATGAGCAGCTTTGTCATTACAGCAGAACCACCAGAAATATCTTGGAGGGCCGTTGAGTATTGACATTGTGGGCCCTTGGAGTCAAAGAGGTTGAAAACCTCTGTACTAAAGCGATCATATCATATAATCAGGATCTTCTGAACCCGTGCTTGCGAGGATTTGTGTTTTACCATGACATCTTTGACAGCCGCTCTCAGAGCTCTCTCCGTCTCGG
Organism: Sinocyclocheilus anshuiensis; assembly: GCF_001515605.1. Lineage (NCBI taxonomy): Eukaryota > Metazoa > Chordata > Actinopteri > Cypriniformes > Cyprinidae > Sinocyclocheilus > Sinocyclocheilus anshuiensis. The sequence continues at coordinate 877,739 of NW_015557091.1, read as the reverse complement.
TGATCTCCAGCGGTCGGGCGATTGCAGCCGTCCTGCTCTCCCTTAGGTCCTCTTCGTGCCCCAGCAGGTCAAACAGAGCTGCTCCCTTTGCTGTAATTTCAGATCCCAGCTGACGTGCCACCTTTAAATCGGCTATCTGCAACAAAACATCCAAAAATACAACTTAGATGATCAATTATGAGGATACTAACTCATCTCGAAAGGTCTGCTGGCGTTAGAATTTTTTTTATTTTTATAATAAAAATGATTTGATATTTACCTTTGAGCACAGATCAAACTTGAACTTGCTGTTTTCATCAGTGTTCTGCTCCCCATCGGTGTGCTCTTTGGTTTTCATGGCATTATAGAGGATGCTGGTGATTTTCAGCATCTCTTTCACAGCGTAACCATCTGCCTGATACAGACGCTTGAGATTCAGCTTCACATGAGCTTTAGTCGCCTAGAGAAACACATGCAGCGACAGTTTGATAGATCACGCTGACACCATAAATATGGAGATAATGCTACAAATTCTGTAAAACATTGGCTTTGTTTAAAAGTCTAAGTGAACATATATGATGAATTATTAATAATAATAATATAGTTTACCATGAACTGAGCCACAGCTTTGATGAAAAACACTCTGTCGGACTCTGTGTCAACATCACTGGGGATTTCCATCTGAGGTTCATATCTAGGGAAAGATACATGATATTTAACATTACCTAATATTTTGGGAATATTCTCGGTCTCTGTTAAAACACACCTAATATAATATATTAATATATCTTACCTCTTAACAAGCCAGATGAGGATTTCAGCTACTAAAGGGAAGTTAGGAGATCTGAAGTTCTCCATGGAGATGAGACGAGGGTAGCCGAGTGCTCGCATCATCTCTGTAAAATCTACATATCCATAACATACCGGAAGTGTTCAAATAATATTCATACACCTTTTTCATGCATGCATTAGCATAAGCTTTCTCCTCTTCTGAAATAGTATCTAATTACAAAACAACTCTTCGATTTTATGATGCACATACTAAAATTATAATGGTCCTTTTCGGTTCACTTACTTCTCAGATCTCTAAAAGACATGATTTCTGATTTTATATTCAGTAAACACAACTTTCACCTGTTAGACAAAAAGAAAAATGACACATTCCACTAAAAGCGATAGATTTGAGTTGTTAATGCACTTAATAAGGCTTCAAATCTAATTGAAAGCGAACATCTCTCAACAACTATGCATTAATATATGAATAAGTTCATGTTCAAGGACAAATATACTAATTACAAGTCACATCAGAATACAGCAGTTAAGCTAGCTTGATAGATAAAGATCATCGTCCCATCTCAAAATCCTGTCCAAATGCTGGTAATCGATCATTATAACAAACGGCTAGTGTTTTAGTCGTAAATCATGTCAAATAAAAACGATAATTAGCATAAAATAGCGGAATTCTTGCCTTGCGTGAGCGTCTGTTGCCGTGCTTGTCACTATGGCAGCCATAAGGAGCTACGGGAGCCCAATAAGAACAAACAACATTGTAACTGGGAAACGCGTTTACAGAGGGGATGTCCGTCTGAAAATTACTTTCTTGGAAATTACATTATTATTTGGTACCCAGGTATTTAATATTAATAACAATGGTTTCAACACTTATCCAATGGAATGCATGATAAAATATTTTTCCCCCAGATATTTATATAGAAAATATTCAAACAACATCTACAATATACAATAAACAGTTAATTCACAAAATAGGACATTTTATATTTTGTATTATTTCCTCAATTTTCTCAAAAAAGCTGTACGTTCTGTGACTTTGAGGGAAAATGTCCACAATTTCACATATCGCCTGTCCATTTCTGTTTATGTAGATGAAATTCCCCCCATAATGATTAAAACGCGCATATAAATAAAATAAAATCAGCTTTGTCTGCATTGTCTGTCTTTCGATGATTCGCAGTTTTGGCGGGATACATATCTATGGGTTTGTGCGTGATAACGTGCGTCTTACGTCATGCCGTTCGAACGCGTCGCGGCGGCGGTCTCTGCAGCGCGATTCAACAACAACAACATAACAAACTCACAGACCTCCAAAGCCCACACAACAGCGACCAAAACCGAAAATTAAACTCTGTACGACAATAAACTGAGGTGTTGCGATGGAGAACATCTTTCTGGACACGTAGGAGACGGAGGTCAATTAATTCCTGGTAGTTTGAGAGAGCTGCAGTCCGTTAGCTGTCAACAGGTGAATCAGATCTGTGAAGTAAACAATGTCATCCAGAGGTAAGATTACAACAGCTATGAAAACGCTTCACTAAATGAGTAATAGCATCTGAAATGGACCTGGACTGAGTGAATTTGTTCGTTGAAAGATGGAATATACAGTACAGCCCAATATGGACAATATACAATGCAGTGTAATACAATTTGAAATGTACAGTGCAATACAGTACACCTTTTATACCATACACAAGTTTTTTTTTTCAGTCTTATAGATGTCATGCACCCCCTAATATTTACATGCAGCTATGTGTTTTCAGGTAGTAAGACTCCATTTATACTGAAAAATGAATATAAATATTATAATTATTATAAATATGTGCAAATTATTATTATTATAATTTATTATTAATATTAATTATTTTTTGGTGTTATTTATTTGTTTAAATATTTTATTTTTTAAATATGTATTTAGTTTAAACTTATTATTTAGTTATTTTGACATTTTTACACTGTTTTTCTAATCTCACAGTGCTTTTACAGCACACATACAGAGTGGGGTGTATCTAAAATAAACATACAGCAGTGATTGATGTGCCTCAATCTCTCCATCAGCTCTGTGGCAGCAGCCGTACGTGAACATCTTCAAACACATGAAGATAGAAGAATGGAAGAAAGTCAGCAAAGAGGGAGACGTCACCACATACATGGTAGGAGGTTTGTTCCTTTCTCATAAAATTAAAATTAAGTGTGCTTCATTCAGGATTGAGCCGATCACCGATTGTCGATCACAGGAAGGATACGATCACCAATAACGATATTTTTGGAGCCTTCTTTTTATCATGTAGAATTATTTATAGTGATGCTCCAATCAGGATTTTTACAGACATTCATTCAGGGCCTGAATTTCATTTTTGAAAATGGGAGGAATTCCCCTCTTAGGTGACTCTTGTGAGGATATTATTATTATTAATTATCTCACCTAAATGTTTGATCATGCAGTGCATTTTTGTTTTTACAATGGGGCAATTGTTGCACAATAGCTTACACTCAGCACAAGCCTGATTTGGCCTTATGTGTGTGCGCTTTGAGTGTACATGAGTGCAGCGTCTCTAGGAGAGCGCGCGAGTGCTGATTGCTTTAAACACTGGCAAGACTTAAAAAGAAATGCAAGTTATAAACTTTAGTGACGATGTGACACTGCCTCAATTGTGCAAGTGACAATTCCTGTGTCAACTGTGCAGCCTGCAGCTCGCTTATAGTGCAGACGCGATGTGTGGTGATTTGAAGTCATTTGCACATTTTGAGAGTTTGTTTGTAAATTTCACACTGTTTGTGAAATTGCGTATCACAGAAAGTTTTCAAATTACTTTGTAAGTTATATAACAAAGAAATATGAATTGTACCTCACCTTCAGTATTATAATAAAACATTTTTTGAGACGGTGCTGTTGCATGTCATGCCAAACCTCTCACGGCAGGTGCATCGTCAGCTTGAAATTGGTTAATGAGATCGGTCTTCATTGAGACAGCCGATCAAACTTCCCAAAGCGATTAGCGGCCGATAGCGATCGGTAGCCGATCAATCGGAGCATCCGATATGGCCACAGCCATATCACCCTGCAGCCCAAGACTGGTTGCCCACTGAAGCTAAGCAGGGCTGAGCCTGGTCAGTACCTGGATGGGAGACCTCTTGGGAAAACTAGGTTGCTGTTGGAATAGGTGTTAGTGAGGCCAGCAGGGGGTGCTCACCCTGTGGTCTGCGTGGGTCCTAACGCCCCAGTATAGTGATGGGGACACTATACTGTCAAAAAGCACGATCTTTCGGATGAGACGTTACACCGAGGTCCTGACTCTCTGTGGCTGTGGTCATTAAAAATCTCATGGCACTTCTCGTAAAGTGTAGGGGTGTATCCCTGGTGTCCTGGCCAAATTGCCCCCCTGGCCCTTGTCAATCATGGTCTCCTAATAATCCCCAACCACTTGATTGGCTCTATGACTCTCTCTCCTCTCCACCCTGTAGCTGGTGTGTGGTGAGCGCACTGGTGCCGTTGTCCTGTGGCTGCCGTCGCATCATTCAATGGTGGTGGTTGAGGAGAGACCCCCCCCACACATGATTGTAAAGCGCTTTGGGTGTACAACAATACACAATAAAGCGCTATATAAATGCATCATTCTTTCTTTCTTTCTTTCATCCCTAATTAATTACAATATGATGTTGTTGCTGCAGAGGATTCTCATTTTCAGTTTTTGTATGCATGTATTTTTCATGTTGATTTGTTTATTGGTAGGATAAGACCCTGAAATGTTCTGTGTTCCGGATCCGCGGCTCCATACCGGCCAGTAACTACATCCTGTTGCCCAAAACCAGCAGCCAGCCTCTGGGTCTCACCGGCCGGTACCTTTACCTGCTGTTCAGACCCAGCCCAAACAAACACTTCATTGTGCAACTGGACATCGCTGCTGAGGTGAAAACTGTAGTTGTTTTTTTTTATGCATAGCTTTGTAATGATACAGACTTTCATGTACATCTCTGTTCTGCAAATAATGTCTTGTGATGATTTTTCTTTTGATTTATCACTCTTTGTTGCTTTGTTCATCATTCAGGAGGGTCAGGTGATCCGTGTGTCATTCTCTAACATGTTCAAAGAGTTCAAGTCCACGGCGACATGGCTGCAGTTCCCTTTTCTGTGTGGAGCTGCACACGGTTCAGTGTATGAGAATACAGCCAGTACTGCTAAACAAGGTATTTCACACTTGCCATTTTTTATGATGTTTTCTACATGCAGGAAGCGTTTTTTTGTGGTTACTGATTGATAACATGTGCATTTCAGGTTTAGTGGGCCCATCGCCGCCAAACACGAGGTGGACGTGCTTGACAATGGATCTACGTTACGTGCTCTCGATTTACCTCAACAGAACCCACAGTCACCTTAAGAGCGTCAAACTCTGTGCCGATATGTCCGTTAAAAACATCATCACCAGTGATCTGCTGTTTGACCCCGGTACAGTTTGATCTTGATCGTGCATGTGTGGTTGTATCTGTTATGGTTGCTTCTGTCTAATTGTATATCGTCTTTGGACTCTGGAATGGTCCTGTATAAATTAAATGATTATTATTATTATTACACAAAGATCTTATTTTTTTGTAGGTCTGTCATTCTCTGAATTCAGGCAGTCTGGTGTGATGTTGCCAGATGGCACTGCACCGATGCCCAGAGAAATGTGGTTCCCTGTACCGAAAGGCCAGAGCTGGCACAACTTATATGATTACATTAGGTGAGTGCAGCCTGTTGTGGAGTTTATTCTGTTAAATAAACATCTTGCTTAAAGGAATAGTTTTCATTTTTGGGTGAACTGTTTCTTTAATAACACTGTTGGAGTTAATAGGTTGTCTATATTTGTTTAACCTGCTCATTTTCACTTCATATTCAAAAATGAATGTTTACATACACATCTAATTCTATTTAGGGATTTTATATATATAAGCACTTTTTAAAAACACTTTTCAATAAAAAAAATTGTGTGTGAACTTCAGTTGACTTCATTCCATTGCAACTAATGTTGACATTTACAAGCCCTAATGGCTTTTCTCTCTTTCTCTTCTTTCTCTCTGTGAAGCGCACTAAGCAACGTTCAGCAATCCAGACAAAGCGTCTGCCTGAGCTGAATTATACACACTCTGGAGGCTCAGAGAGCCCAGGGTCACCAGGTCAGAGGTCGCAGGCGGGCGAACAGGTCACAGTAGTGCGTGCGGATGATGCTGGAGTACATGTATATGCTCATTGTGAGGATGACGTCTATAATCACACTACAGACAGTGAAGAGGAAATCACAGTAAGTAAAGTAGATACAAGACTGGCTTCCTCAGTTGAAATCTTAACAGTGACAAGCTAAGGACACAAAACTGCTGTATTTCTCTGTATAAGGAAGCTAGTTTTGGGTGATTTCCACTGGATTGTATTTAGAGTCAACAAAAAATTAAAACTGACTCTTCACTTTCATAGGAACATTCTATTCATCAATGCACTTGATTACAAATGAAACCAATTGTGACATTTGCTCTTTTAAAAGCATGAAGAATTTGAAAGAATCAATCTAAATGTTTCTTCCTAGGTCATTAATGCAGCATCTCCTCGACCTGTCTCTCTGTCTTCTGACCAACCAGTGAAGAAACCTCAGGTTAACCACACATAAACACAGACTAACATAGAGCATAAATGCATGTTAAATTAAGGTTTACATGATAAAGCTGTGTGTATTTCTACACCTAGGCTCTGTGTGTGTGCTGTGGTCATTTGAAGGGTCTATGTATATATTTTAGAAGTTGTATCCTGACCCCATTCTGAAGTTGAACAGAATTATAGGCTTCGGAGGAGCTACAATGAGATGTGTGAGTGATACACACATACACACAAACACACACACACACACACACACACA
>NW_015557091.1:848016-869176 GCF_001515605.1 Sinocyclocheilus anshuiensis | reverse complement strand
TCACCTAAATGTTTGATCATGCAGTGCATTTTTGTTTTTACAATGGGGCAATTGTTGCACAATAGCTTACACTCAGCACAAGCCTGATTTGGCCTTATGTGTGTGCGCTTTGAGTGTACATGAGTGCAGCGTCTCTAGGAGAGCGCGCGAGTGCTGATTGCTTTAAACACTGGCAAGACTTAAAAAGAAATGCAAGTTATAAACTTTAGTGACGATGTGACACTGCCTCGATTGTGCAAGTGACAATTCCTGTGTCAACTGTGCAGCCTGCAGCTCGCTTATAGTGCAGACGCGATGTGTGGTGATTTGAAGTCATTTGCACATTTTGAGAGTTTGTTTGTAAATTTCACACTGTTTGTGAAATTGCGTATCACAGAAAGTTTTCAAATTACTTTGTAAGTTATATAACAAAGAAATATGAATTGTACCTCACCTTCAGTATTATAATAAAACATTTTTTGAGACGGTGCTGTTGCATGTCATGCCAAACCTCTCACGGCAGGTGCATCGTCAGCTTGAAATTGGTTAATGAGATCGGTCTTCATTGAGACAGCCGATCAAACTTCCCAAAGCGATTAGCGGCCGATAGCGATCGGTAGCCGATCAATCGGAGCATCCGATATGGCCACAGCCATATCACCCTGCAGCCCAAGACTGGTTGCCCACTGAAGCTAAGCAGGGCTGAGCCTGGTCAGTACCTGGATGGGAGACCTCTTGGGAAAACTAGGTTGCTGTTGGAATAGGTGTTAGTGAGGCCAGCAGGGGGTGCTCACCCTGTGGTCTGCGTGGGTCCTAACGCCCCAGTATAGTGATGGGGACACTATACTGTCAAAAAGCACGATCTTTCGGATGAGACGTTACACCGAGGTCCTGACTCTCTGTGGCTGTGGTCATTAAAAATCTCATGGCACTTCTCGTAAAGTGTAGGGGTGTATCCCTGGTGTCCTGGCCAAATTGCCCCCCTGGCCCTTGTCAATCATGGTCTCCTAATAATCCCCAACCACTTGATTGGCTCTATGACTCTCTCTCCTCTCCACCCTGTAGCTGGTGTGTGGTGAGCGCACTGGTGCCTCTCTCCTCTCCTCCCTGTAGCTGGTGTGTGGTGAGCGCACTGGTGCCGTTGTCCTGTGGCTGCCGTCGCATCATTCAATGGTGGTGGTTGAGGAGAGACCCCCCCCACACATGATTGTAAAGCGCTTTGGGTGTACAACAATACACAATAAAGCGCTATATAAATGCATCATTCTTTCTTTCTTTCTTTCATCCCTAATTAATTACAATATGATGTTGTTGCTGCAGAGGATTCTCATTTTCAGTTTTTGTATGCATGTATTTTTCATGTTGATTTGTTTATTGGTAGGATAAGACCCTGAAATGTTCTGTGTTCCGGATCCGCGGCTCCATACCGGCCAGTAACTACATCCTGTTGCCCAAAACCAGCAGCCAGTCTCTGGGTCTCACCGGCCGGTACCTTTACCTGCTGTTCAGACCCAGCCCAAACAAACACTTCATTGTGCAACTGGACATCGCTGCTGAGGTGAAAACTGTAGTTGTTTTTTTTTATGCATAGCTTTGTAATGATACAGACTTTCATGTACATCTCTGTTCTGCAAATAATGTCTTGTGATGATTTTTCTTTTGATTTATCACTCTTTGTTGCTTTGTTCATCATTCAGGAGGGTCAGGTGATCCGTGTGTCATTCTCTAACATGTTCAAAGAGTTCAAGTCCACGGCGACATGGCTGCAGTTCCCTTTTCTGTGTGGAGCTGCACACGGTTCAGTGTATGAGAATACAGCCAGTACTGCTAAACAAGGTATTTCACACTTGCCATTTTTTATGATGTTTTCTACATGCAGGAAGCGTTTTTTTGTGGTTACTGATTGATAACATGTGCATTTCAGGTTTAGTGGGCCCATCGCCGCCAAACACGAGGTGGACGTGCTTGACAATGGATCTACGTTACGTGCTCTCGATTTACCTCAACAGAACCCACAGTCACCTTAAGAGCGTCAAACTCTGTGCCGATATGTCCGTTAAAAACATCATCACCAGTGATCTGCTGTTTGACCCCGGTACAGTTTGATCTTGATCGTGCATGTGTGGTTGTATCTGTTATGGTTGCTTCTGTCTAATTGTATATCGTCTTTGGACTCTGGAATGGTCCTGTATAAATTAAATGATTATTATTATTATTACACAAAGATCTTATTTTTTTGTAGGTCTGTCATTCTCTGAATTCAGGCAGTCTGGTGTGATGTTGCCAGATGGCACTGCACCGATGCCCAGAGAAATGTGGTTCCCTGTACCGAAAGGCCAGAGCTGGCACAACTTATATGATTACATTAGGTGAGTGCAGCCTGTTGTGGAGTTTATTCTGTTAAATAAACATCTTGCTTAAAGGAATAGTTTTCATTTTTGGGTGAACTGTTTCTTTAATAACACTGTTGGAGTTAATAGGTTGTCTATATTTGTTTAACCTGCTCATTTTCACTTCATATTCAAAAATGAATGTTTACATACACATCTAATTCTATTTAGGGATTTTATATATATAAGCACTTTTTAAAAACACTTTTCAATAAAAAAAATTGTGTGTGAACTTCAGTTGACTTCATTCCATTGCAACTAATGTTGACATTTACAAGCCCTAATGGCTTTTCTCTCTTTCTCTTCTTTCTCTCTGTGAAGCGCACTAAGCAACGTTCAGCAATCCAGACAAAGCGTCTGCCTGAGCTGAATTATACACACTCTGGAGGCTCAGAGAGCCCAGGGTCACCAGGTCAGAGGTCGCAGGCGGGCGAACAGGTCACAGTAGTGCGTGCGGATGATGCTGGAGTACATGTATATGCTCATTGTGAGGATGACGTCTATAATCACACTACAGACAGTGAAGAGGAAATCACAGTAAGTAAAGTAGATACAAGACTGGCTTCCTCAGTTGAAATCTTAACAGTGACAAGCTAAGGACACAAAACTGCTGTATTTCTCTGTATAAGGAAGCTAGTTTTGGGTGATTTCCACTGGATTGTATTTAGAGTCAACAAAAAATTAAAACTGACTCTTCACTTTCATAGGAACATTCTATTCATCAATGCACTTGATTACAAATGAAACCAATTGTGACATTTGCTCTTTTAAAAGCATGAAGAATTTGAAAGAATCAATCTAAATGTTTCTTCCTAGGTCATTAATGCAGCATCTCCTCGACCTGTCTCTCTGTCTTCTGACCAACCAGTGAAGAAACCTCAGGTTAACCACACATAAACACAGACTAACATAGAGCATAAATGCATGTTAAATTAAGGTTTACATGATAAAGCTGTGTGTATTTCTACACCTAGGCTCTGTGTGTGTGCTGTGGTCATTTGAAGGGTCTATGTATATATTTTAGAAGTTGTATCCTGACCCCATTCTGAAGTTGAACAGAATTATAGGCTTCGGAGGAGCTACAATGAGATGTGTGAGTGATACACACATACACACAAACACACACACACACACACACACACAGAAACACCAAACATTAGAGGTGCCAAAATAAATTTTGGAAACCAAAATTGAATGCATTGATTTTATCAATTAATAATTGATTTTAATTGCTTTACCTGATGTTGTCTCTCTCTCAGGCTGTGTGGAGTTCTGATGGAGAGGAAGTTGTGTATCCTTGTCACGCTGTTATCGTCAGCATGACCGTTTCCTCTGGACAACAGAGATTCTTCATTGGACACACAGATAAGGTCTTTCTCACAAACACACACTTTTACAAAATTACAGTGATTTGACCAAGGTTTAGTGGTGGTACGCATGATGTGAAGTGGTATAAACTCCCTTAACCATGGTATAATCAGTGTAACCAACATCTTTTTGAGTATTATTATTGTTTATTTTAGGGTTTTAATATTAATATTAAAATATTAGTCCACGGCTAATATTAATATTAATACATTTTAAATAGGGATGCACTGATACCGATACTGGTATCGGTATCGGGCCCGATACTGAGCTCCTGTACTCGTACTCGTTAAAATGCCCCGATACCAAACGCCGATACCACACAGCATGTGATAAGTGCCATATTCAGACAAAGAAACACCGACAACAAAACAACAGACAGCAGAATGGAGTTATTAGAGATTAAGGATGTATACGAAGTATATGTATGCAATGAATATAATGTTAAACATTCAGTATTAATGCCTGTATAGCTGATGTGCGCGAGCTGATAAGCAAATTGAGCGTGCGCGAGTGGATTGAGCGCACGGCTTTAGGCATACACGACTTTCTGGCGAAAGTGAATCTAGCAGCCTGTGTGAAATGCGCTAGACTGTAGTACTGTCCCTCTCATTCTGCATCAGTACAAATACGTACAGGCGTTATTTTATTTTTATATCATATTAATATTTTAATATTCTTTAAATATTTTTATTATTATGTCAAACAATGTAACAACATATCACATTAGTATAGGGTCTAATTGATATGGGGAAACAGTTGTATATGTATCCTGACTATTGTATAACATGGTTCATCCAATAAACATGGTTCATACAATAACAGTCGTCACCTTATAATCCACACCATTTTTAGTTACAGGTAGCTTAGATGATCTTGATTTTTGTGGTGATGTGTTCCTGTTGTTTGTTAGGTCTCAGCTCTGGCGTTAAATACCAGCTCTACAGTGTTGGCATCAGCTCAGATGGGCGCAAACAGTCTGATTCGTCTCTGGAGCTACAGCGGAGGAGTGTGCCAAACCATCATTCCTACACACACACATGCTCTGAATCTGCTCAGGTACAACAATAACACGTGTACAACACAGATCTGCCACTGTGTGGATTTCTTCAGGTCCATCAGGTGATGTTTTTGTTGTTTCAGTTTCTCTCAGAGCGGAGGAGTGCTGTGTGGCGTAGGGAAAGACAGCCACAACAAAACTGTGAGTGTTTTGCATGTGAAGAACTGTACTTTTTTTGTGAGTGTATATTGTGTATGCTTGTGTTAATTATTTGATTGGCTCATTTAGACGGTGGTGCTTTGGAACACTCGACGTGTGGCGGAAGGAAATGTGGTTCCAGTATTGGCTAAAGCACACACAGATGTGGACATCCAGACAATGAAGCTAGCATTCTTTGATGAAACACGGTGTGCATACACAATTATATTGTTATGTGTCCTACAAAATCACAGCCATTCAGAACATATTTAAGATTTAATGTGGAGTGGGATTTTGTTTTGACGCAAATGCATGTACAGAATAATCAATATCATTAACAGTGTTGTTAACCTCAGTCATATTGGCAGATTATAAGTGAATATGTGTTTGTGTGTGCAGTATGGTGTCGTGTGGTTTACGTAACATACGTCTCTGGCGTGTACGTGGTGGTTCTTTACGCTTCTGTCCGGTGGATCTGGGACAGTATCACAATTTAGAGTTTACTGACCTCGCCTTCGAGCAGGGACACACTCAGGACCGTCCAGTGGATGAGCGCACGCTGTGAGCATACAGAAACACGTGACATCATGCCAAATGAACAGCCACATCAAACTCAACTGTAGTACACAGACCTGCTCACATTAATGATGTAATTTGATCTTGAACTCATCCTGAGGTGTTTTGTGATTGGAGCAGGTTTGTCAGCAGTAAGAGTGGTCACATCCTGGAGATCGACTATGTTGCCGTGGCGGTAAAAAACATCAGGAGGCTTCTCCCAGCTCAGGAGACCCACAGACACCAAAGGGAGAAACAGACCTTTAGCACAGGTGAGAATTTGTGTTTTGTGAGCAGCACAGGTTTGATCCTGGCTCAAATCATAACTGATTACATATCCCACTGTTTGTTTCCTGCCTCCTTCATGTCCTTGTCAATATGTGTCAAAAAGGCCTAAAAAAAAATTGTATTTCTCTTTAGACACCTCACAATTCGATTCAATGTAAAATTTGATTCAGGGAGTCCAAACTAATCCTTAATTCATCCCAGTTTTTCTGCAACATTAAATTGAATTAAATAATTAAAAAATAAAAATAATAAATTTAAATAAGATGATGAAATTAATTATTTTTTATTAATCATTATTTTTTCTCAACATGTTTTCAAATATCAGCATCTAAACACACACATAGTCCACTGGAAGAATGCAGAACAGTTTAAATTAAATTAAATTGAATTAAATTAATATAATACAATTAAATAAGTAAAAATGTAGTTTGCATGGTGGAATTAACGGTTTTCTTGGAGGCGGGTCGGTACTCTCCTGTCAGTCGCTTTCACAACCAATTATCTTGCTTAAAACTAACTCTATGAATCACTGAGATTTTGGTATGTTCGTAGAGCACGAGGGGCCTATCAGTTTGGTGTGTGTGTCCTCGGACGGCTCAAGAGTTCTAGCAGCCACAACCACAGGGAATCTTGGGTATCTGGATGTCAGTAGCCGCGGTTACCGTACACTCATGAGGTCACACGCGGCGAGTGTTTTGGGCTGTAGTGTGGACAGTGTTAGAAGGCGGGTCACCACAGTGTCCAGAGACAGCACTGTACGGGTGTGGGACATGGACACCATGCAACAGGTCAGTTATGGGAATGTTTATCATTAAAACATGAATGCACACACAAATGCATGCTTTCACATGCTGGTGGCTGCACATAGACACCAGACATGGACTGATATTACATTAAAGCAATCTTTTATTCATCTTGTAGCTCTATGATTTTGTCTCTGATGATGATGAAAGTCCCTGTTCAGTTGCGTTCCATCCCAGCATGCCTCTCTTCGCTTGTGGATCGAGCTCTGGAACTGTCAGAGTGTTTGATATCCAAACATCAAGCCTAATTGCCCAGCACAGGTACATACACACTGTCAAACACTTCACACATCAACACTTTTTTACACTCTGTGTAATGTTTGTACTTCTACTAATGATACCAAACACATACACTACCGTTCAAAAGTTTGAGGTCAGTAAGGTGTATCCACAAAAATCTGAAGCAGCACAACTGTTTTCAACATTGATTAATGATGCTGAAAATTCAGCTTTGCATCACAGGAATAAATTATATTTTAAAATATATTCAAATAGTTATTTAGTTGTTTTAAATTGTATTAATATTTCACAATATTACTGTTTTTACTGTATTTTTTATCAAATAAATGCAAACTTGGTGAGCACAAGAGACTTCTTTCAAAAACATGAAAAAATCTTAGCAACCCCAAACTTTTGAATGGTAGTGTATATTTTAATAACATTATTATTTTAACTGCATAAAACACACGTACATGGTTTATTGATATATTTATTTAATGTGTGTGTGTGTGTGTGTGTGTGTGTTTGCAGGCAGCACTGTGGATCAGTTGAGTGTGTGATATATTCTCCTGATGGTCAGTGTCTGTTTAGCGCTGGTGCTCTTGGATATTTGGTACTTTACAACTCTTCTCAACATGAGCATCACGTGGTCCGTGTTCTGGGTGAGTAAACGGTCACTCTTAAAGCACAATATTAATCACGCATATGATGTCAGTTTCTCTTCACTTTCAGATGAACTCCTATTTTATTAGTAGAAATGCTTTTCAAGAGAACTGAAATATCTGTGTAGAAGCAGCATTCTGAATTATTGATCTTTTTTCTAAGGTAATGTGGTTGCACGGGTTGTAAATCGTGGCCCAGATACTTTGGCTGTGAGCTCTGACAGCCGCTGTCTAGCGCTGGTCGGACCGACCGAATACATTGTCACGATCATGGAGGCACAATCACTTAATGAGGTACATCAAAACCGAAATGTTTTTTCAGAGTTTTATCAAACACTGTGATGCAGTGGACTTGTGCACATGCTTGGGGCATGTAAGAGCATTTGGACAAAAAAAATAAAATAAAGAGGTCAAAAAATAAACACAACTGGAAAAATAAAAATAAATAACAATGAATGAATGAATGAATAAATAAACAGATAAGTAAGAAGATAGATAGATAGATAGATCTTTTGAATCTGGGACATAATCAAAGTCTCACATTTTTGTACTGAAATTGTGTTTTTTTTACTTTTAATTTACTCTTTCAATCAGTGATTTTTTTTTTTACTATTTTATTACTATTATGTACCTTATTAATATTTCTAATTAACTTTTGTTTTTATATTTTCCATTTTAGTTTTAGTCTAAGTAATTTTGTATTAGTTTTGTTTTAATATTTCTATTTAGATTTATTTTTATTTCAGTTTTAGCAATTTTGTTACTTCAACTTCAACTTATTTAATTCAGGTAGTTGCCAAGGTAGCATTTTTAATTTTTGTCTTCTTATTAAGTTTAGTTTAAGTGTTAGAAATATTATGTGCTTTTCTCATTTTTATTAATTTTTTTACTTCACCTTAAACTCCTGCCTCCTTCATGTCCGTCAATATGTGTCAGAAAGGCCTAAAAAAAAAATGTAATTTCTCTTTAGACACCTCACAATTTGATTACATTTAAATTTTTATTCAGGGAATCCAAACTAATCCTTAATTCATCCCAGTTTTTCTGCAACATTAAATTGAATTAAATAATTAAAAAATAAAAATAATAAATTTAAATAAGATGATGAAATTAATTATTTTTATTAATCATTATTTAATAATTATATTGCTCAACATGTTTTAAAATATCAGCATCTAAACACACACATAGTCCACAGGAACAATGCAGCACAGTTGAAATTAAATTAAATTGAATTGAATTAAATTAAATTAAAATAATACAATTAAATAAGTAAAGATGTAGTTTGCATGGTGTAATTAATTATTTTTATTAATTATTATTGATGCTCAGCATGTTTAAAAGATCAGCACTATAATAATAATAGATATGTTTTATACATTTAACATCATCCTTTTTATGCTGAGCTCTTTTGAATCTGGGACATAATCAAAGTCTCACATTTTTGTACTGAAATTGTGTGTTGTTTCCTTTTAATTTACTCTTCCAATCAGGTTTTTACCAGTGTCATTTAGTATTTATATACTATAATGTATCTTATTAATTTTTATTTTTATTTCGGTTTTAGCAATTTTGTTACTTCAACTTCAACTTATTTATTTCAGGTAGTTGCCAAGGTAACATTTTTAATTTTTGTATTCTTATTAAGTTTAGTTTAAGTGTTAGAAATGTTATGTGCTTTTGTCATTTTTATTCATTTTCTTACTTAACCTTAAACGTTATTTCAGTTATTTGCCAAGGCAACATTTTTACGTTTTTCAATTTAATATGTATATTTTATTATTATTTATATTTTTAATTATCAGTTACTCCGGGTTGATGTGAGTATTCTGGATGTCGAGAGCACAACGCTGGACTCCGCCCTGAATGTGTGTTTCTCGCCCACATCCCTGTCACACCTGCTCGTCACCACATCCGCCAATAAGATCCTCTGGATTGGCATACACACAGGACAACTGCTCAGACAGGTGAAAGACTGAAGGGGAAAATCTTCTTTTTGAGAACATTATCAGATTTCAGAATCATTATTCATGTCATTACAGGTGTCTGAGGTGCATAAGCATCAGTGTGTGTCTCTGGCGGTAAGTGAAGATGGCCGTTATTTGCTGACAGCCGGACAGAACTCTCTGAAGGTGTGGGACTATGACATGCTCCTGGACGTCAATTCACAGGTATGTCTGTTTGAACGCTGGATTTCATGACATTCAGACGTTGAATGAGATCAAGAATGTGTCCGTTGCTCCTCCAGGTGTTCATTGGTCACTCCGAGCCCATCAGACAGGTGAGGTTCACACCTGATCAGATGGGTGTGGTCACTGTAGGCGACGCCCTCTTCTCTGGGACTTCCTGGCACCTCCACAGGAAGCTGCACACTGCAAGTAAGACCTCTATCATGTTTTCCATAATACTGTACATGGTACTAATCAAACTATTGTTTCGATCTCATCTCTAGTTATTTATTAGAAGTAACTAGGATTTTTTTAGCTGTTCAACTCTTTCTTTCTCTCTTCCTACCAGTTCTCCAGATATAAAAGTCCCCCCTCGTAAATCAGGTATGATAAGCTAAATATTAATTTTGTCTGTTGTTATTGAAAGCCTGTGAGTGCTTAGGTCAACCTCACAAATAAAAAAAATAAAAAAAAGGAAACATTCCCCTGAATCAAAAGAAAATAAATATAATTGTTTCCATAAAGAAAATAATGTCTGTTTATGTGACCTTCAAATTTTAATTTGCATTATTACAATTAAAATTCTAATTTTTCACTAATGTAATGCAAAAAAAAAAGATATGTATTATGTAAATTTATAAATATTTTTTTCTATTTATGGTAGTATTCGTTGTACTGCTTTTAAATTATGCCGATTATATCTTAAAAATTATGTCTGGATAGGTGATTTTATAATTTATATATATAAATATATATATATATATATATATATATATTATTTTAAAGTTAAATATTTAAACTTTTAAGTCTAGGTTTAGGGTTAAGGGTTTGTTTAAATGTATGACAACTCTTGCTTTTGTTCAGCTCACAGCTGGGCGGAGCTAAATGTAGCAGAGCTGTCCAATGAGAGTCCTCAAAAGGCATTATTTCAGCCCTCCTCTCCGCCTGTCATGAATTTTCTTTCCCGTGCTATGAAGGACAGTGAAGGTAAGTGTTCATGAGCATTTGTCCTCGTTCATGTGTCAGTATTACATCTCAAATGCTTTACTTCTATAGGTTTCCTATGCGATTCTACTGCTGAGCTGCAGCTCAGTCCAACTGCAGGCCACACCCACTCCTCTCCTCCCAAACACGCCTCCTTCCTGAGAGTGACAGAGTGGGTGAATGACGAGGACACGCCCACAATCCCAGCCAATCAATCAAGGACTGAGAAAATACAAGACAGTCACACACCAATCCGTCCAGACTGTTATAAACACTTCACTCCACGTTTTAAGACTTCAGTGCTGGATCAGGTATATATTTTTCATAAATTATTCATTATTATGTTAATCTCAAAGTGAATTGTGTATTATGAATATTTAAAGCGCAGTTCAAACTCTCTTTGTATACTGTCTTTTTTTGACCACTTTATTTTCTCCACAACAATCATTCTGTTTTTAGACCACAGTAGCTCCGCCCTCAGGGCAGGTGGGGCTGAGTCTCAAGGCTGTGATTGGCTATAATGGCAATGGGCGTAACAATATGGTCTGGAATCCAGACACGGGTAAATACTAACCAAGTATAAACTCTTTTATGATGTCCGTCACATAAAATATCCCTCTTGTTGGCTCTTATATGAAAAAAAAAAAATCTTTGATGCAGACCAAAATGTAAATCACTTTAACCACCATTTTTGTTGATTTTAGTGCCATTTTTGCCCCAAGCCCCTGTTAATTTCCGACCCTGGCATGTATACACACTTGTTATTTGTCTACATCTTGTGTGTGTTTGTGTGCAGGTTTATTTGTGTACTCATGTGGGTGTGTTGTCGTCGTTGAGGATCTTCACACAGGCTCGCAGAAACAGTGGTTCGGCCACACCGAGGAGATCTCAACGCTTGCCGTCACCCATGATGCACAGGTACCACACACATGATTTAGTATATACTACAAATATATAAATCACACACTCTTCCTCTGTTTCCACTAGTTGGTAATACTTTGCTAATGATTGTTAGCAAAAATTAGGTGCCTCCTTTGAATGAAGCCTCTGTCTGATTTGCCCGGCAGACGGTTGCATCTGCATCAGGAGGCGGAGCTTCACACAGCAGCCTCATTTGCATATGGAACGCTTCAGAAGGCTCCTGTAGAAACCGCCTCTCCTACCACAAGGGGGCGGTTCAGAGCCTGAGGTTTGCCAGGAATGACATGTACCTCCTCTCAGTGGGTCAGTGTTTCATGCTTTGCATTATGGGATCATGTTAAAGGAATATATTGAGATAAATACAAGTTTAACAAACAAATTCTTCGACCATTTTGCACATATTGGGAGTCTATAGTAAAACAGTCAGCAGTATATCAGGGTTATTACAGTTAAGTAAAACTAAAAACATTTTTGTTACATGAAATAAAATAAACATTAACTGAAAAAAAAAATATATATATATAATATAAATAAAATATATATGAAATCATTTATTTCAGCTAGTTTCCAAAGCACCATTTCTCATTTTAATTTAGTTTAACTGAAAGTACTAAAATAAACTAAATAAACTAAAACTAATAAATAATAAAAACTATATTGACAGATTAAAAAAATAATAATAATAAAACGCACAACAAAAATGCTAAAACTTTAACTAAAATTCAAGTGAAAACAAAATAAAAAACACAAAACATAATCTTGGTTACTGTAGTTAAAGGAAGATAAATTTCTAATGAATAGAAAAAAATATTTTTTAGAAAGAAAAACATGTCTAAAAATGTTTTAAATAAAACAAAAGATCTAGACCTATATTTTTTTAATTTAATAAAATAAGCTAATATATAAAAAAATATATGTTATTATGTTAAAATAAAGTTATTCACTTCAAGGTATTCCATGAAAATCACCTGAAGTAATGACTTTCTTTAATACAGATATAGATTATCCATTATATGTTTTTTATAATGAGTAATTAGTGATGATGCAGTATATTATTCTTCTAGGTGATTTTTCGGAGCCGTTGGTGGCGCTGTGGAGCACACGGTCATTTGAGCTGCTCTGTACCGTTCAGATGTCCATCCCACTGCATGATGCATCTTTCTGTCCTTTTACTGCTAATGAGCTGACACTCATCGGCAGCAGTGCTGTTGTGTTTACTCGAATACAAACACAGGAGAACGGCACTGAACTTCAGGTATGTAGGAAAATAAAGCTGATCTTTCTGCATGCACTGTTGCACAGAAGACGGCATGAGTACGCTTTCCTCCTCCTGCAGGTGCAGAAAGTGGGCTTACCTGATGCGGTCAGGGAGGCGGAAGTGACATCACTGTGCTATAGCACTCGCCGGATCCTGTACACGGGCACAAACAGCGGCCACGTGTGTGTGTGGGACTGTAACACACAGCGCTGCTTTGTGACCTGGGAAGCAGATGGAGGAGAGATAGGTGTGTGTGTGTGTGTGTGTGTGTGTGTGTGTGTGTGTGTTTGTGTTTTTGCTTTATTGATCACATTTGTGATTTGGGAAACAGAATTACCAGGAAATGTGTATTTTTGTGTGCATTTGTGTAGGTGTGTTAGTTTGCCGTGGAAATATGCTGGTCACAGGCAGTAACACCAAAAAACTGAGACTGTGGTCTGTAGCTTCGGTCCAGAATCTCAGTAACGCAAATAACAAGAGCAGCAGAACACAGGATGATGGGTAAACATGCATACATTCACTTTATCGCACTTTGGTTCAATGAAAGTTCAACTATATATACATAGAGGTCATATATATGCACAGAAATCTTTTGTAAAATTATTAATGTTTTCACAGTCACTTTTGATTAATTTAATGCGTCCTTGCTGGGTAAAAGTATTAATTTCTTTCAAAAACAAAAATCTTACTGACCCCGAACTTTTGAATGGTAGTGAATGTGACATATGGAAGCCCAATATGTACCTCAAGAGTACAAAATAAAAAGGTAGTTATGAGGTAATTAATTGCATATTAAACTGAAATGTAAAGTCACATTGTGAGAAATGAAGTCAAAATTGCGTGAAAAGAAATAAAAAATGGAGAGAAATCAAGTCAAATTTGTGAGATGTAGTCACATTGTGAAATAAGTTGCATTTATAAGAAATTTCAGTCACAATTGTTCAATTGTTAATTGTTATTGCCGTCCCTATTTTGTCCTAATTTCCATGTTTTTTTGTCTTTCACTTTGTAAAAACAATTAATAAGAGCTTGTTTTTACTCCATAAGAGCTCAGGTGCAGCTAGAACAAGAACTACTGTTGGATGGGACAGTGGTCAGTGCAGCGTTTGATGATGTCATGGACATGGGGATTGTGGGTACGACAGCGGGAACCCTGTGGTACATCAACTGGGCTGACAGCACTAGTATACGGCTGATCAGCGGGCACAAGAGCAAGGTACGACACACAAACGCTTCAGCTTTACCCCTGCTTTTATCAACAGATGGGAAATTCATCATAGCGAAAGTTGAAATGGTTCTAAAAGCAACATTACTTCTGCCCAGAACACTGAAGTTTGTGTTTACGTTGTAGGTGAATGGTGTGGTTTGCAGTCCAGATGAGCAGCATTTTGCCACCTGTGGGCAGGACGGCAGTGTGAGAGTTTGGGTGCTGCAGAGCCACGAGCTGCTGGTGCAGTTTCAGGTGCTGAACCAGGTGAGCATAAACACACAGATGCAAAAAAGACTGTGTGTGCATGACTTCTTACAGAATAATGTATCCACCTCAGGATACAAGTTTCATGTGATTTTTATTTATTTTCACATTTGTGTTTCCATCCATCCATTTTTTGCATGAAATTATTTGGTGGTTCTGAGTCATAGCCATACTGAATCAGAACATTTTCATGCTCAAACATTTAATTATTAAACAGTCATTATTAGAAGTAGGTTAAAACACATTAATATAATTTTTTAGCCCAAAACTTGACAATTAACAAAAACAACAAAACTAATGATAATACAAGTAAAGGTGGGGTAAATGAGCATATTTACAAGCACCTGAGTATACAAACACCTTTTATTCATCAAAGAATCCTGAAAAAATATATTATGGTTTCCACAAAAATGAGAAGCAGCACAACTGTTTTCAACAATCAGAAATGTTTCTCGAGCAGCAAATCAGCATATTAGAATGATTTCTGAAGATCATGTGACACTGAAGACTGGAGTAATGATGCTGAAAATTCAGCTGCGCATCACAGAAATACATTACATTTTACAATATATTCACACAGAAAATAGTTACTTTAAATTATAATAATATTTCACAATATTACTGTTTTTACTGTATTTCTGATCAAATAAATGCAGCCTTGGTGAGCATCAAAATTAAAACATTTTACCGACCCCTAGCTTTTAGAAGATAGTGTGACTTGGCTAATGGAATCCTGGCTAATAATCTTTCTCTGATCGCCAGTCAAACTCTGAGTATTCATTTTCCTTTGCAGTTAATTATTGTTTAATTGTGTCTGTATGTTTCTCTGTATGGCAGAGCTGTGAGTGTGTGTGTTGGTCGTCTCTGAGGGGTGTGTATGAGCCCAGCGGGCGTGTGTGTGTTGCGGGCGGTTACAGTGACGGGACTGTGAGGATCTTCAGTCTGGAGTCGGCCGAGATGGAGCTGAAACTACAACCTCAGCCTGTGTCTGTGTGTGCGCTGCAGTACTCGCACTACGGTGCATGAGAGTGTGTGTGAGTCCTTTGTGTCTATGTGAGCGTTTGTGTGTTTGTTCACTATATGGATGTGTGTGTGGATGTGTAGGTCATGTGCTGTTGTCTGGTGGTCGTGATGGTCTCATTACTGTCAGCAGTCCTGTCACTGGAGTCACTGTACGCACCATCCGTGACCACAAGGGGGCGCCCATAACTACAGTGCAGTGCACCAGCAAACAGGTTTGTGCTTCTGTGTTTGTTTTTGTGGTTTTGTTTTGCAAGGCAAATGACTCAACATTGTGTGTGTGATGTGGAATTGTGGGCCATTCCTAGAAAGTATTCGGACACTGAAGTCACGCTTAAAAATACATGACTTTGATACAAAAACATTGAGATCTTAAACTTGATCTTAGTATAAAGAAAAGATACTGTAGCATTTGAGACAAAAATATACAGATATTCAATGGCATTGTCAAATTTTAAGTGTAACTTAAGTGTCCAAATACTTACAGGGTAAGTTATAATGCAATTGAAATAAAACTGAAATTGCAAAATAGCTTATTGCAAAGGCTGATTATTGCAAATTTAAATAAATAAATATATGTGCTGCGTGTTTCAGAGTGAAGCGTGGCACTGTGTTCTTTTACACACAAACAGCTCACATTGGTTTAACATTTGAATATGAAGAGAACACAGCTGTAAACATTAATATTGTGCAGATATACTGTAAAATAAAATAATGATTTTTTTTTCAAATATGCGATTTATTTACATTACAATAGTAAAATTGCTTATTTTGTTTAATATTTTTATTTAGTAATAGTAATAATAATTATAATGAATAACCAATTATTATTATTATTGTCATCATTATTTTATTACTAGTATTAATAATAATAATTAGTCATATTGATATATCTATTTTTTCTTAAATACTCATTTTTTTATTTTACAGTGAAATATTACAATAGTAATATTTCTTATTTTATTATTTCTTATTTATTTTATTATTTATAATTTTATTATTTAGTAATAATAGCAATAATAATAATTTATTATTGTTATTAATTATAGTCATTTTTGTTGGCCAAAGATTTTTTAATATTTTTATTTAGTAATAATAAGATGTATAATAAATAATAATAATAATAATAATAATAATAATACATTTTTGTTGTTATTATTATTAATAATAAATATAACAACAATAATAATAATAAATGTGGTCATATTGATCTCAATAATCATTTTTGGCCAGATTGTGCAGCCCTACAAACAAGCCCAGCAAACCTGGAGCACATTTTTATTGCATTTTAAATTTTTATCTGAAAAATCGTCCAGTTCTTGCTAAATGATTTAATGTTTGTGTGCTGATATAAATGTCTTCTAGTATAAGGAGTTTGGTCTGGAGGGAAATGAGCTCTGGTTGGCTGTAAGTGCAGACAGGCGTGTCAGCATCTGGGCAGCTGATTGGACGAAGAAGAAATGCGAGCTGCTTGATTGGCTGACGTTTCCAGCGCCCAGCCCACCAGAGGTGATTGATATTAGGCCAATAAATATGCTCTGAACTTGTTTGTATATTATGTACACTTGAGCTGCTCTGATCATTCACATGTGTTTATTGCAGTTGAAAAGACTAAGAAGTAGCCACTTTATCTTTTTAATCAGGATGCACTGGCATTACCACCCAGTTTAGCAGCTTTCAGCCCCAGCGAGAGAGGAACGGTGGTTTATACCGGCTACGCTGTGGAAAAAGAGATCATCTTTTACTGCCTTTACAAAAAACAGGTACTCAAACACTCTCTCTCGGCCTTTATAACCATGACTGTCTACCTCATTTTTCTCTCCACTCAATTTTATCAGCCAATTAAAGTCATCCTGTGAGAATGTAAGATGATGCATGAGTTTTGTTTTGTAGGTTTTGAGGACGATCTCTCTGGCTGATTGGGCGCTCTGTCTCAGTCTCTGCTCAACTGGAAGGCTGATCGCTGTTGGATCAAACCGTTAGTGCGCTGTTATGCTTTAAAACATGAAAGTAATGTGTTTGTGAGTTATATAGTCATGTAATGGTGATGCTTTGTGTTTCAGAGCGCGTCCTGAAGCTGATTCATTCGTCCAGCGGGCGTTTTCAGGATTTCACGTCTCAGAGTGACTCGGTTCACGTGTGCAGCTTCAGCTGGTCTGGATCTCAGCTCTTCACTGCTGCTCATAATGAGCTCTTACTGTGGACTGTACACGGATTATAATGCTGACACATCAACACTAACGCTACTGTCAGGGGTTTGATAGTTTGGTCCCTCTCAGTTTGGATTGCAGTAGTTACTGTGGTGTCAGATTTATTATTATTATATTAATATAATATTATTATTATAGTCGAAACGTTGCATTGATGTAGCAGAGCAGTTTTGCCATATTCTGCATCCAGTTAGCATGACTTTAAGTTTTATTATTTGGGGGGTTTTGTAATCTTTTTATTTGTTTTTAATATTTTTGATACACTTGCTTTCAGCTCTTGACTTTTTACACTGTTTAAAATGATTTTGCTTGTAAGAAATACCCTGAAATTGTTCTGCACTTTGATCCTCAGAAATAAAATTCATAAAATCTCTGAAGTGCTCATGTTTGCGTTAAATAAAGCTATTACAGTTCCAGTAAAACAGAACCTGATTTGTTAACACTTACAATAACTTTATTTAATGTCATTAAAAAGCATTATATAACGCCTAACAGACCTTTAGCTCATATAAATTAATTAGATTAATATCACCTATATATTTTTCAAATCATTTTATTTGAAAAAAAAAGTTAATTATTGTATTCCAATGCTTTTAGTGTATTATCTTTTGAATTCATGTTTTCATGGAATTGTAAAGTATTGTCCATAAATTACTACCAGTAAATATATTCAAGGCAATGATATTATTTAATCCCCATTTATTTATTAGTTCAGTCAGTCAAAAAAAGCTTTATTAGCATAATTGTTAATGTATAATGTACTTCTAATAGAAAAAGTACACATACAAGTAGTATACAAATAAACATAAATAGTGAAGCGAACAAAAAACGAAGGAAATGAACGGTAGAGGGCGCTCCATTTGGGCTCCAACCGGAAGTCTCCAGCGGTGACAGTTTCTTTGGATGGAATGGGGCTAGTCGGAAACTAGCACTGAGCTTTGAATTGAATTGGAAGTTTTTGGAAAAGATAGCCGCAGCTTGTCGGAGCGTTCAATAGAGAGCGGAGTGAAATGAAACGCGATGTCCGGATACTGCTGTTGGGGGAACGTAAGATATTATTTCTTTTAAATATCAAGGGAATTAAATAAATGTGAGAGTTTAATGAAAGTTAGCATGATTAGAGAGCGCTAACCCTCAACCTTGATCTGCAGTAAACGCACTGCACTCTTGAAATATCGATTAATTGAGTGCTTTATTTATAAGTTTAATTTGTTGTTTACAATCATGCAAAATCATGAACTTTTTTTATCAAGTGAGCAAGTTGTTCACACAGATTACTGGCTAAAAACCTGCTTTATTTAGTAGATATTTGTATGTGATAGATATCCAAATATATGCATTTTTAAGACTCATTACTCACTTTCGTGTGCTTTGTATTTAGTAGACGGTAATATATATTTGTTTGCTTTGATTTGTTTTGACACTTAGATGTTTGTTTTGCATGCAGGTTTTAAGCAGAGTAGTTTTGCTCATCCTGACAGATTTATTACATTTTTTTTTTGTCTGTATATTGTTACAGTTCACGTATTCATAGAGAAACTTCAAAGTGTCTGATAATGCTGTGTATGTAGATATATCCTTCAGAAATCATTCTAATATGCTGATTTGCTGCTCAAGAAACATTTAGTCGTATTATTATTGTTGGAAATAGTTGTGCTGCTTTATGTTTTTGTGGAAACCATGATATTTTTTTTCCCGGGAAAGTTTAAAAGAACAATATTTATTATGTAGAAATCTTTTGCAACATTATAAATGTCTTCAGTGTCATTTTTGATCAATTTAACGCAACCATGCTGAATAACAGTATTGATTTCTTTATTACTTTTTTTTTTTTTTTAAAGATCATGTGACACTGAAGACTGCAGTATGCAGGTTTTAAGCAGAGTAGTTTTGCTCATCCTGACAGATTTATTACATTTTTTTTTTGTCTGTATATTGTTACAGTTCACGTATTCATAGAGAAACTTCAAAGTGTCTGATAATGCTGTGTATGTAGATATATCCTTCAGAAATCATTCTAATATGCTGATTTGCTGCTCAAGAAACATTTCGTCGTATTATTATTGTTGGAAATAGTTGTGCTGCTTTATGTTTTTGTGGAAACCATGATATTTTTTTTCCCGGGAAAGTTTAAAAGAACAATATTTATTATGTAGAAATCTTTTGCAACATTATAAATGTCTTCAATGTCATTTTTGATCAATTTAACGCAACCATGCTGAATAACAGTATTGATTTCTTTATTAATTTTTTTTTTTTTAAAGATCATGTGACACTGAAGACTGCAGTAATGATGCTGAAAATTCAGCTTTGCATCACAGGAATAAATTACATTTTAAAATATATTCAAATAGAAAATAGTTATTTTAAATCGTAATAATATTTCACAATATTGCTGTTTTTGCTGTATTTTTAATCCAATAAATGCAGCCATGCTGACTGCTGAGCATATCAGTGTCTTGAATTAGATATAGCGCATATATAGCTGAAGTGTCATTTCGTTAGGCAGCGCACACGCTTTGTTTCGTCATTAGTGTTACATTTATTCCATGCCCGCTGAACTCAAGTCATGTCCTTACTAGTTTTATCTCTTCACTGACCTTATAAACTCAAGGTGAACACCTGTAGGAGTGTGCTTTTTCAACTTGCCTAAAAAAGTAATAGTACAGCTACAATTTTACCCCAACACATCACGTATAAGATTCAACACTGATGAAGGGCTGGAAACATTCTAATAAAACTGGAAATCAATCTAACACCACACTGATTTGCAAAGGAAATCACAGAAGAAGCGTTTGTGATTGTGGTGCAGAACATGTGACGTTTCACAAATCTAGAGTCAAATGAACTGTGGGAATGCGTTTATTGGGATTCAGTATTATTCTATCCTTTGTTTTCCTGCAGCCAAAGTGGGAAAGACCTCTCTCATCATGTCTCTGGTCGGAGAGGAGTTTCCCGAGCTGGTGAGTTTACCCATGAGCCTCTCTGGTCTGGTGTGTGTTTGACGGATGCAGTAAGAGGAAGCTGATGCGTTTGTGCCGTCAGGTTCCTCTCCGGGCAGAGGAGATCACCATACCGGCCGACGTCACGCCTGAGAAAGTGCCCACACACATAGTCGACTATTCAGGTGTGTGTGTGTATTGAATGCCATAATATTTGCCCTGTAGTATTTTATTAATACTCAGTGTGTCTCTACAGAAACTGAACAGTCTGATGAAGTGTTGAGGGAGGCGATCGTAAAGGTGAGAATTTTCCTGATCTTGAATGTGTATAACAAGCCGTAAATCACATCTCTTTCATGTTCATTTTAGTTTTTGTCCTAACCCGCTGCAATCACAGCTGCATTAATTTGATCAAATACAGTAAAAACAGTAATATTGTGAAATATTTTTATAGTTCAAAATTACAGCTTTCTGTTTGAATATATTCTAAGATGTCATTTATTCCTGTGATGCGCAGCTGTATTTTCAGCATCATTGCTCCAGTCTTCAGTGTCACATGATCTTCAGAAATCATTCTAATATGCTGATTTGCTGCTCGAGAAACATTTCTGATTATTATTAATGTTGGAAAGAACAGCAGTTATTTGAAATAGAAATCTCTTGTAACATTATAAATGTCTTTACTGTCACTTTTGATCAATTTAATGCGTCCTTGATGAATAAA
>NW_015557091.1:844441-847940 GCF_001515605.1 Sinocyclocheilus anshuiensis | reverse complement strand
TATATATATATATATAATTTGGGGTTAAATATATAATCTTATTTAACCCCAAACCTTTGGGTTATGACAATTTCCACAAGAATATTATGCAACAAAAACTGTTTTCAACATTTATAGTAATAATAGTTAAGAAATATTTATTGAGCACCAAAGCAGTAATATTTCACTATATATTAAATAAATATAAACATAAATATTACTATTTTTACTGTATTTTTGATTAAATAAATGCATATATATATATATATATATACACACACACACGTTTACTTAGCTATCTAAATGGGGACATTACATAGACTTCTATTGTTTTTATATACAGATAGTTATACACTTTTTAACCTAAACCCACCCCTACCCCTCACAGAAAACTTTCTACATTTTTACAATTTCAAAAAACTTTGTTTACTTTATTTTTATACCAGTTTTACAAATGAGGACGTCCCCAAATGGAGGTTTTTGACGATTTTGTCAGGTTTTGCTCACTTTTGGGAACAAATTTGTCCCCAAAATATGGTTAAATAGGTACACACACACACACGCGTGCACGCGCGTATGTGTAAAATGTGTGTGTAAATTGTATGTGATTATTATATGAATTTCATATGATTGTTTTCTCATTTGTAGGCCAATGTTGTGTGTGTGGTTTATGATGTCACACAAGAGGAAACCATTGACAAGGTATCAATTTAACATTATCAGTATATTTTTGTCATATATTTTCCCTGAACTGATTTTATCCGTGTGTTTTTTTCTCTCAGATCAGGACTAAATGGATTCCGCTGGTGAACGGTGGTGCTGAAAAAGGAAGCAAGTATGTTTATGGATGCCGTTCTTATGTGAGTGCATCTGCATTTTTTAGGAGTTCCATAAAAAATGGCCCTCTTTGTTGCCGTAGGATTCCCATCATCCTCGTGGGCAACAAGTCCGACCTGCGCTCCGGCAGCTCCATGGAAAGCATCCTGCCAATCATGAACCAGTTTTCAGAGATTGAGACCTGTGTAGAGGTTCGAACCGCTGACCGCACAAACTCAAATAAATCTTCAACATATTTCACACATATCTCATATAGATTCGCATGAATGTATGAAAAGGGTCATTTATCACACTTTTTTAGTTTAGTTTTCTCCTGAGATCATCTTATTAAAATTAGTCGAGGTTTCTCGCTATAGAAAATCATAATTACATTTTTCATGACTATATTTGACCCTCTCTCTGTCTCTGACCTGACGCTGTTTTTGCAACTGTGCCTTTAAGAATTCTCTATATAAATGACCGCTGCTGTGATTGGCTTAACTCTTTATACTGGCTCGTTCTTCTGAATGTTGTTTGTTAAAACTAGGGCTGTGCAAAAAGTCGAATTTGGCTTTGTGAATGTTATTGTTTGTATATATTGAAACTCTATTTCAATAGAGCAAAAAAATACCTGTTTAGTTAATAATTTAAAGTGTTTTTGGTTACTGATGAAGTACTGAATATTGAAAATGTAATGGATCTTTCTTAAACCCTAGTGAGCATTCTACCTAGATGGCATCTTTTTAGCCTAGGTGGCTAAAAATGCTGATTATGAGTATATGATATATTATATATGATTATATGATGATGCATTTATGTCTGCAGTGCTCAGCTAAGAATCTGAAGAATATTTCCGAGCTCTTTTATTACGCCCAGAAGGCCGTTCTACACCCGACTGCTCCGCTCTACGACCCTGAAGACAAACAGGTACACACACGCACGCACTGCTACATCTCTGCCCGGCTTCATCTTATGAGTTCATGTAAGATTTATGAATGTTTGTGCGTGTTATGCATTTTTTTGTGTAGCTGAAGCTGCAGTGTGTTCGAGCTCTGAGTCGGATCTTCAGCATCTCTGATCAGGATAATGATCACATTCTCAGTGACGCTGAACTCAACTGCTTTCAGGTGAGCAAACAAAAAAGAAACGACAATTTTAACTCATTTAATTCACTTCCTTAATGAGGCCGATTTTGGACTGAAATGGATTATACAGCAGAAAATAATGTAAGGCAGGAAAATTTGATGTAAAGCTTATTCAACATATTTTCCCTGTCTATCTGTCAGCCAAAAAGGTGTTTAAAATGTACACAAAGTTATTAAAGTTAGGTGAAAGATTATTAAAAATTATATTTCTAATTAATATTTCATATTTTTCTTTAGATTAATTATGTGCAGTTGCTTTGAGGCCTTTATTAAGAATTTTAAATGGGTTAAATAAATGAAATAATTGTGTTTGTGTTCTTTTGTTGTCTTTAAGTGATATTTTTGTTTTATTTATATACAATTTTAGTAATTATTATTTTGAATTAGCTTTTATTTTTAGATTTTCAGTTTTCATTTTAAGTATAGTTTACATTTTTAGTAATTTTTTTTTTTCTTTCATTTTTATTGCTTTTTTGTAATATTTCTATTTAGCTTTGATGTTTTTCAGTTTTAGTTTTATTGTTTCAATCTAAACGTATTTTATTTCAGTTAATTGACAAGGTAACATTTGTCATTTTTTTTTCATTTATTTTTTACTTCAATTAACAATTTTTTTAATAGTTTTAGTTAACAATAACAACACTATTTCAGTAGGTTTGATTATATATATATATATATATATTAGGGGTGGAACGGTACACAGATGTCACGGTTCGATACGATTTCGGTACAACAGGGGAAAAAAACAAATCTACTATGCTTGGTTTCTTTTAATTTATTTTGAACAGACAGTAGTGCAAATTAAGAAAAAATTCCACCTAGATGTGCAAATACTAAATATTATTGCATTGTTATATATATAAAATCTGCAGTACATATATACATACAAGGAATAAATTCTTGAAATATATTTGATTTAGTTTACAGATAAACAAGGGAAAAAAACAGTGCGACACGTAACGTAGCCTATATACACTGAGTTTCAGTTCATTTTTGTGACAGGCTTAATTTGTTCACAGAAAGCTACATCCTATTTGTTTTCTTTATTTTACAAAAGCACAATGTTTTGTTTTCATTGTGAGTGTACACAAATAAAAGCAGACCTTTATACAGTGATGCATTATTAATAAGACAATAAGTGTTTAAAGTTGATTCTGCTGGTATAAGGCAACAGTTGAAGTGATCGCGCCAGCGCACACACACACACACAAAACACATCAGTTCCAGCATTGCTAACTTGACAGCGCAGTTGGTACTTCATCAAAATAAAATACAGTGAACCAAACATCAGCGTGCTCGCCTCTGTGTCACCGTTGGAACGCGCCTGAAGTACAAAGCCTATAATTTACATAATAAATAATAATTTAGCATTCAGATACGTTACATCGCAAATATAGAAATATTATGGAATATTTGGATTTGTGCCGAATGAGAGAGGTAGGATACACGAGCACAAAGCTCCATTTCGTAAACAGTTGAGTGCACAAGCCTTTAAAGTATACTCCTTTGTCAGTCTGTGAGAGACGCATTCAGAATCAGCACATGGTCACTGTCTAGTG
>NW_015557091.1:783977-842111 GCF_001515605.1 Sinocyclocheilus anshuiensis | reverse complement strand
ACACACACACACACAAAACACATCAGTTCCAGCATTGCTAACTTGACAGCGCAGTTGGTACTTTATCAAAATAAAATACAGTGAACCAAACATCAACGCGCCCGCCTCTGTGTCACCGTTGGAACGCGGCTGAAGTACAAAGCCTATAATTTACATAATAAATAATAGTTATATTCAACGGTACACAGATGTCACGGTTCGCTACGTACCTCGGTTCGGGGGTCACGGTTCGATACGATTTCGGTACAACAGGGGAAAAAAACAAATCTACTATGCTTGGTTTCTTTTAATTTATTTTGAACAGACAGTAGTGCAAATTAAGAAAAAATTCCACCTAGATGTGCAAATACTAAATATTATTGCATTGTTATATATATATAAAGTATACTCCTTTGTCAGTCTGTGAGAGACGCATTCAGAATCAGCACACGGTCACTGTCTAGTGGGCTTTGTTTTCAAGTGTGCAACTCATGGCATTCACTGTTCTTCTGCTGGCGGCCGGTTATCAAACACCGTTGCATTGCTGTGGGCGCCCCCTTCTGGATTTCGTTGTAAGGCCTCATGCACCGAACCGAGATGTCCGCACCGTGACGGTTCAGTACGAATACATGTATCGTTCCACCCCTAATATATATATATATATATATATATAAAATACCAACTGAAATCTGTTTCTCTCCCCATAATTAACAAATGCATAAATTGTAGTTAATTCATTTAATTCATTCTCCAAACCAATTGTCCTGTGTAGCGTGGCGTAATTACTTGTAAGTAGTAAATATTAACTAAACATTTAAACTAAAAATATTTTTTGAAATAAGATACCTAAATATACTGTTGATTTGAATGGGAATTTGTGTGTGTGTAGAAATTGTGTTTTGGGAATCCACTGGCTCCTCAGGCTCTAGAGGACGTGAAGACAGTCGTTTGGAAGAACACCAGTGATGGAGTCCAGGACAACGGACTCACACTCAACGGTAACACACGTTACACATATTCATATTCCTTAGACCCACTCTCATTTGTACATTAATCGTAATTACACACTGTTACAAGTGTGTTTGTGTGTTTTCCCTAGGTTTCCTGTTCTTGAACACTCTCTTTATCCAGAGGGGACGTCATGAAACCACCTGGACCATCCTGCGTAAATTCGGCTACGATGACACGCTCGACTTGACCGATGACTACCTCTACCCACCGTACGTCTGTGCATGAGAGAGCATGTGATTGCATGAGCAAAAACCAGTATTTAAGTGACTTAGACGTGTGTGTTTATAGATTACGAGTATCGGTGGGTTGCACGACGGAGCTGAATCATCTGGGTCATCAGTTCCTCCAGAAGCTGTTTGATAAGTATGACGAGGTGAGCTCTCACATCTGGTCCTCTAATGAACTTTGCGTGATTAGTAGGGATGTAACTATGGGGCTTGTTTTAAAATTTCAATTTAGTTTTGTTATTTACATTTACATTATATTTAAATTTTGTCATTTAGCAGACGCTTTTATCCAAAGCGACTTACAAATGAGGACAATAGAAGCAATCAAAACCAACAAAAGAGCAATAATATGCAAGTGCTATATTAGTATATTATTATAGTTATATTTCAATTTCACAAAGAAATGTGCAGCATTTTGTCCAAGCATTAACAAAAGGACACATTTAATTTATAATTTATCTTAAATCTCATTTTGTAAAAAAATAAAAAATAAAAAATTGAGAATCGAATCGTGAGTTGAGTGAATCGTTACATCCCTAGTGATTAGAGGTTCGTCAGGCTGATGATTGCGTCTCTCCTCCTGCAGGATAAAGATTCAGCTCTCTCTCCCGCAGAGCTGAAGAATCTGTTTAGTGTTTTACCCTACATGCCCTGGGGCCCGGAGGTGTACAGTAATGTCTCCCTATCAGACGACAACTACATCTCACAGCACGGGTACTTCTGCCAGTGGATGTGAGTCAAAGTTTGAACAGTGCAATACACATTTAAATCGATTATTTTCTGGTAGGTATTAATACACATTTCCCCTTTTGATTCAATTCTGATTTGATTTGTTTAAAATATTCCATCACTTGAAGTACTGCTCTGGCCAATTCATTCAGTAAATCATCAGATTAAATCATACAGCAACTCTTGTTTTTGTGGGCATTTTAGAATGATTCATTAAAAGGACCTGATCGAAAGAGTCATTTGTTTGTGAATTAGACACTGGTTGCTCTGTGTGTTTATGATGCACTAAAAAAAAAGAGTCATCTTATTGTGAATCATGTTGTGTTATGATTCACTAAAAAGTACTGCTTCATAAGAGTAATTTTTTCGTGAATCAGACTTCACTGGTTGTGCTGTATGTTAATGATTCACTAAAAAACTGTTCATAAGCTTTGTTTGTTTGTGAATCATACTACACATGTTGTGCTGTATATGATTCACTAAAAAGAATCAACATATGAGTCGTTTGTGAATCATGCTACACATGGTGTGCTTTGTTTATGATTCACTTAAAAGAACCAGTTCATAAGAGTCATTTATTTGTGCAGGAAACTAGCATAACGTAAAGGATTTTGGGATTTTATTAAGAATTGGAATATTATTAAAATGCATTCCCAGTTCGGTAGTTATAGTTCTAAATTCGATGTGTTATTGAATAAACCGCAGGTTATCCGCTTATCTGGATGTCCACCGGTGTTTGGAGCATCTTGGTTACCTCGGCTATCCCATTCTAATGGAGCGAGAGTCCCAGACCTCCGCCATCACAGGTAGGGATGCACCCGTACCATTTTTTCAGATCCAATCCGATCTGATAACAACAATTCTGAGTATCAGCCGATTCGATACCAGCGCAGTTTATTTTTTTTAAATCAGTGTAGAATTTCTTTACCTCTATGTGTGTTGACCTGATCAGCACTGTTTTGTGTTAAAAACACAATCTACTAAATATAGACAACTTCATTTTAAAGAAAAATAACAAATGAAAAAATATAGAATCATAATACTATTACAAACTAGGTTAGTGGATAATTCAGCAGCAAAAGTTACTCTAGAAAAATCATGAGTGCACAATAATTTTATAGAATCTAATCATTTAGTGAAAAAAAATATTTAGTATATAGCACAGTAATGAGGCAGCAACATATGATAGATAAGACAACAAGAAAGGCTATTAATAATCTTTCATTGTGCAAAAGTATTATAATAAGAGAGGCTCTAATACACAGCAGCACTTATGATGCACTTGAAGCAACACTGAGTCACAGTGCGCAGCGCTCCGCATAGAAAAGTTCAAAGCACAAAGGGAAGAGATATTGATGCGTAGTGTATTATATCTATGCGATAGAGTCTTTTCTTTTAACTGTGTTAAATTTCAGTTACTATGCATGTGAAGAACAATTCATAGTGCTCTCTATTCCAGTGCTGTGATCTTACTTGATACCCGGTAAAAAGTAACATGATTTAGAAACAGCACTAAACTCCAGCAAGATAAAGTCCTTTAATGCAGTATCAGATCTGCGCATCTCTAGTCACAGGTAATGAGTTCCACACACAGACCTGCTGTAAACTCCACGTTTGATCAGACGGACACTGAAGAGTATTTCTTTCTTTTTCTGTGTGTGTATGTTAGTAACAAGAGAAAAGGCCTTAGACCTGGAGAAGAGACAAACCCAGCGCACTGTGTTCCTCTGCAAAGTGATCGGTCCACGTGGAACAGGAAAGACCGACTTCCTCCAAGCTTTTCTGCAGCGAAGCACTGAGGTGAGAGAATGACTTAAAGGCAAAAGTTTGTTTGTAATTTTACTTTACAAAATACTGCATGAAGCCAATCAGAACAAACTGCATTCAATTCAGAGCCAATCAGGACATATGTAATGTTTGATATACAGTATATATATATATACACACATACAGTATATATACCAATGAGATTTTTAGTAACACAATAAATAAAATTTAAACTACAGTCAATCCGAACATATTTAATGTTTAATATATTTTTATATTGTTTATTTATTTTGAAAACTAGTTTTTTATATACCGATGAGATTTTTAGAAACACAATAAATAAAAACAATTAAAACCTGCAGTCAAATCAGAGCCAATCAGAACATATTTCATGTTTAATTGTTTTTTTTTAAATATATATTTTATATACCAATAAAATTTGTATGAATAAAGAAAAAATTTAAAGGTTCATGGATTTTCTACTTTTTATTAAGCAAATGGTTTCTCTTTTGATGCAATGAAAATACATACAATGACCAAGATTTTTTTACAGTAAAACAATAGCATTAATATATGGTTACAAAATAGTACTTGTTGCTTCTTAAGGCAGTTTACTCTAGAAAGAGGTTTTCATGCTTTGCTTTTGGTATCTAACCACAATTTGTAGTCTGTCTAGGAAATATTTATGTTTTTTGTGGCTCCCAATAGTCTTGGTTAGATCTACCAAATATTTACAAAGTTGATGATGAAGGTGTATTTTGTTTGCTTTCAGAGAAACGAGCGCGACCCCAGTCCCCCCACAATATACGCCATCAACACCGTCTCAGTAGCCAATCAGGACAAGTACCTCATCGTAAGTAGCGTCTCATGCTTTACACGCTCCGTAGTTTATTGGGTCCCGCCTGACGTGTGTGTTATTTCTCACAGCTGGAGGAGGTGGATGTGGAAACAGAGTTTCTAAAAACAGCAGATGCAGCATGTGATGTGGCGTGTCTCATGTATGATGTCAGCGACCCGGACTCCTTCAACTACTGCGCTAGTATTTATAAGGTACAGACGACCACACATGCACGAGATGCTTTAGTTCTGGAGTAATGTGGGACAAACTCACACGCCTCATAGTATTCATTAACCATATTAAAATCACATCATCCAAATGATTTAATAACCCATAATGACCTTGCACAACCTGATATCTGTCAGTGAGTAATATATGATGCGAGTTATTTATTTCT
Source organism: Sinocyclocheilus anshuiensis (assembly GCF_001515605.1). Taxonomy (NCBI): domain Eukaryota; kingdom Metazoa; phylum Chordata; class Actinopteri; order Cypriniformes; family Cyprinidae; genus Sinocyclocheilus; species Sinocyclocheilus anshuiensis. The sequence continues at coordinate 837,163 of NW_015557091.1, read as the reverse complement.
CATGAAGCCTGTTTGGCTAACATGCACTTCTATTTACACTATTAATATAACTCAAGGAAATCAATTTATGATTTTTTTCTTAAATGGTGTTTCACAGAATTTTGTAAACAAAGAAATTTCATGCACTACTGTTCAAAAGTTAAAAAAAAAAAAAAAAAGATTACTGCTTTTATTCAACAAGGATGCATTACATTGATCAAATGCATCAGACATGACATTTGTGAAAGATCATGTGACACTGAACACTGGAGTAATGGCTGCTGAAAATTCAGTTTTGCCATCATAGGGATAAATTACATTTATAAGGTATTTAAATTAATTATTTTAAATTGTAATAATATTTCACAGTATTATTGTTGTTACTGTATTTTTTTTATCAAATAAACGCAGCAACTTCAGTAGCAAAAGTAGTAGAGTTGTCAAGACGTAGTATCTGTTTCACTGGCTTTTGAAGTATATTTGTGTGTTATTCCTCTTTAGCAGCACTACATGGACCGTGGAATCCCGTGTGTGGTTGTGGGCTCCAAAGCTGATCTGATAGAAGTCAAACAGCATCATGGGATGAGCCCGTCTGAGTTTTGTTACAAACATCGGCTGCCTTCTCCTCTCCATTTTTCCACGCTGCTCACACACACTCACACACACATTTACAGCAAGCTCACCTGGGCTGCCATGTACCCGTAAGTACATACTTGTCTTACAGTTTTTGTTTTTTTTTATTTATACTTAATAATTAAATTATTTTATTAATAATTAAATGAGAAATTTTAGAAAAAAATGTACATTTTAATATTAATTCAGTTTTTATTTATATTTAATAATAAATTCATTCATTTCTTCTCTTTTTTAGCCATTACATTTAAGCTTGTTTAAATTAAACCACTTCAAAGAACCAAAAATATTTAATAAATAAATAAAGACATTTAAAATAATATAAGTATTAAACTGCTACATTTAAATTAAACCACTTTAAAGAACCAAAACATAAAAATAAAAATCTTTGCAATCTTTCATGAAAATTAAGAAGTAATGCTCACTCTGACTTTCAAACTGCTTTGGTTTTCGGGTTGATGTCGCCAAGCCCTCTTATTCTTACACCCACTTTTCACAATCCAGTCAATTCCTGTTTAATAAAATTGTCTACTCTTTTCATTGAATACCATGTGCCACTCGTAAATATTTATGTTGAATAAATTGGGTTACAGACGTTGCCTGTTGACTTCAAAGATTTGCAGATGCAAGACTAAAATTAGCCTGCTTGGCTGGATGTATGTCACCAGAAATACTGAGTGTATTTAAATCTCTCTCTATCTATGTCACTTCCTGTCTGCAGGCATCTGAACGGATCAGACATGAGCAGCACGTCTTTCTGGCTGCGTGTGACTCTGGGCGCCACAATAGCTGCCATGCTGGGCTTCGCTCTGTACAGAGCCTTTAGCCGACACAAATGATGCAGACACAATACATGCAGATAAACACACACTCCCTCTTTCCCGCGCTCTGTCTTGGCCTTACAGTGACAACAACACAATTATGCAGATGTTTGTTTGTTTGTTTTTTTCAGCTGGACTAAAGTATTGTACACACGCTTTGCTTTTATTATGAAAAATTCCCGATCTTACTGTTTGACCTACATCGGTCGACCCCAAGAGATGTTTTTTTCATCATGTTTTGAGAGGAACAATATCAAGAAATGATTTAAAAGGGTATGTTTTGAATTGTACAGAGTTTGTAATGTAGTTAATAGCTTGGGAAATCAATATGGATCATGAAAATATTCCATGTGAATTCGTATTGCGTTTCTGAAGTGTATATTCAAACGAATCTCAATGTTGGGGTCAGTTATTCGGTTTTACCTCAGCCGGTTCAGGAAACGCACTTAAATTCATAATTCAGCCTCTCATAATGTTTGAGAAGCTAAAGTAAGTTCTGGGTTAAATAGAAGTTAAAGAAATAGTTCATTACCTGAAAAGTGACTCACCCTCAAGATTTGGCGAAATTTAGCATCACTTGCTCAACAATGGATGCTCTGCAGTGAATGGGTGCCATCAGAATGAGAGTCCAAACAGCTGATAAACACATCACAGTAATCCACACCACTCCAGTCCAGCAGTAAGCATCTTGTGAAGTGAAAAGTGTGTTTTAACTTTAAAGCATCACTTCTGGCCAAAATATGAGTCCATAATAATGCTTCCTTCAGTGAAAAAGTTCATCTCCTGTTGTGCCTCACATCAAAATCCACCCACATATTTGTTTAGAGCTGTTTTTGGCTTGTAAATGGTGCTTGATCTGTGCAGATTTCTCTCCTGATTCAGACCAGGTGACTTTTTCACTGGAGAAAGCAATATTATGAATAGAGGACTCATATTTTAGCCGAAAACAATGGTTTGAAGTTAAAAACATATTAGTGATTGATTAGTTTATTACAGATATAATACAGCTAGTGGATTACTTGCATCACTTGTGGATTATTGTGATGTTTTTATCATCTGTTTGGGAGTCCACTGACGGCACCCATTCACTGCAGAGCATCCATTGGTGAGCAAGTGATGCAATGCTACATTTCTCCAGATCTGTTCTGATAAAGAAACTTATCCATTTCTTATACAGCATGAGGGTAAGTACATTTTCAGCAAATTTTCATTTTTCGATGAACTATTCCTTTAAACTTTATTTAAATGCTACAGATGTCAGCAGAAAATAAGCATTTTGGCTCTGAATTCACAGATTTTTCAGATGTATTTAACCCATTTAAGTGTAATCTTCTAAATTGGCCGAATTAAAGGGAAATAAACATCAGTCCCCATTCATTTCCATTTCACATTCCTCAGATGTGCGTTTATATGTATGGACCATGACTGACAAATGTGTGTATGTATTTTTTTTTTAAGACAGCCGAGGCAAAACCCATTGATGATTTTGAGAATAGTTAAACTGGGCTGAGACTTGCAAAATCTTGCTTTTCTGTTCGCCTATGTTGATTGTAGGGGTGAATGATTTCTGATTATGTTTAAAATTGCAGTAGGGTTGAATGGTGTTAAGTGTATTTTAAATGATATTTTAGGAAGATGAAATGCTCTGATGCTATTTAGAGCCATCCTGTATTTACAAAAACCAGATAACCAGTGTGAATACAGTTACTTCAACCATTAATGACCTGGCTGACTGTATTTATAATATTGTCCAAACTGGATTTATCTTGAAACCATTGTTACCATTTTACCATTTATTGGGCCTAAACACATTCTCCCAGCAACCCAAAAGCCAGTTTCAGGGCTGAAGGTCTTTCTGGTTCATTCACGTGAATTTGCATGTGAAGATACTTCTTCAAAAAGATAGAACTGTAGCAGTCCTGCTTTATTGGTTTAATTTTCATAATTTCAATATTTTGTGCAGTATTATTAACTCAGCCTAAAAATCCCCCAGGCTTGTGTCTCATCTGCCTTGGTCTTCAGCTTCAATATCAAATGAGATGCTTGGAATGACGCCAGAATGTTCTAATAGAAATATTTTGCAATAAACTAGCTTTTTTCCCGGTGATTTTGTTTACTGTGCTCTATGACATCAGCATGCTGAAAAGGTGGTGCACTTTGCTTGATCACATGACTCAAGCAGCTGATTATCTGTTGAGAGATCATACAATACACATTGTGCTTCGGGTTATTCTGTTAGATTATCACATTATTCAGCCAATTCATATATTTCTGTAATATAAATCGAGTTTTAACACATGAATGTGTCAGGCAGGTCCGGGAGGTTTGCAGCAGGCCCTCTTGTATCAGTGAACCTGTATCTCATTACTGTTCAGACTGCATACAGCATCACGTTTCAAGAACATTATGCAATATACATAGAGCAGATCAGAGATGCTCGAGGTGAGTTTTGGATAGTTTTCAACATAAAGGATAGTGTACTGTACAGTGGGGTCCAAAAGTCTGAGACTGCTAGTGAAAATGCTTGCATTCTTTTTCATTTAATGCATATTTTGTTTACAATTATCAGCATAACCAGTTGAATAAATTTGAGAATGTTTTAGTTTGTCTTTTTTTTTGCTTTAATGACAATCATGTTCTCCAGCATGATTTGATGTTCTTAAGAGCATCTTGAGCTACAAATCTAATCCGACAGAAATCTGAAATGTTTCAATATAATACAATTTTTGTCTCAAAATTATTTCCAAGGTCAGTTGGAAAAAGTCTCAGGTTTTTAATGAAGTCTGGTGTGCATAAGTGTGTATTTTAGGTGCTAAAATGGGTCGCTATTAAATTTTCACAATTTGCTTTTTGGAATTCACTTGAATAGTCATAGTTCACTATTACAAGTTAATGTTATGTGAAGATTTTATATTTGAAATAGTTTTAAATTGAGTATATCATGCAGGATTATAGTTTATCTTTTTATTTGTTTTTATGACATTTAATTTGTATTTCAGTTTTAGATTTTTAAAGAATTATCTGTAGCATTTGTAACAATTTTGTATATTATTCATATTTAATGAAGGCAAGTTGTAAAGGCTTCAAATGTTGCATGTTGTGTATCAAACTAAAATGAATGTGGTGGGGTTTTTTAGTCTTAGAAAAAAATGTTTTGGTTCTGTTTGAAATTGCTTTCATTTTTCGATGTCACGTCGCTTGACAAGTCATCTGAACGAAGGCATTTGCGTTTACCCTCAGCGTGACACTGACAGCTGCAGTTCTCAGATCAAACACCGCGGGGCAGCAGTGAGTCAAAACGCCCCTCAAAACCAAAGATGCTCTTCCTCAGGACCCCCCATCTCACCCGGGACCACTGCCATGGTACCTGTTTAAACTCATCTATCTGAGCTCTCCATGGTGCTGCAGTAAAACACTAGACAAAGTTCTGTTTGCAATTAGAAAAGTTTATTGATGCACAGTAAAGCGAATAACGCGCAATGACAGTATTATATGGACAGCAATGGGACTAGACTACAACAGTCCACGTCACAAGTTGATTCTGTACATCGTCATCAAATAGGACACCGTTCTTCAATGACATTTTATTCTTGTTCTTCACATTCCTAGAATGACCTACAGAATATAACTTATCTTCTAGCGACATATCTAATTGGCAAATTAATTAGAATGTCTGAATGATAATAATAGTGTGCAGTTCAGCTTAAAGAAGAAAAAAAAAACGTCCAGAAAGAAATCTTTAAAAAATAAATAACAGTTTAGCCGTTTCGATGTCTGGGATCTTCTTTATAGAATCACAAATGCGCACAAAAAAAGTCTCTGGAGAAACACGCTTGTAAAAATGTGGGGTTGAAGTCCGCGCACGAAGACCTTACAAAAATAACAATATACCAAAAACATTTGCTTCAAAAATTGTCTTTACACTGAGTTTCGAGTGAATCAGTCCTGTCGATTTGAATTTAACGTTACTTCTTTTTGCCCGTTCTCCTGGCCGCTGTCTTGGGTTTGGGTTTCGCCGTTTTCACCTTCTTGGCTTTGCTCGTCTTGGCAGGTTTGGCCACCTTCGCCTTCTTCACAACTTTCTTGGCTTTGACAGGCGATTTCTTCTTCTCCGCTGCCTTCTTCACTTTCTTCTCGGCGGCTTTCTTAGTTTTCGCGGGGGGTTTCGCCACTTTCTTGGGCTTGGGGGCTTTCTTGGGTTTGGCAGCGGCTTTGGCTGGCTTCTTGACTTTCACGGGTGCTGGTTTGGGTTTCTCTGGCTTCTTGGCGTCCTCGGCTTTGGCCAGTTTGAAGGAGCCCGAGGCTCCGATGCCCTTGGTGTGTCGCAGAAGCCCGCTGGCCACCAGGCGCTTCAGGGCGAGTTTGATCTGGGAGTCGGCGTTGTCTCCCACCTTGTAGTGGTTCTTCACGTACTTCTGGATGGACTGACGCGACGCGCCGCCGCGGCTCCGGTCGGCTGCGATGGCCGCTTTGATCATCTCGGAGTATTTGGGATGCGACGCCGATTTCTTGGACCCTTTCGTCTTCCTGGGCTTGGACGCCGGAGTAGCTGCCGTTTCAGCCATGGTCGGTCCTGGAGGATTTCAAACAAAAACAGAACCGAACTGTCAAAAAGTTAATTTACTTGAAAAAAAAAAAAAATATTGAACAGCTCTTGAAAATTATCGATAGCAGATTAAATTACCACCGCGTCGCGCCTTCGTCTTTGTTCAGGCTCCAATTAAAATATGTATTTAAATAACCCACACTCAGCGCTGCAGAAAGTGTGTATATTATTCTCCGAAGTGCGCCTGTACAATATATGAAGCCTCCACGCGGACGTGATTGAGAACACCAACTGCCAGCAGCTGATCAAGCGGGCTTCCATGAAATCTGCGCGGGCTGGTTTGTGTTTCTTCCTCCTCGAACTGAGGCCGAATTTAGCCAGACTCGTTCGGTACCGATCCTCCCAACGACACGGTCCGAGAGGGGAGACTTTGGGCTGTACGTGCGTATGTCGTTTTGTCCTGAATTCATTTCGCCATGAACTTTTTTTCCCCGAAAATCAGCTCAAACCGACGAGCGCGGTGATGTATTTTGCAGAATTCGCGTAAAATTAGCCCAAAACAACGAAAACGTGCTGGAAAACACCGAATGTTTATAAAAGCCCCATCAACACACTTGAGGACAGGACGGGTTTGATTCATGCAAAACGTCGTTTTCGTTTTTAATAAGCTGAGGTAGCTGACGAACTAACACAGTCCGGCCACCGAGTCCGCGTGACGTTTCTCCGATTATTTATTGTTAAACCTACTATAAATTAAATGTGCGCGAAATAAAGTGGCTCTCATATTGCGGCTCATATTCACACATTTCAAGAGGTGTTGGTGTCATGCATGAGCTTCAGATCTAAACGAGTAAAACGTTACAGTATATAAACCAGGAGCTCCTATGCTGAGTGCTCTGAGAGAAGAGCTCGGCTGTTAGGAAAGTTGCCAACGACCCAAAGCCCAGCTTTACCGACCAGAACCCACCGGTGCCGTGGTCAGGTTCAGCATATCGATCAGTGCATGCATTCCCAGTGGTTTGTGCGTTATGGATCCGATTGAGATATTAAGACTGGGCTGATGCTTTAAACGCTCGTGCATTCTTTTGTTATCGCTCCGTTGGCAGAGAAACGCGTATCCCGTCGGGTTATTTTCCCCTCATTTTTGCACCGTTCACTTATGAAGTCATCGGTTTAGTTCAGGCTGCTATCGGGCTGATGCACATTTATATTTCTATCGCTCCGGCTTGTTCTGTTAATCACATTTTCAGGCTTGATGGTGTTTCAGTCAGAACGCCATCTTGAATCTCTTCACTTTAAGGCTTTACTATTCACATCCACTGCAAACTTTTAATTAGCCTACTGGATATTTGCAATGAAACTCAAGTTGATAAAGCTGATTATTCATCTTTTTTTAAGTTAGCACTCAAGTTGGCGATTGAGCGCGCTGGGAGTTTTCTCTCAGGAATAATAGTGAACCGGGACACTAATGCATTTCTGTTTCTATAATAATATTAATTAATAATTTCCTCTAGACAGTTGTGGGCTCTTGAAGGTTGTTGTTATGGCGTCTTTTGTGGCAGACTTTAACAGAATGTCTTCATATAGTAGGTATTAAGCACATCTCACACTCTTTCTGTTATGACAGTCTCGCTGTGTGTGTGTTTGCATGCATCTATGAGATACAGACTAGTACATACAGCTCCTCTTTGTGATGTAGTGTAAGGTGTCTGCAGGTGTCTAGTGCTGAAAACAGCACCTTCCCTCACTCAGTCCATGTTAATAAGATACATAGCTATATTGCAATTGTACAAAAAAAGGTACAAAAGCTGGCACTAGTGCGGTACACTTTCAAAAGTTACTAATGTGTACCATCTATGCAAGTACACTTTAGGTATTAGCATGCACCTTTAAGGTACTAAAATGCACCCTTTAGAGGTAAATAAAGTAAAAAGGTGTACCTTTTGAAAAGGTGCCACCCTAGTGACAGCTTTTGTACCTTTTTTTCTGAAAGTGGGGTTCGGAAATATTTCTGAACAACAGTATAGAAATTAGTTTGTGGGCACACAATGCAATGCATTATTTCAATGCAATAATTTCACAAATGTAGAGATCAGGAAAGTTACAGAATTTTAGTATTTTTAACTGAAAATAACCGATATTTTTCATTATAGGCTGCTGCTGCTGAGATGCGAAAAACAAAATAGCAGATTGATTGTCCTGGACATTGTGAGTAACATCCATATTATGGTGTTATAATTGCAGAAGGACTGAAAATAACAATGTAAACTGCTCAAGGAAATAATTACGTGCATGTTTTTCATTAGTAGGCCTATGTAACAGCACTAATCCAGTGTACTGAACACTAAAAACTTCCACATAAAGTCAGAATTATTGTATTTTCCTATTTAATATGCAGGAATTAACATTTTTCTCATGTTTGTGATTTTTCTGTCTAGAGTACTTATATTACAGCTATGCATGACGTCAGGCTATAAGGTGGCTGAATCGCTCTTACATGTGCTACCCATTATATACGGTATGTGTTATGCATATTTACATGACAAAACTTAAAAAAAAATTCTATAAAGATATATGGTTGTGTGCTTTGTCATTTGCATTATATGCTATGCAACTGCACATAAAGCACAAAAGCACAGGTTTGTTAAAGGGATAGTTCACCCAAAGTGAAAATTTGCCGAAAATGTATCCAGGATGTAGATGAGTTTGTTTCTACATCAGAACAGATTTGGAGAAATGTAGCATTGCATCACTTGCTCACCAATGGATGCTCTGCAGTGAATGGGTGCCGTCAGAATGAGAGTCCAAACAGCTGAAAAAAAAACATCACAATAATCCACACCACTCCAGTCCACCAGTTAATGTCTTGTAAAGCAAAAAACTGTGTGTTTGTAAGAAACAAATCAAGGCATTTTAACTTCAAACAAACTAATTTGCATGGCCTGAGGGTGAGTACATTTTCAGCAGATTTTCATTTTTGGGTGCACTGTTTCTTTAAGCCTAATTATAGAATAAACAGTTTTTATTTGATTAACATAACACTTGTATGTCTTTAAAATGTCAAATGAGAGAAATGTGTGCATGCAAGTGTGGATTAAAAGTCTTTGTGTGTCTGTAAGTGTATAAAGAATGACTTACGTATGTTTCACCAGTAGAGAGCAGCACTGCTCTGTTCTGCAACGTTTATTGTGCGTAAACTAGACGGTAGTCATATAGGATATTTTACAAAAATCATAAATGTGTTCTTTCTCTTTAATTAGTTTACTTACAAAACGATTAATAAATATCCACATAAATACGTTATAAATGTAACACCTGGTTATTTCGCTGATGTACTTAGATTCCACTCCTGATTGCACACCTCATAGTCGCAACAGAATAATGATATTGATTGCTGACTGGGAAAAACTGATTTCGTGGGGGGTTTTTTTGCTCATTGATCAGTGTCAGTACTGTCTTATATTATGCTAACCAGTGTAGAAAGGTCATGGAGTTCATAAGCACAAGGCCAGTGATGGATTGATAACACACAAGTATCAGAATGAACATCATGGGTTACAAATATCTATCTGAGGACTCAGACTTTAGTTGATTAAGTGTCAGTCAGCCCGAGTCCTGATGGAGACACTGTAGATGAAACAGCCAGGTGTTACTGTAAACCGCTGCATCATGCAGGTGGACAGCACAGCATTTATGTTCATTTCTAGAGAAGACCATATGATTGTGTTTTTATATCCATGTGAACTGTAACATCACCACCACTTAGAGCTTATCATAAACACTTCCGTCTAAGAGGAAAATCTGCACAATCCATTTAGCTCCAGGTTAAATTCTGTCACGACTGTTAGTGGTGTTTGCTAAGGCTTGCATCACAGCATTGCTCGTAATTAGGGTTAAAGATTTGAACAAACCCCAACACTAAGCAATAAACATCCCCACTCCGTGAAACACAGAAACACATACAGCAAAAAATATTTTTTTAATAATACTTATTCTCTAGGTATTTAAACAGTATTTTCTGAAAGATATATATATTTTTTTTTATTTTTTATTATTATTTTATATATTTAAAATGTATGTTGTAAACTGTGGCTTAAGGAAATATGTGGCTTAAGGAAATATATTTTTTAAATGTAAAATATTGTTCATTTAATCCTTAAAATATTAAATATAGCATGAAAAAATTTTTTGCTAAATGTGCATTTACATTTTGGGTAAATGCAAATTCTTTTTAAAAATATCCTTCAAACATTATAAATAAAGTAATTTGCATTTAAACAAAACAATGCCAAAATGCATGAAGATGTGTAAATAAGATGTAAATATATTTTAAAATCTATTAGCAATATACTGAAAAAAAAATTGGTTTGAAACAATTTTCACTCAGAAATTGCTAGTGAATTTCACAAACAGTTAGAAAGACATGGGCAAGTAAAATTTAAATTAAAAAAAATGTAATATTTTATTGTAAAACATGCTACAGTAATCTTTTTTTTAATCTTAAAAAAAATAATTTTACCAGTGTAGATTATTTTTTGTATATTTTGATTTTTTTTTTGTGGGAATGGATGATATTTGAAATCAAAATCAATGTGAGCTTTAAAATCAACAACAATTAGAGCGTATAAGGAAATATATTTTTTAAATGTAAAATATTGTTCATTTAATCCTTAAAATATTAAATATAGCATGAAAAAATTTTTTGCTAAATGTGCATTTACATTTTGGGTAAATGCAAATTCTTTTTAAAAATATCCTTCAAACATTATAAATAAAGTAATTTGCATTTAAACAAAACAATGCCAAAATGCATGAAGATGTGTAAATAAGATGTAAATATATTTTAAAATCTATTAGCAATATACTGAAAAAAAAATTGGTTTGAAACAATTTTCACTCAGAAATTGCTAGTGAATTTCACAAACAGTTAGAAAGACATGGGCAAGTAAAATTTAAATAAAAAAAATGTAATATTTTATTGTAAAACATGCTACAGTAATCTTTTTTTTAATCTTAAAAAAAATAATTTTACCAGTGTAGATTATTTTTTGTATATTTTGATTTTTTTTTTTGTGGGAATGGATGATATTTGAAATCAAAATCAATGTGAGATTTAAAATCAACAACAATTAGAGCGTATTGTCATACTGTCAATATTGTCATTGTGTCTGAGAAAATCTGCACAGCCTGTGTTTAGCCTCAGGTGAAAATCTTCTGAGATTTTTAGTTTCGCTTTTATTTTTTTACATATGTGAACAGAAACAGTCTTTATGTAAAATGAATCGGAATTGTTCATTTTACCAGTCTAGCTGCTTCCTAGTCCAGTTTGAGTCAATCCAAAGCTAGCTGTGCTAAAATTATGACCCAGATATCTAAACAGAAGAGCAGCATATTCACACAAGGGGTCAGTACCTCCTTACCAGACCACATCCACCCCATATGCCATTCTAGTTATTTAAAAAATCCCACATTTGACCACTTTTATCGTAAAATGATTCTCGAAAGGTTCCAGAAAATATTGCTTCCATTAACATCAACTATATTACTTTTATGTATTCATATCGTGAATAACACAGAGAAATTTTGTACTTTAGAGATTCGTCTTCACATTTATTACCACAGTTAACCAGTCCTCAGAGACAATAACCAAGCCAAATGACTTCATTAATTAGTAAGTTCAAGTATATACATGATCATCAGCATATTCCAAGCACAACCAGTGATTAAACACCCTGAGAATGTGTTTTAGAGTCCGTAGTATCTGCTGTGTGTGATTAATGTCTGATTTAGGAAACCCAAGTGCGCCTGCATGCCGTGTGTGTGTGTGTGTGTGTGTGTGTGTGTGTGTGTGTGTGAGTGAGTGTGTGTTTGTGTGTTTAGTCTCTCTTTAAGACTCCTGCAGGGTAGATGGAGAGCTGCAGCTCTTTGGACACGCCCCCCTCGCCTCTGATTGGCCGCAGACTGCTGCCTCCTTCCCCTCTTTCATTGGTATTCAGGTAGTACAGTCTTTGTGGAGGACAGAGGAGAGAGATAGGGCGAGAGGGAGAGATTTACAGAGGTAAAGGCGATACGAGCACAACAAGACGGGCGAGCGGAGAGGGACAGACGGGTTGAGGGAGGACAGTGAGAGAAAAAGAGACAGAAAGTGGGCTGACTGCAAGCTAAGGGCGATTTTGAGTTGGACGGAAGCAGGTGCCAAAGTGCCACAAGGGTCTGTGGGTTCTGGACGGTGAGTGGGACTTTGGATTTTAACCCAGCTGGAATCAGCCAAACCCTGGACTGACGGCTCTGCTGTCTTCCCTCACTGGAGGACGTCCTGCGGATACCCTACTGGCCTTTACTAGCGTGCGTGCGAGGGGTCTCTCTCCCCGTTGGGGAGGCGTGCCGCGCAGACGGACGGACCGCTGGCGTGTGTGTGTGTACGTGTCTCTGCGTGCGATTTCCCCCTATGTCCTTCTTTTTGTGGCTGTGTGCGCACCAGGGCCCAGTATATGGATAGAAGCTCTCTGTTTCAGCTCATACAAGAGCAGGTAAGCAGCAGCAGGTTGCTATGGTTACTGCATCCTCCTGTGCATCGACGTGCATGTGTGTGTGTGTGTGTGTGTGTGTGTGTTTCTAGGCCGTTGCGGAGCGAGATGGACATTCGGAATGAATGAGTACTGGAGTGTGTGTGTGTGTGTGTGTGTTTGAGAGGTCCTCATGTTCAGTCAGTGGCTGTTAGTGTAGTAGTAGTAGTAGTACACTCAGCACTGGTGCTCAACACATGCCTGATTGTGTATGCTAATATATGGAAATATGTGGATATATACACTTACATGCATTTTATTACCCTAAATCATATTTAAACACACAGTACTGTTTAAAAGGTTGGTGTTGTAAGAATTTTTTATGTTTTTTAAAGAAGTCTCTTATGCTCACCAAGGCTGCATTTATTTGATCAAAAAGAAATCAGTAATATTGTGAAATATTATTTCAATTTAAAATAACTATATTCTATTTGAATATATTTTAAAATGTAATTTATTCCTGTGATCAAAGCTGAATTTTCAGCATCATTACTCCAGTCTTCAGTGTCACATGATCTTCAGAAATCATTGTAATATACTGATCTGCTGCTCAAGAAACATTTCTTATTATTATCAATGCTGAAGACATTGTTGTGCTGCTTCATATTTTTGTGGAAATACATTTTTTTCAGGATTCTTTGATGAATAGAAAGTTAAAAAAGAACACCATTTATTTGTAATAGAAGTCTTTTGAAACATTATAAATATATTTACTGTCACTTTTGATCAATTTATTGCATCCTTGCAGAATAAAAGTATTAATTTCTTAAAAGAACCTTAATGACCCCAAACTTTGCGTTTATATTTCAATATCATATATTTTCCTGTTTTAACAGTGACTGGCAGATGTAAAATCCAAGAAAGTAGCAATGCAATGACTTCAATTCAATTTCAGATCAGATTAATTCAATTCAGTTCACTTCAGTTCACAAGTCAGGTTGACTCGTTTGCACGTTTAACAGTTCAGATCAACTCGATTCTATTTAGATCAGTTCAATTAAACACCATTATTGCTTTTGACAATATAGATAAATTAATTATAGATTAAATTCAGCTAATTTCACTTCCACTTAGATCAATTCAGATGCATTATTAGTATTGACCATATAAATTCAGCTTATTTCATTTAAATTAAGCTCAGTTCTGTTCAGTTCAATTCAGCTTTATTAGTCATTTTAATATGGATATTTCAGTTCAGCTTCAATGGTAATTTTAACAACACCAATTGTTTCTGAGTTGCTTCACTCACAAACCTCCAGTCAAACCGCTGGATGATTGGATCAGGAAAAACTCCTTCCGTGAAGAAGGAAACCTTGGTAACAGACTCAGAGGAGGAGACCCAAAAATACTCGAAAGTCATCATTGATCAGAAAAGAGCTGAGCACTTCAAGAGATGTAGTGAAAGCAACAGACACCAAGAAATACCAAAATATGTTTAGTCATGAAATGACGCATTATGTTTATAGCACATTGTTTAGTTTTTTTCTGTTACAGCTAGCAGGTTTGTGTGCAAACACTGCAAAAACGTGACTTATTTATACCGTCAGTCCGACCCGCCAGTTTGCAGAACGCATTACTCTCTACGTACAGAAGTAGAGATAGAAGGAGGTCAGTGAGAACTCTTCAGTAAGAGTTTTGCTGTTTGAACAGCTACATTTCAAGGAGGTGTTAACATTGAGATGCTCTGGTACTTCTTGCTGAGTTTTCTTGGCAAAACCAAAAACTCTTTCCAAGTCTGGCAGCTCACATCACATGAGTTCAAAAATTCATCAGGATTCAAACAACAGCTTGGTTTGAATACATATGCATGAGTATATGCTAATTAGTTTCATTCTTGAAGCAAAAGTGGCTCCGCAGACAGAAAATTCTGATTTTAAGTGCTTGAATAAAGGTCACGCTTTCTGGTCTCGGTTTATCAGTGGTTCGTATTGGTTATTTATTAGTTCAGTGTTTTCGACTGATTATTTCCAAACCTAAAGTAAATATTAAATAATAAATACACACACACACACACACAAACACACACATATGTGTGTATTTGCACGCTGTATTTTTAAAGCTGTGATTTGAAGATGCTGGAAGTCGTATTAGGCAATATGAGTGTGTGTGAATGTGTGTGTGTTTGATTTTGTTGTCTAATCTATGCTGATGCTGAGAGATTAGGTTGATTGATGGATAGGAAAGGCAATCGTTCAGTCGGAGGGGCAGAATTGATCTTTGCCTCAGGAGATGAGGGACACACACACACATCTGAGAGCCATCAGTTGAGTGTGTGTGTGTTTGTGTTGGTATGGTGTGAGTGTGTTTCGTATGTTTTCACATGCGCTGTGCTTCTGATTTTGCTTGTCCAGTAAGTGTGTTGTCAGACAGAAGCGATGCCTGACGGTTTGGTTGCGTCGTGTGGGTGTGTGTGTGTGTTAGTGTATGTATAGTGTGAATGTGCTGCAGCTACTGTGTGTGTGTAAAGGCAAGATGCTTAACCTTTCAGTTTATTATGATTCTTTTTTTCTGCTGTAGGAAGCAGTGCTGAGCTCAGACTATTTCTGGCTCTAATGCACACGCACACAGTTCACACGTGCAAACACACACACACGTTCAACGCTCTGTGTGATAAAGTGAATTAATGGAAGACAGCTCTAAATTACAAAATTACCCAGTGTCTCTTCTCACCGACTGGAGTTTAGTTAGTGGCGCTTGTGAAAGTAAGGATCGCTATTTCTCATAGTAAGTGTTAAAGGTTTGTTCAGGGTTTTCATAGTTTAAAAATTTATTTTTAAAAAGTTATTATAGTAAACTAAAAATTTGAATATTAAAAAAGTTTTCATTACTTGCAAATAAATGTTAACTGAATAAAAAAAACTTATTTTATTTTAGCTAGTTGCCAAAGCAACATTACTAATTTTTGTTTAGTTTAACTTGAAGTACCAAAATAACTAAAACTAATAAATAAAAATTAATAAAAAATATAGATATATTTAAAACCAAGTGAAAACTGAAAATATATATAAATAAAATATGATTAAAAATATTAACAAAAGCTATAAAAGTATATTAATAATACTAAAATAGCAATTATAAGTATTTTAAGTATTAAACTTTGAAAATCCCCTAGACTTGCATTGAACTTGGGATTTGAACCATATCTAGAAAATAGATATTTTCTTTTCGTTCTGATAACAAGAACTATCATATCAATGTTTTTCAATTCTGAGAATTAAATGAGCAATTAAAGCATCATATATACGAAAGTCAACCTTTTTAAAACTATTCTATTTGTTGTTACTTCCACAAAGCTATAGGATCTTGACTTTTGCACAGGTGCCGCTCACATTTTGATAAGAAAATGTAAGAATCTTGTTACATATACAGTGTGTGTGTGTGTGTGTGTGTGTGTGTAAGCAGTATTTGCTTTGGCTCAAGCTGTTCGGAGAGAAAGAGGGCAGTTGATAGTTGGATTGTCGCACCATATTTAGCATTATATTTGCATAAAATAGCAGCAGTTCGTCCTCTAAGACTCTTCCTCAGTGACCAGCTGCTGTGATAGTGTGCTGAGAAAAAGACCTTTCCTCTAGAGTTTCAAAAGAGATCTTTCCTGATCTTTTAACTAAGAATATTTTATAAAGCAAGGATGCATTAAATTGATCAAAAGTGACAGAAAAGACATTTATAATATTACAAAAGATTTCTGTTTCAAATAAAGGCTGTTCTTTTGAACTTTCTCCCAGAGAATCCTGAAAAACATGTATTACATTGATAAACAGAAATGTTTCTTGAGCAGCAAATCAGCATATTAGAATGATTTCTGAAGATCATGTGACACTGAAGACTGGAGTAATGATGCTGAAAATTCAGCTTTGATCACAGGAATAAATTACATTTTAAAAGATATTCAAGTCAAAAGCAGCTATTTTAAATTTTAATATTTCACAATATTTTACTGTATTTTTGATCAAATAAATGCAGCCTTTGTGAGCATAAGACACTCTAAAACATACAAATAAAAAAAAATCTTACCAGCCCTAAACTTTCAAAGTTGTGTGTGTGTATCATTGGATGCCATTTAAATACCTTGATATTTATCAAAGTACTCTAATATTTTCACCTGATACCATCATTGTACCATGGTACTGCGCCAGTACTGCTTTGTAAGGCTTGCCATGTAAACCTAAGATCATTTGTAATGTGAAAGCTGACATATTTGACTACTAACACCATATCATTGCTCAGATGTTTTTGGGCTCAGCCATATGGTGTGTATTTTCAGAAACCACGGCAACAGTAAGGCTCTTTTTAGCACACTTTAACATCGAAAGACAGGCGGAGAGAAACGGCTTTGTTCATGCTCATGTAATCAATGAACAGACCATCAGCTGCATTCAGACTCACACACAGTGACTAGACTGATGTTTCAGCACAGCTGGAACGGGAAACAGATTCTGTTCAGTCTCTGATGATAATGCCATGCTATTTACATGGTAGATCTGTTTTGTGTTTGGTGATTTGTGTACATGATCATGTGGTGCGAGGTGACAGAAGTAGATCAGTCGCTGGCGGTGTTCTCACACACACGCACACGTACACACACACACACACACACGGTGTCGGTCTTTCTCGGGGTGTCACATTGGTAATTTGTAACCATGGTGACACGGCAGCGGCTCTCCTCTGTGCTGAATGGCCTCACTAACTGATGCTTTCACTTCCATCCTTCTCTCCACATGTGTCTGCTGCTCTCATCCCTCCATCCTTCATCCTCCGCTCATTACCCAGAGCCCTCACATTCACCCGCTCGCCTTCCTCTTCCTCCTCCTCCTGTCTGTTTCTACATCATTACAGGCTAGCACATCATTTAGCAGTTTGTATGTGCTTCTTTCTTTCTTTCTTGCAGTCCATGCTTTCCTTCCTTCCATTTCCTTTCCTGTTCTTCTTACTTTCCATTCTTTTATTCCTTTTTCTCTGATTTCCCCTCCCTCCCTTCCATCCTTTCCTTTTCCTTTCCTTTCCTCTAATTTCCCTTTTTCCTTCCTTCCTTCTGTGTTTTCTTCCTTCCCATTCCTTTCCTCTAATTTTCCTTCCTTCTTTCCTTATTTTAATTCCTTCTTTCTTTCTGTTCTTCCATTGTTTTCTTTTCCTTTCCTTTAATTTCCTCGCATTTCTTTCCCATTTTTTCTTTTCTTTCCTTCCTTCTCACACCTTTCCACCCTGTTCTTCCTTCTCTGTCCTTTCATTTGGTCATTTCCCTTTCCTTTCATTCTTTCCTTATTCCCTCCATTCTTTCTTCCTTCCCTTTCCTTTAATTTCTGCTCATTTCCCTTCCTTTATTTCTTTTTTCCTCCCTTCAGTCCACCCATCTGTCTAGCCATCCTTCCACCTTTTCTCTTTTCTTTTCCTCCAATTTTCCTTCCTTCCTTATTTCCATTTCTTCCTTCACTTTCTTTTCATTTCCTCATTTCCTTCCTTCCTATCTTGTTCCCTTTCTTCCTTTCCTTCCTTTCCCTCTTTTACCCATATACCGCCTGAAATTTAAATGTAGCGTTCAGAAGTAATTCAGAGTAAACACAGACAGCAGAAATAACCGTGTGTGTCCTCCTGGGTTTTCTTTGCTGTTTTGGATCTGTTAGGGAAGTGCTTCAGGCAGTTACACACAAACTCACACAGTAATGTGAAATACTTACAGAATCTTTGATTTGGATCGGTTAGGGAAGTGCTTCAGGCTCATAGTTACACACAAACACACACACACAGTAATGTGAAATGCTTACAGAATCTTTGAGTGTGTGTGTGTGTGTGTGTGTGTGTGTGTGTGTGTGTGGCAGACAGATGAATTGTGCAGAATGACTATGTTTGAGTCACAACAGCGTTGCTTGAACTAACCGCGTGTGTGTCCATGTTAATGGGGTCATATCATGGAAAACAGGATTTTTCTTGCTCAAACAGCTTGATGTGCTATAAAGATATCTTGCTGTTATTCTGTTGTAGAACATTCTGTAGGTTTATTCATCACAGATTCACCCATGTACAGCAAAAAGATTCACTGCTCACCCACTGGGAGTCATTCCAGTTGCTCTTTAGCGTAATGTTGAATCATACTGTTTATCATTCAAATTTTCATCACGTGTGTTTGTAGAACAAATATACAAGCAAATGCAAAGCACATGTAGCATGTTACATTTATTTTGTGTGCTGTGTGTGTAATAAATGCATGCTTTTACTTAATGTTTACTGTATGTGAATGCATATAAACTAAACACTGGCTCGTTCTCTCTTTCTGTTGGTGTTCAGCTGGACCCAGAGCAGACTGGTTTTATAGCAGTGGAAAATTTCACCAGTCTAGCTGAGCACCATGAGTTACAGCTGGACCCCAGTAAACTGGAGATGCTGCTGGCGCTGGTAGAGAGCAACGAACACGGACACGTCTGCTACCAAGAACTCATAGAACTGGTGAGCCGCATGCAGTTGACCTCCAGGATTTTATTTATACGTCCACTTTTGAGGAAGATTGCACAAACTAGTCACTTACATCTACCTCTAAACAATGCGTTAAGTACGTGCTGACTACTCATGTCTAGTTACATGTCTTCAGTGCTAGTTACATATAACTCAATATGTGCTTAAACTGCATCCCAGTGCAGCTGTGTGACACCTGTAATGGCCAAATGTATGTGAAATTACATGAATATGACATCTGAGATGGTTTGCGTTCATTTGGAGTCATGCAATAGTCACAAATATACTAGATATAGACAACTGTAACTAAATGTTCTGCTTTGTTTTCTGAGCCACACTAATATTCAAAAGTGTAGGGTCAGTAAGATTTTGTTCTTATGCTCGCCAAGGCTGCATTTATTTAATCAGAAATACAGTAAAAACAGTAATAGTATGAAATATAATTTCAATTTAAAATAACTGTTTTCTATTTGAATATTTTTTTAAATGTAATTTATTGCTGTGATCAAAGCTGAATTTTCAGCATCGTTGCTTCAGTCTTCAGTGTCACATGATCCTTCAGAAATCGTTCCAATAACATTTCAATGTTGAAAACAGTTGTGCTGCTTCATATTTTTGTGGAAATTGTATTTTATTGTTTTGTTTTGTTTTATTTGTGTGTATGTGTGTTCATGCAACCGTATGGATCCCTTGATGCACAAATACTGAGTGACATTTGATTGTCATGCTATTTTTATGAGACCCGGAGCAGATGAATGCTGTTTGTGTGTGTGTGTGTGTGTGTGTGTGTGTGTTCATGAATGAAAAGCTCTTCCCACAGTCAGTAATAGACTGCAGGTCTCAGCTCTGTCATTTCTGATCCTCCATGTGCTTCCTTTACAAATCCAACCGTGTTCCTATCAGGACCTTCTTCACTCTCTCACACTTGATACGTGGGGGCATAAGTGTTTTCAGACAGTTGAATCAGTTTTGCCGCAGGCTCTTTTAATACACACACACACACACACACACGACTGCGGCGCTCTGTGTTGACAGTTCTGGTGCTCTAGCTAGACTCATTCATAGATGTGATACAAACCCTCATGTAATCACACCCTGATGCACGCACACGTATGCTGTACACTTTATGTGGCTGGAATTCAAGACATACGATGATTTAAAACCATGTTCTACAGGAAGAGAGACTGAGGCAAAGGCGGAGAGAAAGCTATGAATTTAAAAGGATTTGGGTGAAGTGTAAATCTGGGGCATGAGGGAGATGGAGGAATCAGGGAAAAGAAAAAAGAGAGTGTGAGAAATCCTGCATACATGGAGTAATCTGTAAGAAAGTCACAGTATTTAACTGGTCTGTGTGTGTGTGCTTTTTGAACAGGAATGAAAAATATAAGTATAAAACAAACTAAATTCATAACATTCATAACAAACATTTATTATAAACTCCAAGTCTAAACAAATTTATTTAAAGTGAGACTGTGCGCTATGTGCGTTTTTTTTCGTGCTTGACATTAATTGCATTATATTGCTTTGGAACATAAGTCGCAGCTCGTTTCAGGTGATAAAAAAAAATGCCACTTATATTCTTATATTTTTGCTGGAAATGCCACATTGATGAACTGTAAATCATCATGTGGTCGGTCTACTGTTGATGCATTTGTGTTATTATTTTTGTACTGAGCAGATTATTGTGGCTCAGATTTTGTTGGTGTATTAACATTATCATCATTTAATGATATATGGGTGGTTATGAACTGTGTAAAGGTTATGAAACACAGATGTACATATGTTAAATTACACAACTTCTCACTGTATCAACAGCTAATGAGATGTACATCTCTCTCTCTCTCTCTCTCTCTCTCTCTCTCTCTCTCTCTCTCTCTCTCTCTCTCAGCTGAACAGTAAACGTTCCAGTAGTTTCCGCCGAGCCATTGCAAATGGGCGTCGCACTCTGCAGCGAGAGATCCTATTGGATGAGACGGGGTTGGGCGTGTACAAGCGCTTCGTGCGCTACGTGGCCTATGAGATTCTGCCATGCGAGACGGACCGCCGATGGTACTTTCATCAGAGCAGACTCTGCCCTCCTCCTGTGTTCATGACCATCATTACCATTTTACAGGTACACCTCACTGAGCTCTGTACGGCTTTTTGCTCTTTATGTTGCTTTATGGGTTCTTTAAAGGCGTCCTATTGTGCTCTTATACAAAGTCTTGATTTTGTTTTTGAAAATTGATTTCTGTTAAATAAAATATCTCCTTTTGAATTGGACTTTGAGCTTTGTAACTTTGCAGATCTTTTTTATGCTCAAACAGCAACATTACAGACTAACTAAAGTTGAAAAAGTGAAAAAACATAATAGGACTCCTTTAAAACACCAGTAACTAGAGTGAACCATTCTTGGCAAAACTTTTTGGTTGTGGTTTTTTTAACCCTATAAAGCCTACTGTATATTTGATACACAAATTTCTAAGACCTCTAAATGATCAATATAATCAAAACTTTGCTTAAAAAACCTGTTGCACACAATCTACTACACACCTTCTGGCATCAGATTGATAGTTTATACTGAAACTTTTAGTATAACTGTACAAACGTCCATCTTCAGGTCGTGGTTCATGTGTCTTTTGCTGTGAAATCTTTACTGATTTTTATAAAGTAAACAAGAATAACTTTTATATTGTTAGTAATCAACACCTACTGAACTGAAGCAACTTAGGTTTACTTGATTATCCATACATCATTTATGAAAAATCATCTTAAAATGTATCAAATATGATCCATCCGGCTTTTGAGGAACGTTTATTTGTTTATTTATCTCTCAGTCATCATTGTATTGCATTGCATTTTATGTTTTAAATGAAAACTTCAGAGCTTTGATCATAAAACTAAGCATTAAAGTATAATCTTAAGACATTATTATGAGATTAAGAGTGACAACTGATATTTAAATGCATTTACTGCAAGTAGTCTGCTGTACTATTACAAATAATTCATTGATTTACATTACGAGCAGAATATCATCTTTCTGGCCAAATAAATCAGCATCTACACCAAATTGTATATTTTTGCTCAGTTTGGGCCTCTAAAACTGAGGTGAGCTCCATATTCTCACTATATCTTGCTATAGTAGTAGTATACTTTATTGTCCTCAAGAGGAAAATTGTTATGGACTACATGTTGCTGCAGACATACAATAAACATATAAAAACAAAATTAAATAAAATCATGATGACTATGTGAGCCATAAAAGCCTGATGTATCAATTATGATTCTCAACAAAAACCATATATGCAGACTTTTTAGTATTGTTTTCTTGTTTATTTTGTCTAAAGGTTCAATAAACTCTTCCATTTCCAAACATTAGATGTTTCTGACTATTGTTTGATATGTCAGGCTTTACAGGGTTAAGACTGTGTTTGTGTTTGTGTTCCAGATCATAGTGTTTATGTGTTACGGCGTGATGCTCAATAAATGGGTGTTGCAAACCTACCAGCCGGATTTCATGAAGAGTCCGCTGGTGTATCATCCCGGACACCGCGCTCAAATCTGGAGGTTCTTCAGCTATATGTTCATGCATGTTGGGTAAGAACTTTGCGCAGTGATTGACAGGCCCGGATTAACAAGCTCCTCCTAAACCCTTGTTTAGATCACCAGTTATAAATAACAAGTGAGCATCAGCTGTAGTGCACTTGGTTAATTATGCGACTTGTTCTTCGAATAAACTGTGTGCCTACATGTTTAGAAACTGAGTTTTACAAGCTGGATGTGTGTGTGTGTGCAGGTTAGAGCAGTTGGGTTTCAACGCTCTTCTCCAGCTGATGATTGGAGTTCCTCTGGAGATGGTTCATGGGGTCCTGAGGATCAGTCTGCTGTATATGGCAGGAGTCGTCGCTGGTGAGTTAGTGCGTGTGTGTCCGCATACAGCTGGCCATCCTTGTACTGTGACAAGTTCACCAGGAGAATGTGCTCATATTTATGATGGACATGTCACCAGTGGTCAGTGACCTAATCAATAATCTCTGAATTATTCACACACACACACAAACACACCCACCATCTCTTTCTCGTCACATACACACCAAAGCGGAGCCTGTGTGTAGTGTAGTAGAATACATTTACATTTTAATGCTAGTTATCTTGCTCTTCTTATTATAAAACAGAGATATATATTGTCCAATATCAGGGCTATTCCATTCCTAGAGGGCCACATCCATAAGAGTTTCACGCCAACTAATATATAGATATATACAGTGGGCACGGAAAGTATTCAGACCCCCTTAAATTTTGATTATTTTCATACCATTTCCATACATTACATTTTCTGTGTGTGTGTGTGTGTGTGTGTGTGTGTAAAATAGGAGATATACAGGTGATATACAGTGCAGTTAAATTTGAACTACATTTTGCTGAATTCAGAGCTTAATCAAACATACTTGTCTGTAATTATTAAATAATCCAGTCCAGGAACAGAATCAAATAGCCGTGATGTAGTATAATACAGCTTAACTATCGCAAATGACATGTACAGAAGTATGATGAAATGAAATAAACACTTATGTTGTATAACATACTACATACACCAACACACATGTTGCAACATCAGTGTTTTGACATACTGTAAGAGCAAGTGTCCATGCTGAGGACAGAACGTGAGATGGAAATTAAAGGAAGGAGAGAATAGAGTATGCAAGAACAGATAAGAGAAAATTAGCAGATTCATAGAGACTATATGTGAGAAAGAGATGAAAAGACAAGGAAAATGGGTGGAGGACGTGCTAGAGGAATGAGTATTGAGAAAATGTAACATAAAAAAAGAGCAGAATGATAAAGACGGTGGTGGAGTAAGAGTGCTGAGCGCAGCACAGCTCAGTGTGTAACGCACCGTATAGGCGATCTGTCACACACACACAGAGGATATGCCAATATTCAGTTATCTCACCTGCATGCATGCATGTTCGCTTTCCTATGAGCTCTTAGTTTAGAGCTGTACTCAGTGTGTTTTGTGCCACTGTGGGTTTGAATGTTCTGTATTAAATTTAAGTCCACTTGGGGTGGCCACCTAACGACCACCCAGAACACCTTAGCAACCACATAGCAATGTCCTACTAACCACTCAGAACACCCTGACATCATGGTGGCAATTTCTGCACAGGCAAATTGCAGTTATTTTCCTCAAAAAAAAGAAAAAAGGTAGTTTCTATAGTACATGTATAGATTACAGCACAGAGCAGCTCTGTATCCTGACAACTATTAATTACCTTTATTATATTCCTTAAATGGGTCAGCAGTGGTGATGGCAGTAGAACAGAAATACAGGTCAGGAGGGGTTTATATGCACATATATTGCGCATGTCATTTTAATGTGTTAATTTTTAGTACAGTGCCTTGCGAAAATATTCATACCCCTTCACATTTTGTTAAGTTGCTGCCTTATGCTAAACTGCTTCAAATTACTTTTTTCCCACATCAATCTACACTCCATACACCATAATGGTAAAGCAAAAAACAGGTTTTTAACATCTTTGCAAATTTATTAAAAATAAAAAACTTAAATGATTCCATTGCATAAGCATTCATACCCTTATCTGGTACAGTTGAAATTCATATTGCTTGTAGATATTACTACACTTCGAGTGAAGTTAACCTGTGGCAAATTCAATTGAATGGGTATGGTTTGGAAAGGCACACACGTCTTAATAAAAGGTCTAACAGCTGATAATGCATATCAGAGCAAAAACCAAGCCCTGAGGTCAAAAGAACAGCCTGTAGAGCTCAGAAACAGGTTTGCAATGGAAGAAGTTTGAAACAACCAGGACTCTTCCTAGAGCTGGCCTCCTGGCCAAACTGAGCAGTTGATGGAAAAGGGTCTTGGTTAGTGTGGTGACCTGGTGGTGACCAGAACCTGATGGTCACTCTAGTTGAGCTCCATGATCATATGCAAATATTTCTGGAGAAACTTGAAAATGTGCGTCTGCCCCCATCCAACCTGACAGAGCTTGAGAGGTGAAGAGGTGAGGAGAAGAATGTCGCATCAAACCAAAAAGACTTGAGACCGTAAAGGTGCTTCAGCGAAATATTTAGTTAAGGGTATGAATACTTATGCAATGTACCTATTTCAGTTTTTTTTTATTTTTAATAAATTTACGAAGTTCTGACAATTCTGTTTTTGCTTTGTCATTATGGTGTATGGAGTGTAGATTGATGTGGAAAAAAAGTAATTTAAAGCAGATTAACATAAGGCAGCAACATAACAAAATGTGAAAAAATGAATGGGGTATGAATACTTTCGCAAGGCACTGTATTATATAAAAAAAATAACACAATAAAGACTAAACCATGGCTCCTGAGCTGTATGTAAATTCTGTCATTTAAAATAAAGAGAGTTACAAGTTCAACTCTCTAACCATTAGGCCACGACTGCCACAACTTATATATGTAATCAAATGCATATTTTAATGCAAATCAAATTTGAGTAAAATTTAAACACCTCTTTTTTACCTGCAATAATATTGCAGGTATGGTGGATTACCTGGATTCTTGCTGAACCAATATCAGAGCGTAACAATTGCTGCGTCTCGCTGAGTTCTGCTCACAGCGAAGGAGAAACTGTTCTATGGTGCGGCTAAATGGTGCTGAATATTGGGATTATAACACCTTGTCCTATTATGCAAACTAACATTCTTCCTGATTTATTAATAAACTACCTGTGGGGAAAAAATAAGTTAAATTAAATTAAGTTAAAAATAAAATGAATACATTCAATAAAGTTAATTATAATTAAATGTAATTGAAATTACATTTATTAAATAGATTTATTAAATTAAATGAAGAAATTAAATAAAATTAAATGTATTAAATGTATTAAAGGAATCAATTCAATAAATTAAATATATTATAAAAGATATTATATAAAAAAATTAAATTAATAAATATAATCAAATAAATTAAATACAATTAAATTTATTAAATAATGTATTAAATTAAACATAATAATATATTTAAATTAAAACTGAAATTTAATTACATTTATTTTATTACATTTAAAAATTCGGAATTTAAAAAAATATATAAAACTTATAAAACTTAAATTTAGGCTTTATTAAATAATTTTTTAAGGCAAGTAAGACAGTTAGACACTCTCTATTAAACTTCAAATAATTCGAAAAACAGGCTCTATGCGGGGACCCCCTCATGTCATTATGAGCCAATTACTTTATGATTAAATTTGCCTATCAAGAGCAATTTTACTCGAGAGGCTTTCTGAAATCAACAAACGTACAGTGTGTACACAAGCAAGCTTTTTAATTTTGCACAAAGGTCTTTACACAGAATGAGAGTCTCAGGAAACAATGTATCACACACTAGAATTTCGAATGTATCGATTCACATGATGTCATAATTCTGCATGGAGTCACTTCTTGTGGGCGGGGCTTTTGCAGAACAACATATATCAAATAGTCCCACTCTTTGTCTAAACCGCGTCTCTTTGCGTGTCTCCTCAGGTTCTCTGACGGTGTCCATCACAGATATGCGCGCTCCGGTGGTGGGCGGATCCGGCGGGGTCTATGCACTCTGCTCAGCACATCTCGCCAACGTTGTCATGGTAACCAAAACTAACTGCTGCCATGGTGACTTCTGTCAGAATGAATGAAAAGGGGAATATCAGGCAGAGGAATAGAGAAACGCAGACGGATGAATCTCTCCGGATGCTTTATACTGCGGCTTCCCTAAAGATCAAAGAGTCTCTAATCACTCGCACACAGACAGACACAAACAGACCTCGGAGAGTCAGAAAGTCTCTTCAGCGTCTGCTGTGTGCTGATGGATGCGTCTCGACTCTCCCTCTTCCCTCATACACACGTTGTTATGGGAATATAAGTGCCTTTTAGTTTGTGTGAGTGGAATTTAAGGAATGTTCTGGTGGAGCTCTATGATGTCATCAGTGACACGCTGTCAGTCACCACAGGAAATCATTTTCATTTGTTCCTCAAGCAAAAATCCACCTTTAAAGAGGTGTAGTTCCACCTCTAGGGGGTGATTTAGAAACTTTACTGCTCAAATAACATTTTTTATACATAAGAATCAATATAAGCATGAAGTCAACATGAAATCAAAATTGACGTTTCTGGTCTTATTGGGAGCAAATCATCAGTGCGCGTGTAGCCAAATAGCTATTAATCATTGTTTTGGTCCATTATAGGAACATTTTCGCTTACGAGCTGCTCGGGGTACAGATCCCGCCCCCTCCCTGATGACACGCCCCCTCCCGGTGGCCCCCAAAAGCCACGCCCCCTGTCCGACACATGTCCGACCTCAATCTACTCCGCTCGACCAGCAGCGGAGACACGGACGTAAAAACCGGAAGGAAGGGTTTTAGCAGAGTGAACCGAAAACACATTCTCACATTCCATACAGAAGCAGCGAACATAAACAGCGTGGTATTTTTAATGAACACTCGGAGGCAGCTCAAGGGTCCGGCGAGCTTATTTGAACAGACCGTCAGTACGTCGTACACTAGAAACATGCACACACATGCACATACACACACGTACATCAGATTTGTTGTGTATTTCAGCCCGGGGCTCATTCATGATGCCTTTCTGTATTGTTTTGATTTGACAGCCTCTTCTAAGCCTGTTATGCATTGCAGATACCATCTGTAGTAGATGAAACGCTGTCACTTGAACCAGGAATCTCGCTGACTAAAACAAAGCCTTACGCTTGAAGACACGGCGAGGTAGTCCTCAGTGAGGTAGGGGGTTGATGTCGATGTCATTCGATGCTGTTTGTTTTTGGGTAATTACAGATTGGATTGGGTGAAACGAGGTAAAACTGGTTTCAAAGGGTAGAAAGTAGGTTTCTGAAGCTGTTTCTTGCTTTACTTTGTTCCTCAGCTGTACACACACAGAAACAGAAACATTAGCTCTGTTCCAAATCATAGTGGGCTTTCTGTGAAAGCAGCATGCTATAGGTGTGCATTATGTTGCCTTCTAAGATAACTACTTTTTGCCAAATATGAACACAGAATTTTCAAAAAGGAATCACAGAATGTATTGCAACAAGCTCCAAAAATCCATAAAATCCAAAATGTTTTATAAATAATATATACCACCGTTCAAAAGTTTTGGGTTGGTAAGATTTCTTTTTAATGTTATTGAAAGAAGTCTCTTATTCTCACCAAGGTTGCATTTATTTGATAAAAATACAGTAAAAATATGAAATATTATTACAGTTTAAAACAACTACCGGTATTTTCTATGTGAATATATTATAAAATGTAATTTATTTCTGTGATCAAAGCTGAATTTTCAGCATCATTACTCCAGTCTTCAGTGTCACATGATCTTCAGAAATCATTCTAATATGCTGATTTGCTGCTGAAGAAACATTTCTGATTATTAGCAATGTTGAACACAGTTTTTGCTGCCTAATATTTCTGTGGAAACCATGATATATTTTTTTCAAGATTTTTTGATGAATAGAAAGTTAAAAAAAAAACAGCATTTATTCAACTTTTTAAATGTTTTACTGTTATTTTTGATCAATCTAATGCATTCTTGCTGAATAGTTTTAATTTAATTTAATTTTACTAGTTGTACTTTTCCCAAACTGTAATGCCAGACTAAAATATGTGAAATCGAGTGCAACATTTTGAAATATGATAGGCAACCTTTCATTGCATCTAAATGTTGTACGACTTGTCAGCATTTAAGCTCGCATTCTCCGGTGATTTATACAATTAAAAATTTAAAATGCATCTTCATATTTTTTCTTAACACTGCATTTGTAACTTAAGTAACATCATTTTATTGACATTAGTAACTGTAATCAAATTACATAAATTCAAAATGTAATGCATTACATTACTGCGTTATCAGGAAAAGTACAGTACAGTACAGTAACGCCAACTCTGCTAGTAAACAACACTAGAGCTCATTTGGTACGGAACAGAGTGAATGTCTGACTATGGAAGCCCATTTCCGCCACCGAATAAAAAATAAACTAAAAGGTTATTGCGACTTTTTATCTCACAATTCTGACTTTTTTTCACAGAATTGCGTGATATAAACTCACAATTGTGAGTTATAAAGTCAGAATTGCGAGATAAAAACTCGCAATTCTGACTTTTTTTCTCGCAATTGCGAGTTTATATCTCGCAATTCTGACTTTTTTTCTCATAATTCTGACTTTATTTCTCAGAATTGCGACTTAATGTCTTGCAATTGCGAGTTTATATCACGCAATTCTGACTTTATTTCTCAGAATTGCGAGTTTATATCTCACAATTATGAGAAAAAAGTCAGAATTGTGAGATAAAAAGTCGCAATTACCTTTTTTATTTTTTATTCAGTGGCGGAAACGGGCTTCCATATCTGACCCTTCATCTTGACCTTTGAAAATATTTCCAGTGAACACACAAACACAAGCCAGTGAGAGAGTCAATATTTCTGTGCCACACACTAATGATTACTTTAGTATTGCTGTGCAGATTGCAGTTGTTATGGTAACTGCCGTAACGTGATTAAAAATGCTTTCGACATAGAAACGAGTGTCACGACCACCAATACCGAATGTTTTGCAACTCCAGTCGTGTCTGCAAACATTTTCAGTGAAGGTCGTCTTAATGTTAATAATGATTATGACTGGGTTTAGATGAAGATTTACTTGATAAATGAAAAAATACAACTCAAAATTCTCAAGACAAGACTGCAAAAGATGAGAAAATGGAGTATTTTATGACCCTTAACTCTTAAGACCAAGCAAATAATTACAAAATTCAGTAGTGCCAAGTTATCATTCGCTAAGCTGCTAAAAGATAATTAAAGGGAATTAATTAAATCGCTAAAGGAAAGATGTGTATAAGATTGCTGTTCTGAGATGATTTCTTTTCATTTTCGAAAAGCTCGACCGTGTGTGTGTTTAATGTTGTGGATTTTTATGCCATAGTCCTATATTTATATTTATTCAGAGTGGCTATCAGTGTTGGATTGTGGCGTCTGTAAAGATTGTCTTAAACTGAGGGATGTGATGATGATGATGATGATGATGATAATGATGATGATACAAAACTCGCAATTGAATGCATTTAGATCCACAGAAACAGAAAGTGCTGGAAGCAAAGCAAAGAATATTAACAATACAAAATGTTTAATTAATAAATTCAGCTGTGGCCAAAGGTCACGCTTATGTAACACAACACATTAATGCTTTCCAGGAACATGTGAGCCATCTGAATATTTTAAAGTCAGCATGAAACTGCACTCGTGACCTGTTTTACTGCCACAATGTGACATATTTTGCAGGTAAAAAGGATATTTGAGGAGAGTTGGCAAGAAACAATGGCTTGGTGAAGACATTTCAGTAGTAATAAAGTAAATAATGTCAATTTTGGCTTCACATTGACTTTAAATGTTCTGATCCAGCATCCAAAAAAGTGGAATTTATAGAGTTCCTGTAATATCCAGCTGGCTGGCACTTTTAGACAGGTGAAAAAATGAAACGCTGATGAATATTTATCAGACACGCATATAAACAGTGAGAAAGAGAGAGGGAAATGTTATTTAAAAAAAAAGCTAAAAGCTGTATTGGGATATGTGATAGAAGAAAATGAGGTGAGCAAGACGGGACAAATAGCTGATAAAATGAAGGAAAATGGAGAGAGAGCAGTGAATGATGGATCCATTATTTTTTTTTGAACACTCATCAAATGGATGCTGGAAGTAGACGGGACAAATAGCTGATAAAATGAAGGAAAATGGAGAGAGAGAAGTGAATGATGGATCCATTATTTTTTTTTGAACACTCATCAAATGGATGCTGGAAGTGTGTGTGTGTGTGTGTTAAACATGCTTTAATGTGCTCTATGACCGTTGTTGGTTATCAGACTGTTATAAGCACACATACTGTAGTCTGTGTGTGTATTTAAGCGGTACGTGAGTGTGGGAAACACTCAACCTCGGTCTAAAATTGGGTTGTGTTCGGAGTGGAATACTAGCAAGCGTCCTGCATACTTTGCTGTTTATACTGTATACTGCCTACTATTTTTCAAAAATATTATGTGGAACAGTATGCATTTTGAAACTCTAAACGTTTCTAACAGTAGTATACAAGATGATCATGTGACATCATTGATTAATTCAGCGAATGGGATCTATTTATCATATTTGACTTTTAGCATTCTGATCAAATAATAAGACAAACTAAAAGTTAAGAGTTGATCATGTGGTTAATTTATTTTCAGAACTGTTATTTTAGTATTATTTATATACTATTATAGTATTTATGAATATTTTGAAATAGCTTTTTTTTATATTTTCAGTTTTAATTTTAAGTTCTAATTATTACATTTTTTGTTATTTATAGTTTTTGTCGTTTTTATTCGTTTATATATATATATATGGTATATTTTATAGCTTTTGAGTTATTTTATGTACTTGTCATTTTTTTTAAATATTTATATTTTTTTATTTCAGTTTTAGCTTTAGTAATTTTAGTACTTCAACTTATTTTATTTCAGTTAGTTGCCAAGGCAACATTTTTAATATACTTTTAAGTTTTTTTTTTACTCATAATTTTTAAGTTTGTCTTTTTTATATAAATATTTCTATATAGCTTAATTTTTTCCCCAGTTTTATTTCCGTCGTTTTAGCATCTTTAGCAAAAACGTCGGTTTTTCATCTAATATTTACAAATTTTTTATATTAGCTTTATTTCAATTTACTAAAACACATTTTAATAGTTTTAGTTAATAACAACACTGTTTCAGAATGCAAGGTCGAGCGCATTGCATCATGGGATACGTTTTTTTTTACATAGTGTGCTCTGTTGTATGCTGCATATTTTGTCAAATATTACCGATAAGTCATCCACATATGCCATTTATACTAAACGTTTGCATAATGTGCCAGTATGCATACTGCAAAACTAGTATGGTAGTATGCCACTCCAAACAAACCCTGGGTGAAGAAGTGTACTCAATCAATCCTGGGAACAAACCTATTTACCAAGGACCTCTCCCTTAATCCCGCCCACTTTACATCCCAGCCAATAGCTGCTCTCGAATCTCATGCTTAACATCAGTAGCTACCAATCAGCACAGATCACGGTGTCGTGTGTTTATTTTCTCCATGATGTTGTAGGTGTAGGTCGCAAGAGTGTTGCTTTGAGCTTGAGTGAGATCCTCTGTGTCGCCACCACAACTCTAGTTCTACTGAGAATCCAATCCTAGTCCATTTACAGATTTCAAAATGGTGCCAAAAGACGAGAGACGACGACTCATTGCTGTAAAAGATTGTTTACAAAAAAAAGAAGTTAAAACTGAAAATATACTATAAGGCTAATAGTTTTCTCTGGATCAGATGATGATAAAAAAAGAGAAGTAAATAATGATAGTTTCTATCAAATTCTTTATCATTTCATGATGTACTGTACTTCTGAAATATTGGGACCTGAGGCAGTTTTGTTTTTGTAATTTTATTTTGTATTGTTTTGTGTTTGCTTTAATTTCTCAGCTGTATGAAATAAAGACCATACTGTGAGGAGACACGTGTGTGTGTGTGTGTGTGTGTGTGTGTGTGTGTGTCAGTGTCAGTGCCCGCAATACTTTTCACAGAAGAGGTACAAAGTATGAACATTTTTGTTTCTTATAAATTAAAGAAAATAAAAAAAATTTAATTAAATGTATTTTTTAATTATTATTATTATTTTTTACAAATTACCCATGCAGTAGCAGCAGTATAAATTTATGGTAATTAAAATTAATCATTACATTTTATTTATATGTACTTTGTATACATCAGCATTGAAAACAGTTGCTGCGAAACATTTTTTGTCCAGATTTTTTTAAGAATAGAAAGTTCAAAAGAACAGCATTTATTTGAAACAGAAATCTTTTGTATCATTTTAAATGTCTTTAATGCATCCTTGCTGAATAAAAGTATCAGTTTCTTTTTTTCTTACCCCATATCATATACCCTTAAACTACTAAAAGCTTGGGGTATCACAGTTTAAAAATATTAAATGATAGAAAAATATGAAGCAGCACAACTGTTTTCAACACTGATAATAATCAGAAATATTTCTTGAGCAGCAAATCAGAATATTAGAATGATTTCTGAAGAATCACGTGACACTGAAGACTGTAAATTCAGCTTTATGTCACAGGAATAAACTACATTTTAAAATATATTAAAATATAAATTAAAAAAAGAATAATATTTAGATATTTTACAGTTTTTGCTGTATTTTTGGTCAAATAAATGCAGCCTTGGTGAGCAGAAGAGTAAAAAAAAAAATCCTAATTATTCCAAACACTTGAAAAAAAACATTTACACAGTTTTTACAACTTTGTTTCATTATTACAACAAGTTTTATTGTTTTATTAAAACATTTATACATAAACAATTACAAATTCAGAAAAGCAACTGTGAAATTGCAAAAGTGCATTTCATGATCTTGGAGTAATACCTCAAAAATACATACTTTTGCAAAGGAATGTGTTGAAATCGCCCTCCGGATAAATACTCAAATGCGGTGAAGTGCTGCTCTTTAAGATCTCTCAGTCTTCTGTCTCTTCGAGGGCTCTTCATCCGCCGTCTTCCTCTTCTCTGGCTTCTGATTGGCCACTGTGTGTGTTGCATCCATCAGACTGAACTCCTGTAATAATGAGGGCTGAATCTGATTGGCCACGGCCCAGGCCCATAAACACTGCTCCACCCTGTGAGGAGTCCAGTCCTGCCGGCCGTCCACTGAGACAGCAGACAGCAGGGTCAGATCCCGATGAAGAGCGCTTTAGACTCAACATGCATCTTAAATCTCTTACCTGTATTAAGCTGGGATGTTTTGTTCAGTATTTTCTGGAGGAAAAGTGCATAATGTTTGGCCGTGTACTCGACCGGTCTGAGCTCAGCGATGCTCTCCACAGCTTCATCAGCCATGAAGGCCACTTCACCCGGAGCTCCTGCCACCAGCACGGCTGATAGAGACAGATTGGATGCATATTAATACAATCATTGCATGCATGTGTGATTTGATGGGTGTGTGTGTGTACCTGATGCCGTCGCAGGCCCGACACCTTTGAGTTTGCACAGCTCTGTAATCGCCGCTTGGACGTCGGGCATCAAACCGAAAGCTTTGCTGGTGGAGCTTCGAACCGCCTCCTCGCTGTTTGAGCCAATCAGCTGCTGCAAACGAGGCCTGAACTTGGAGAGAGTATCCATCATCAGTCATCAAAGAGAGAAACACACTGTCATACTGTCGTATCTGTGTGCACGCAACTGATCTGTTGTCGTAAGAGGGAACATCACCGCATGCAACCAATGAGCCACTCGCCTCTTTCCAGCATCATGTTTCTTGTTAATTACGCAGGGTGTGTGAATCTATTTCTGTTGCGCTTACAGTCAGTTTCCACTCCATGATGTTGACGAGCTCAGTGTGTGTGAGGGAACTGAGATCGCTGCCGGCAGCTCCTCCTGAAACCTGACAGAAGACAGAGACTGTCATTAAGATTCACTACATCTACAATTCTATTCTATTCTGATGCAACTACAATAAAAGACATTTTAGGTGTGTGCTTGTGAGAATGCAAATCTTTTTTTTTTTTTCATCTGTAACTGTTCATCTGAGTATTTCAATTGTGGTCCACATCAAATACAGGGCAATGCTAGAAAAGCTCTATTTAAGGTTGTGTCATGTTAATTGCATGTTAACTGCTAATTGTGATAAGTAGGCAAAAACGAATGAATGAATTAATTAAAATAAAATTAATGCATCTATATAATTTACAAGTATTTTAATGTTTATAATTTCATTTATTATTTTAAATGTATATATTTTGGTAATTTATATTTAAATTTATATGATTATTAATATATAAATTCATATTAAATTATATTCTGATGTGTTTTAAGTGTTTTTAGGTGAGCCAGTGCTAGTGAAGCTGCATTTAAGCTTGTGTCAAATTGCAAGTTAAAGCTAATTATGAGTAGGCAAAAATTATTAATTAAAAAGATCTAGTTAAATGTATATAATTTATGATTTAACTATTTCAAATTATATAATTATTTTAAATGTATATGTTTTAGTATTATAGTATTTAGCGGTGTAATTTAGGATTATATAAATTATATGATCTATAATTATTTTAAATGCATATACTTTACTATTTAGATTTGTACATTTATGATTATTAATATATTAATTCATATTCAATTCTGTTCTGACGCAACAACTAAAATGAACATAAAAACAACATTCAGCAAAATGCTCAATTAAAATGCTACAATTATTACAATAATTGTACATTTTTATATTTAATTTTATAATTATTTATTTTAAATGTATATATTTATATGATTATTAATATATTAATACTGTAATGAACATAAAAATCACAGCGATACAGTCTCTCATTCACAGACATGACTGTCCGAGAGCGAGAGAGAGAGTTTACAACACTTACAAACAATTGAAGCAAGCGAAACAGCAGCATATTATCATACCAGGATGTGTTATGATAAATATCTCTCCTGATCTGCTGCGCGCCACGCGACGGGAGGTGACGTCAGCCGCGAGCGTAAACAATGATTCTACATCCGCTTCTCCTGAACGGACACGTTTGTTTTTAAAAGGGTAAGTTCTGCGCGGTTATTTCACTAATATCTAAACTCATATTACAGTTGAACATTCATGCTCGGAAACGTGATAAGCTGTATTATGGACAGTTATTACTGCTGAACTGAGCTGTTTTAAAGCAGGTTTGTTGTGGCACGTGACTGAAACACTAACTTCCAGCACATATAATAATATTCCAGGCATAAGAGGATACAGCTGTAATATCATTGTGTTGCAAAATATATGACATTTTAAGCACCAATCCGCCAGTATGCTTAAGGTGAATATGAATTGTTCCAAACCCTTATATAAAATCATTGCATTTAATTGGACTTTCTGTGCATTACAATAGCAGACAAAACACTGCGCTCATTTTCTTAATGATAATAAGGAAATAATATTTATAAACCCAAATTGCAGGCCGACAGCAGATACAATTTACACAGCAGAGGTGTAAAGAGCACCTGAAAACCATACTCGAGTAAACCTTACAGTGAAAATGACTCCATTAGAAGTTACAAGTCACCAATTACCAAACGACTTGAGTAAAGAGTATCTGATTTTATCAGTACTTAAGTATTTAACTTGCACTAAATATAGGCTCAAAGATGCACTAGTCAAAGAGACATGAGGAGAGCAATCATATATTTCTAAAACCAAAATAAAACTGAACACCTCAAAAAAAATCCTTCAAAAAGGTCTCTTCATTATAACGGATAAAAAAAATGATGTTAAGTAACTTTATTTGTTTATTGAACTTTTACAATAATAAGAATACAGTATAAGAATACAGGAGAATAGTGAAAAAATAATGTTAAGTAAAATTCAAAGTCCATGCATTCTTGCACTGGATGACCTTGTTTCAGCCTCATTGCCATCGCTAAGGAACTCGCATTCACGTAAATCAGCCTAAGTTTGTGTGAGTAAGGGCAAAACACACGAGATCTAGTACCTTCAGTGTCCTGTAGATGCGATATCACTTCTTTTGTAGCAGAAATAAACTGCGGCAGAAAAAGCTAGGTGCCATGCAAAATGCAAACACTCATTACAAATGTAGTGGAGTAAGAGTAAAAGTTGCTAATATCTTTGATACTCGGTAAAACAGAGTATCCAAAACGATACTCAAGTACAGTAATTAATTACATTTACTCAAATACTTTACACCACTGAATAATACATATAATAATAGCAACAATATCTGTTGTGTCTATATTGTATCTATCTGTCTATCTATAGACAATAATAATAATAATATTAATAATAAACTATATATCACTTTTATTTCACTTTTCATATGTTCTCTGATGTTCTGTTGTATTATTGATATGGCTTCTCTGCTGTCTTGTTTCTGTTTTGCAGGTCGGTGTGTAATTTCGTATGAAGATGTGAGCGAGAAACACAGACGGTGAGATGAAGAAACAAAAACAAAGAAGAGCTGTGTTGCAAAAGCATTAATATTCCCTTAGATGTTTGTCCATTTACCACAACTAAACTATTTGGAAAAACATCCAGTGATTTACTCATTCGAATACAATCTATAGTGAATCATATGATTATTCATATTTGATGTGACTGGGAAATTGTCAGCTCATTAATGGAATGTGTTTGCTGTTTCTGCCCTCTTTTCCCTATAGGGAAATATTGGTGTAGAGTCTGTGAATAAGCAAGGTTTTTTTTTTCTCAACAGAACAGGCTTTGGACACAAAGCGTACGTCTGAACATGTCGCTTTATTCTTATGTTTTTAAATTTATTGTTTGTGATAATAATGCTCATAACATCGCCACCATGAATCTGTCCTCCACCTGCTGGCCAGAGAAGGAACTGCAGCAGCATCTCTCTCATCTTTCTTTGTGTTTCCCCCTCTGTTTGCTCTGTTTCTCTTGATTTTGCAGCTTGAGATGGAGAAGATGAGCAGGGTCAGCACCATCGGTGGCCGTACCGTGTTTTGTCACCTGGATGCACCTGCCAACGCCATCAGTGTGTGTCGGGATGCTACGCAGGTGAAAATGAGATGAAAATGATATTCACAACGCAAGCCAAAGTGCCCAATTTGATTTTTCTACTCAAAGCTATTTTTTCTGTTATGGTTCACTAGGCAAAAATATATAATATATATTTTTTATATAATTTAACAATCTTTTAATTAGTGTAATTTATGAATAAATGTACTTCTTATTATTTTAAATGTATATATTTTGGTAATTTATGTGATTATTAATATGTAAATCAATATTCGGTCTGTCGATGACTAATATCAATAAATAATAATTAAAAATTCATTCTAAATAATAAATATCCATATTTAAAATACCGTTTTTAGCTACAGTTAATATGTGATTGACCACAACTTGTTTCTGGTGGTGTTTGCTGGGTGAAATATTTTAATTTGTATAATTTATTATTAAATTGATTTATTATTATTATAATTTATTATATATTTTTATTATTTATATGATTATTAATTTGTAAGTTAATATTCAATCAGTCAGTGATTAATATCAATAATTCATTAAATAATTATTTGTCAGTAATGAATATAGCCACTGCTGCTGACATGGCGTTAAATCATAAATAAATCATAAATAATATATGATTGTTAATATGTATATTAATATTCAGTCTGTCAATAGACAGTTAACTTGTGATTGATCACTGATTAATATCAATAATTCATTAAATAATTATTTGTCAGTAATAAATATTCACATTCAAAATACCAGTTTTGGGTCATGTTATTAGATGCAGTTAATTTGTGATTGTTCTCAAGGGTGACCAGGTGGTGTTTACTGTACAAAATATTTTTTTTTAATTAATTTATATATTTATATATTTACATGTCTATATTCATATAATTTATATTATAAATAAATATATTTAATATATAAGCATAACATATTTTTCTGAAATATATACATGCATGTGTGTGTACTTATATATTCATAATAAAACACAGTACACACACACATATTATGCAAACAAAACTTTTTTTTATTGGATGCGATTAATCGCGATTAATCGTTTGACAGCACTATTATTTATATGTATTATTATTAATAATTTATGTATTGTTTCAGTATGTATATATTTGAGTAATTATTTGTCATTTAAATGATTAGTAGTATGTAAATTAATATTCAGTCTGTCATTAGATACAGTTAACTTGTGATTGATCACATTATGTTTCAGGTGGTGGTTGCCGGGCGAAATATTTTCAAGATTTACGGTCTGGAGGAAGATGGTTTCGTGGAGCGGCTGAACCTGCGCGTGGGCCGCAAACCCTCGCTGAACTTCAGCTGTGCGGACGTCATGTGGCATCAGATGGAGGAGAACCTGCTGGCCACCGCCGCCACTAACGGAGCCGTGGTGACGTGGAATCTGGCGCGGCCCTGCCGTAACAAACAAGAGCAGCTGTTCACCGAACACAAGCGCACGGTCAATAAAGTCTGTTTTCACCCCACTGAGGTCAACATGCTGCTGTCTGGCTCTCAGGACGGATTCATGAAGTGTTTTGACCTGCGCAAGAAGGAGAGCGTCAGCACCTTTTCTGGTACGTACAGATGTGCAGATGAACATCTCTGACTTTACCACGACATCGTTTACATACACAAAAAGCCACAGAACAACATCCGAGCACCTATTTTCAATTCACTTTAATTTGAGAAACACATCTGGAGCTTTTTAGACACTCAATCAGATGTTATAGAAATACACAATGTGAACAGCAGTGTTTTTGCAGGTCAGTCTGAGAGCGTGAGAGATGTGCAGTTCAGTATTAAGGATTATTTCACGTTCGCGGCCTCGTTCGAGAATGGAAACGTGCAGCTGTGGGACATTCGCAGACCCGACCGATACGAGAGAATGTTCACCGCGCACACCGGACCCGTCTTCTGCTGTGACTGGCACCCTGAGGACAGGTGTGTGTGTGTGTGCGTGCACTCTCAACTAAACTATTCATAATAATACTGTTGTATAAAATTTTTCACATGTTTCACATGTACAAGTGCTTCACAGGTCAGCACATTAAAAATACAAAAAAATAATTAATAAAATTGAAATAGAAAGATAAATGATAAGGAAATAATAATAATAATTAAAATGATGATAATAATAATAATAATAATATTTTAAATAATGACAAACTTAAAAAAATGAACATTTAAAAAATAAAATGAGAAATATCATATAATATGAGCTCAAAATATAATAATAATTAGTGTACTATTATTATTATTATTATAGTAAAATTCTAAATAATGACTTAAGAAAAAAGTGAAAACTGAAAATTAAAAAAGGATGATAAAATGAAAAGGAAATAATAATACAATTCTAAATAGTGACTTTCAAAACTTAATAAAAGTTAAAATTTTTAAAAGGTTACATTTACTATAATAATAGTAATAATAATTTTAATTATTATTGTCGTTATAGTAAAATTCAAATTCTAAACTTACAGTTAAAGTAAACATTTAAAAAAGGAAAATAAAATGAGGGTTATAATAATAATAATAATAGTAATAATAATACAATTATTAATAAATTATTATTATGAGAACATTCTAACTAATGACTTATGAAACATAAAAAGTGAAAAGTTTAAAAAAGAAGATAAAATGAGATTGAAATAATAATTACAAAATAATAATAACAATTGTAAAATTCGAAATAATGACTAAAGAAACTTTAAAAAGTGAAAATGAAAAAAAGATGAAATAAGAAGGAAGTAATAATAATAGTCAAGTTCTAAATAATTTTTTTCAAAATGAAAACTTCTACTTAATAAATACTCAAAAGCTAACTTTTTATTTTTTTGCCTAATTTTAGTTTGTAAAAGTTTACACATTTTTCATCCTCCTGGATTTTAAGCGCAATCTCTCTGGCTCTGTTTTGTATATATAACGTGTTTCTCTGTCTTGTAGGGGTTGGCTCGCCACAGGCGGACGTGACAAGATGGTGAAAGTCTGGGACATGTCGACTAACTGCGTGAAGGAGATCTACTGTGTTCAGACCATAGCGTCGGTGGCCAGGGTGAAGTGGCGTCCGGAGCGCAGATATCACCTGGCCACCTGCTCCATGATGGTGGACCACAACATCTACGTGTGGGACGTCCGCCGGCCATTCATCCCCTTCGCGACCTTCGAGGAGCACAAAGACGTGACCACAGGAATCGTGTGGCGGCACCAGCACGACCCCTACTACCTGCTGTCGGGGTCCAAGGACAGTACGCTGTACCAGCACATGTTTAAAGACGCCAGCAGACCCATCGACCGCGCCAATCCTGAGGGACTCTGCTTTGGGCTGTTCGGTGACCTGGCGTTTGCTGCTAAAGAGAGTCTGATGAGCGGTGAGTGACTCGGGTGAACTGCAGTTAACCCTTCTGTTGTGTTGAAAAACTGGGTACACTTTTTGTGTTGTGGGTCAAATTAAACCGCATTGGTTTCCATGCAATTTGACAAAAAATGACTCTGAAAAACACTAAAGATGCACAAAAACACTAAAATCTCTAGCTTGTTAAGATATATTTATATATATATATATATATTTTTAACATATTTTTATGTTCAGAATTACCTGCACAGATACTAAATATTTATAACTAATTATAATTACTATTTGCACCTCAGTGCAAATAACTACAGGTAAGTATAAATAGTATCTAACATTATTTGCACTTAGTGTAAGTAGCATTTATTGCTGTTTGTACTTCCTCTGCCTTTTATGTCATTTTCTCAAAGCCTTGTGAGGGTAAAATGGGTTTTCACACTTCTTTCAGTGCTGCAACAGACTAGTAATTGAGCTCCAAAAAACGAACAACCATAAACAACCAGATTTTTTAAGTAAATGAAGACGCAATGAATTCTGCCTGCATGATTCAGAAGACGAGTCTCAATTTCAAGTAAACTTTGACTCTTACATTTCTCATTTATTTCATATTTTACTGTTTGACAAGCTACAATAACGGTTTTCTGTATTTTACCTCTCTTTAGTGTTTTTCAAAGTGTTGACTTTTGGCAAATTGCATGCTGATATGTAAGTTAACTAACTAAAATAAATAATAAATAGAAAAAAATAAATAAAAAAATAGAAAAAAAACAAGATGATCGAGTATAAAATGATCTTTTGTTTTTTTTGTCTTTCTATATGTATAAGGTTTACCAGCTCTAGTGTTGTATGTCACATGACATGCAGGTCAACAAATATTTAATCTTTTTTTTTTAGTAAGTGTATCATTTTGATTATTTTTGATCACATTTTATTTTTAAAAAGGGTTAGTAAAATACTTGAATAGTATTTATTTTTAATTGAATGCATATTTAGTATGATTAATAATTAATTATTCTCTTTTTATTAATTCACAAACCTGCAGTTTGCTCACAAACCCTGTTTTACAGGAGTTTTAATTTTGTTTTTGTGTCATACAGGAATCAACCACATGGACGATGCTGCGAATCATGTTTTCAGAGCCGGCTAATCCGTCCTTGTCAAGCAATCACAATCTGAATAAATCAGGAAACCTCCCGCTCGTCAACAGGTACTGATATTAGCCCAGGTGATTTTTGTATTTCTGAATCCCCTCCTCTAATACGGTTCATCAGTTTGCCTGTTTCCTGTACTGCAGCTTTAGTATGAAGGAGATGAGCACTGCTCTCAATGAGAGAAACAAAGAAAACAGACAAGACAACCTCCACAGCCTGGAGACCAACCTCAACAACAATGACGGTGAGACAGACACATAAACAGCAGCTGCATCCTGATGAGAAACTGATGAGAGACCAGTAAAAGAGACATGCAACACGTACCAAGAGACAGTCAGCTAGATTGTGTTTACAGAGCAAACTTTGTGCTTGCTCTCTCAAAACGTCTGCATTCCCCCAAGAAGTGTTGCCTTTGATCACAAAACCTTTGCGTTTACCAGAGAAACTTTGCATTTGCTTTTAAAATCTTTGCATTTGCCAGAGAGACTTTGCTTTCACTCATAAAACCTTTGCGTTTCCCTAATAAACGTTGTGTTCAATTGCAAAACCTTTGCGTTTCTCTAAGAAACCTTGGACTTGCTTTAGAAAAACTTTTTTCTGCCTGTCCCAGAGAAACTTTGCTTTCACTTGCAAAATCTTTGCATTTACTGAGAAACTGCATTGTTCACAAAACCATTCTGATGCCCATTAAACTTCACCCACAGAGTTTCTGTGCAGAAAATTGGCAAAAGAAGGGATAGTTCACCCAAAACCAAAAATCCTTTCATCATTCAGCCTCATGTTGTTCCAAACCTGTATGATTGACATTAAGTAATGGATTCAGTCTGTTCTTGGATAGTGCAAAAGTCACATGGACTCCTTTTATGGTGCTTTTTCAACTTGGAGCAATTTGGACATTCTGTTAAGCATCTCCTTTTATGTTCCACAGAAGACAAAGTCATACAGATTGGGAATGACCTGTAAATGATGACAGAATTGTCATTTTTCGGTGAACTAACCCTTTAAATGCCTCAAGGTTAATAACTTGGCTGACTGTTATTATACAGATGGATTTTGATTTGTGATTATGTAGTAATGTATGTATATATGTAGTAATTATGGTGTCTCTGTGGCCTCCTCAGCTGTCAGTCCAGATTTTTAGCTGCCAGAACACTAAAACTTTGGATAAAAGATGTGTTTCTGAGTGCAGAGAACGAGGAGACGGAGGGCAGCGAGGGACAGGCGGAGTATCTGTTTGGAGACGCTGAACTGGATGACGATGATCTCTACAGCATGGAGCACGACAACCAGGCAGGTTGGTCAGCACATCCAAACACATCTCACAGGTATGTGTGTAAAAAATCAAATGGAAAGCCTCTGTTCTCTCCAGCAGAGGAACCCGAGTACCTGCTCCCTCAGGAGGCGTTCCCGTTACGGCACGAGATCATGGACCATCCCTCGGCCCCGGAGCCGGTGCAGGAGAAGCCCGAGTCGCCTCACGTGAGCGGGAGCGAAGCTGAGAGCACGTGCCTGACTTCCATGGAGTCCTTCAGTCTCATTTCCGTCTCGCAGCTGCTTTTCTCGCCTCACCTGCCGCCCAAGTTCTTCTGCCCTATCGTGAAGAAGATGCTGTGCTACTACGCCAAGCAGGGCGACGTGCAGATGGCCGTGTCCGTGCTGATCGTACTGGGCAAAC
Organism: Sinocyclocheilus anshuiensis; assembly: GCF_001515605.1. Lineage (NCBI taxonomy): Eukaryota > Metazoa > Chordata > Actinopteri > Cypriniformes > Cyprinidae > Sinocyclocheilus > Sinocyclocheilus anshuiensis. The sequence goes on along the minus strand of NW_015557091.1, from coordinate 793,417 downwards.
GCATCCGCAAGGAGATCGACGAGCTCACGCAGGTGAGAAAAACCGTCCCACTTTGACAGGAAGTGTAGGGTTTTTGTTTGTGATGTTTTAATCTGTGTGTGTTTGTTTCAGGAACACTGGTACATGTCCTACATCGACCTCCTGCAGCGCTTCGAGCTGTGGAACGTCAGCAACGAGGTGATCAAACTGAGCACGTGCGGCGCCATCATGTGTCTGAATCAAGCCTCCACCACCTTACACATCAACTGCAGCAACTGCAAGCGACCAATGAGCAACAAGGGCTGGATTTGTGACAGGTAGCACCTCCAATCCCTGACTTTTATCTTGTTTTTCTCCTTTGCCAAGTCAAAAATCAACCAAGCTATGAGTTTCAGTCCTTTAACATTAGAGCTTATACATCTGTTACTGTGTTTAAAGGTCATTTAAAGGTGTATTTGTTTTCTTTTTTAATATTTATGGAAATGTTTATATACATGCCTTATAAACAACTACAATTAATATATTTTCATTATACATTTTATGTTGAAATTATAATTTATTATAAATTTATTAGAATTTATTTGTTACGATATAATTTATTAATTCTAATTAATTGATCTTAAAAATATAATTTGGAAAAAATTCTAAACTTTTTGAGAATTTCACACACTTTATGTCCACTTTATAAATTAATAAAATTAATATAATTTACAATTTTAATTATAAATATTTATTATAATATTTTAAATAATTCTAATGTATTATAAACTTATTAAAATGTATTTACTATTATATCACATTTTTTTTATGAAATAAATTATTAATTAAAATCTTATCATTTAGAAAAAATTTAAGATATTTATTGATTGATTGGGTATTTTGTGTATGTATTTGAATCCTCCATAGGTGCCACCAGTGTGCGAGCGTGTGTGCGGTGTGTCATCACGTGGTCAAAGGCTTGTTTGTGTGGTGTCAGGGCTGCAGTCACGGAGGACACCTGGAGCATGTGATGGAGTGGCTGAAACAGTCCAAACACTGTCCGGCCGGCTGCGGACACCTGTGTGAATACACCTGACACACACACACACACGAGACACGCTGGACTCTCTAGCAGAGGACCGGTCAGGCTGCTACTTATGAGGAAAAATAAGTATAACTAATGATTAGATGATAATCAAACACAAAGGGAATCTGTATCTTTAGCACATTCGATTGTGTGCTAAAAAACAATCAGCCAACTTTTTTTTATTTTTTGGAGATTTTGTTTTATAAATACAATCTAATGTATATAAACTGTAGCTGAGATGCACTTGGCTTTGGGAATATGATTTATTCACCTTGAAAATACTCTGGAAAATTGTGTAAATGACGAACACATTGCATTGAAATCAGATTTATTTAAACTGAAACACTGGTGTTTGCCAATAAAGCCAGTCTTTACTAATCATCTGTGTGAGTTTGTGAACACGAAGACACGAAAACACTTTAAAAGTGACCTTTTTGGAAGAATATGATCTAAATTGTAAGCTGATTATATAAAACAATAATAATGGATTTTTTTTAAGTTGCATAATATTAAACCAAGTGTCATTTACCAGTATTATAAAAAGGTAAGTGGAAGCATTTATCAAAATATTTGTCAAAAAGAAGGTTTGAAATGCAAAAAGCAACAGATCTGGAGTTGATCGTTAGTGTGATTCTCTACACCTGTGTGAACACGCCTAAACTCCAGCTGAACAAAAAGCATTGCTCAAGTTCTGGCATCATTTTTTGCAGATGCCATTTATTTTCATATTTTGCTAATTCATACAGTATGTGATGAACCACTTATGTTTTAAAATGTGTCTCAAGTGTCCAAATACTTGTGGACTTCAAGCATTTTTTTTGTCTCGGGTAAGTGTCTTCTCTTTCATTATATTCTTCCAAACGGTTTATGTATGTACTATGCACTTGTTCTTTTTTTAAGCTTAAAGTCCGCATGAAATCAAAATTGACTTTATTTACTTTACTAGCGCACATTGCTAGTCTTGATGTGAACAATTCATCCGTGCAAGTTAATCTGCTGAAAAACATTGTTAGTCTTCATAATCTTTAATCAAAATCTGAACATTTACTTCCGCTCTGGAATGGCATTCCTTCTCTGATGAGGTCAAACGGCTTGGGCAGAATAACCTTAAACACACCCCTCTAACCTTTAGACTGCTAATGAGTGAGAGACAGAGAGGAGGAGCGCAAAAATAAAACCACACCCTCTATCCACCCTTTTCTTCAATGCGGAAGTAAGCCTATGGGTGAGACTTCCGGTTTATTAGCCGCTATAGGTAAATAACGAGGAGAATAACAACGTGCAGTAAACGGTAAAACTGTTTGCACTACAAACCAGTGTGTTCATAATTAAGATAATACATTAAAATAATATAAGACACACCAACTTTCAATATCAAGCAGCAAAACTAACTGTTTTGTTCAGCTAAAAATAGCTGGAAGGAGTGGACGCAGATGAGACCGGAAGCCAGACCCATAGAATTTACAAATGGCCGCCCCCATTTTTACGACAAGAAAAAGGTGGATTCAATTATTCAGTTTCAGCTGGAAATACGTCACTACACTGAAATAAAGTTGGCAGCAACTTCCGGTTCACACGGACTTTATCAAAGTCATTCTGATGGTACACTGACTTATCTGTCGAATGGCTTCTGTTTCTTTCCCGCGCCGCGCTCCCCTCAACTCACTCACTCAGTTTGGTGAGCGGGTACGAAATTCCGTGAAAAGGGCGGATTGCTTTACAGCAGCAACAAATGCACGACTGTAATTATGATAGTGATATATTTACGACGGTGAATTCCACTCATTTAACTGGAGGGGGCCCCGAAGTCGCAAAAATACACACAACTACATATATTTGCTTTAAATGCTGTATTTCCAGACCTTAAAAGACTCGATTCTTGTACATTTATGTAACATAATTACAATAAAGACTTTGTTTTCATAATTGACAGACTAGCTGATTAACATAAAAATCTTTTAAAATTGATATAGTAAAAAAAAATTTTTTTATATAATAAATTGACAGTAGCTTCAACAATATGACCATAAACCTGGACATAAAATGGACATAACATAAAATCTTAATCATGCAACACCAGCAGAATTCATTTCTGTGTACATTTTTGCATCGGATTGAACTAAATATTCAGTTAAAAATGTTCTAATTTGTTATGGATTAACTTGAGTTCGTTGTCATCTTGTAGTAGTAATAATAATAACTATTCTGCTGTTTTGCATATTTCCCCAGCTTTGGCCATACTGTATCACTTACAGTCATACCAATAAAGCTGTTTGAATGAACTGAACTGCATATGGCAGTTTGCATAACAGTGGTTTTGACAAACGAATGAGTGTATTTATAACATACACAGTATTTAAGAGATGATTAGACGAACAATTGAGAGTAAAGATCATTTGAGGTTTGATTTATGAATGAAACTCTTTCAATACTCAGGCTTTAAATAGGTTGCTTTTAAATCTAATCTAATGAGAGGTTTGATTCGTTGTACAGCAATAAACAGTATTTGTGCTCGCAGTATCCACGCATGTATTTCTGTGTGCACTGAATTCCTGACAGGAAGTTCAAATCCTCTGGCTCCGCCCTGTCTGATACAGCTCTGTCTGTGATTGGTCAGTTCTCATGATGCATGTACCATGTGACTGGAGCACAGGCGAGAGACGCTCTTCACGTGCTTGTCATTTTCGGCCGCCCTGTCGTCGTCTTCGGCCCTCGTTCGGTCCGTCATCTCCATCTGAACTTGAGTGACACGGCTCTTCTCTCTGGCCCGTCCCTGCGGCCGTCTGTGTGTTCAGGGTGGTTTTTCACCCTCCGTCGGTAAAAGCAAGTGTCCTGCAAGGATAAACACATCAGTTAGAAAGTCATTCAGATAGAAATCTTCCAAAATTCAAGTTCTGATCGTCTCATGTACACATACACTACTTTTCAAACGTTTGGGGTTGTAAGTTTTTTTTTACTGTTTTTGAAAGAAGTCTCTTCTGCTCACCAAGGCTGCACTAATTTGATCAAAAAATACAGTAAAAATAGTAATATTGTGAAATATTTAAAAAAATTTAACAGTTTTCTATGTGAATATCTGTTAAAAAGTCATTTATTCCTGTGATCAAAGCTGAATTTTCAGCATCATTACTCCAGTATTCAGTGTCACATGATCCTTCAGAAATCATTCTAATATGCTGATTTGCTGCTCAAGAAACTTTTCTGATTATTATCAATGTTGAAAATGTTGTGCTACTTAATATTTTTGTGGAAACCGTGATTTTTGATTTCATATAAATGATGTTCAACCAACCCATTCACAGCTGTTAGGATTGTTCCCAGTTGTGTGAGCTTTTCTCTGAAGCGCTGAGACGCTGGAGACTGTGAAGGATTTCCTTCAGACTGTCAGCTGGACAGAGAAACACCATATGAATTCACACGTCCTCGTGAGGGAAGCCTTATACACACGCACAGAAACAAAAGTCTTACCGAGCTCCGCTATATGAGACTCCATCATAGACAGCAGCTGAGAGCACATCAAGCCGTCACCTACAACAGACAGACATCAGAGCGCTTATTAATACAGACGAGGTGTGACAGATCAATGCATTACAACAGCCTGAAGTTAAGCTTCTGTTATACGGTTTAAATCCAGACCTCAACAGACAAAAATGGCATTCAAATCTCACTAGAAAATCTGATTTATAGTGGTAATTACATATACATGGCCCTAACATGAGATGCATATACCAAGTGATAATATATGCTTCTGTGGTTTGCAGCTAATTTTGTGTCTTGTGCACCCATTTTTTTTTTGCAAGCAAAACCACCAGTGTTTTATTTTTCAAAATTTTTGGATTCGCAAAATACGTTTCTCAAGCAAAACCCTTTCAGGAAATTACAATATGTATTTATAAATGTTATATATATATATAATATGTGTGTGTGTTTTGACAATAGTTTTGATTGCAAACTATTTTTTGATACATAAAAAAATTCATACTGCAGAAATAAAATTGATAAAATGAAAAGTCAAATAGTGATAAATAAAATGGTGAATAAATACTTTTTTTTTTTAATATTCATGAAAAAAAAATGCATTTCAATCAAATTTAAATAACACTGTTAAATAGTGATTAAATAGTGATAGAATTAAATGTTATTAAAATAGGAAATGGAATTTTATTAAAACATTTTAATAAATAGTGATAAATTTAATTACATAAAATTTTAATAAAACAAACTTTTTTTTAATGCACACTAAAGGCACACACAAAAACTTTCATACTGTAGAAGCCACAAGTTGGTGTGATTTCCACTTCATTTTTATTGTATATTTGTGTATTTGTTTTTTGAAGAAAGTTTGCCTGTGCAAAACTTGTTCCTAGGGTGCTGGAGAGTTGCTAAGGTGTTCTGATTGGTTGCTAGGTGGTTGTTAGGCTTCTCTGGGTGGTTGCTAGGCTATTTCTGACAGTAGTAGTGTTTTATTAAAACAGAAATAGAATAAAAGACACTGATTATACTGCATTATTCGCAATGCATTCTGGGAATTAATTTGTGAATTTCCTTTTTCGGATTTTTTGCATTTTACGCAAATAAAAGCATTGGCAGGTTGCACACACCTTTCCCCGCAGCTCGAGTGTCCTCCTGCGCGAGCTGTGCGTGAGTGTTGCGTAGAGCGTGTAGTTTCCCGCTCAGCCTCTGAAAGCTTTTGCTGTTCTCCTGCAGCTCCGCCTGAATGCTCTTCCACGCCATCTTCTCCTCCATCAGACATCCCTCCATCACAGCACGCAGCTCCTTCTCCTGAGACACTTGAGCCTGCAGAGACTCCACCTCCACACAACGCTACACACACACACACACACACACACACACACACACACAGAAAGCTTAAAGGTGCAGTATGTAATATTGACAACTAGTGGCTGAAATGGGTACTGCAGTCCGAATTCAAAATATTGAAGAGAGTTGTTTCTCCCGCCCCTCCTCCTCAGACTCAGATCTCAGGCGGGTTGCCAGATTGAGGACACAACAGGAACGAGTGCAATTGACAACGGAAGGCGATGAGCCTTACACTGTAAGCTGATGAGTTGATTTATCCATGTTTTAATATTCCTCTGGTCATAGAGCTTTTTTGATGGATGTAGAGGCTTTTTAGGTCAGGTAGAATCTGTGACCTCTGACCCAGCTCGTTTGCTGGCTTCCATGGCTGCCATAGGCTGTGTTTTCCACCCGGGGTGTCGAAATACTATTGGGTAAACCGGCAGTGGGCGTAGTCACACAGACCAAAACATAAATGGACATTCTGACATGGAACACACATTTCAAAGTAGAATAACTTCTCTGTAGCAAGTATTGTTTTTGGAGAAACAAGTGAAGTATGCAAACTTAGCAGGTATCCTAAATATCTGCAAAGGTATTATGTGTTTTTATGCTTTAGTACAGTCAAAAAATTACATTGAGAACCACACAATAACTACAGCAAACTTGCAGTTATTATGTGGTACATTTATGGCAATGTTGTTGCCAGAACAGTGCTCTTTTTACAACATCAGTTTTATGCATGGCAGCCCTTGAGCTCCACTTATTTTGAAGGATTGATTTTATAGCATGCTATTCATTTTATTGTGACCTAGTACACAAGCAAATGGATATAAAGTCCAGTAATGCTCTGAGATTTTATACATTTAAATGCAGGTAAAACCTGGTTATATAGCAAGAACTCTACCTGTTAACATTTAACAATTATTATAACATTATTTTATGAAATAGGTCAGTCTCGTCACTGCGTACATTCAAAGACTTAATTTTTTTGGTTCGTTGTTGATGTTACAGTTCACACTTAATCACAAACTAGGTGCCAATTAAATGACGGTTCTCTTCCCACCCCGACTTTAGCTACAGTCCTACAATCCTCCTTACATGCAAAAGAGCTGAATGAAGTGAAGATGGTGTGAATGGCAGTCATGCAGTCAGCACCTTATGAAGCTGAATGGCCATTTCCTGCATCTCGGCCTCCAGTTGGTCCGCATACGCCTGCTCTAACGCATCACTGGGCGGCCGTGCATTACTGTGCCAGCGAGCTATTGCTGAGGTCATCTTCCTTTTAGGACCAAACAGACTATAAAGAAAAAGCACAACTTGAAATAAATAAATACTACACTTTAATAAACCAAAAAATACAATTTAAATAAACTGCTAAAATAGTTAAAATAAAAAATATATATAAAAAACATTGTATTAATAAAAATACAATAAAATAAAATGCATACATTTTATTTTTGAAAAAAGAGTTAATTGATTGAAAAATAAAATAATATACTTTAATTTAAAAAAATTACAATTTAAATAAAGTGATAAAAACTGTATAAATAAAATACAAATAAAATTAATGAAATGAAAAAATAACATTTAATAAAATAAAAATAACAGTTAAATAGTGGTAAACAAATGGTAAAAAATAAAATAAAAATACCGTATAAATAAAATAAAAACTAAAATAATATTAATGAAATTACAAATAAAATAAATTTCAACAAAATAAAAAAATAATACAATCAAATTGTGATAAAATTGTAAAAAAAAAAAAAAAAAAGTAGTTTAATAAAATAAAAACACTTAATTTAAAAAAAATATTTTAAGAAATCATTTTAATCAAATTGAAAATAAAATAAACTTTAATAAAACACAAAATAACTTTTTAATAAAGTGATAAATTTTAATAAAATGAGAAAAATAAAACGAAGTGCAAAGACTCACGTGATGCCAACTTCCTTGAGGTCGTTCTCAGTAAGTGTGAGGAAGATCCTCAGGTCGATGTCTTGCTCCTCCAGCAGGGGAAGGTATTTACCGAACCCGATCTGCTCCAGAAACTCTGCAAGATCCTGCAACACGTACACACACTCTTTACTGGTGCATTTGAACTCAGGAACACATCACTATAACACACACTGAAGTGACTAGACGAACATGCAAACACACACAGTGTATGAAGGAGGAGGTCCAGAGGAAGACGGAGCCTCATGGTAACCGGTGCTGCCGCTGCTGTTACCGGGACTCCTGCCTTTGGAGTGCTGGAGTTTATTGGATCGACGTGGACATCTTCTCTTTGCTTGATCAGAGTCCTGCAAACATGATGAGACGTTAAGAGAACAGTTTCCTGGAGATGTTTATTGTGATACATGATGGATCGGACCTCGTTGCTCTCCAGCGACGCCTCCCTGCTGAGTCCGAGGAGATGAGACAGACCCTCGCTGCTGCTGCTCCTCATGGTGGGCATGTCGTTATCAAAGAACAGCTCATCTGCATAACAGAATCACATTGAATCGCATGTTCTTAGCAGATGCATTGCTGAGAACGACTGACATCTCGCTGAACTTCACACCTCTACTGCTGTTGCTCTGGCCGTCGAGCTCATTGATGGGGGAAGTGACATCACGATTGCAGATTCCCTCGCTCTGATCCCCAGCGTCCCGGAAGGTCACGTATCCAGGTGGAGCCACGGGAACCTCTGCAGTGAAAGAATACATTTCTTTGTCTATATATAGATTCAACATCCCTTTCCACTATTCTATTCTTTTTTTTATTTTATTAAAATGTACTTTTAACAAAACTTTAAATTAATGTGAATATATTTATAAAATAATTTAAACCTATTTACAATTTAATAAAATGACTAATTACTAATAAAATAACTAATAACTAATAATAATTTCATTAAACATTTTTTAAATTTCATTGTATTAAATCTATATATAGATTCAGCATCCCTTTCCACTATTTTATTCTTTTTTTTTTTTTTATAAAAATTTACTTAATTTCTTTTTACTTTAAATAAATGTGAATATATTTATAAAATAATTTAAACATATTTACAATTTAATAAAATGACTAATTACTAATAAAATAATAACTAATAAAAATTTAATTAAACATTTTTTGAATTTTATTGTATTAAAATGTAGTTTTTTAATATTTAACTTTAAATAAATGTGAATATATTTATAAAATAATTTAAACATATTTACAATTTAATAAAATGACTAATTACTAATAAAATAATAACTAATAAAAATTTAATTAAACATTTTTTGAATTTTATTGTATTAAAATGTAGTTTTTTAATATTTAACTTTAAATAAATGTGAATATATTTATAAAATGTAATATTATTTAATTTGTCTATAGATTCAACATCCCGTTCCACTATTTTATAATATTTTATTTTATTAAAATGTACTTTAAAAAAAAATAAAAATTTTAATAAATGTGAACATATTTATAAAATAATTTAAACATATATTTACAATTTAATAAAATAACTATTTAATTAATTATTTTTTATTGTCTTGTATTAAAATGTACTTTTAAATTTTTTTTTACTTTAAATAAATGTTAATATATTATAAAATACTTT
>NW_015557091.1:783363-783838 GCF_001515605.1 Sinocyclocheilus anshuiensis | reverse complement strand
TAATAAAAATAACTATTCCATTAAATATTTTTTTAATGCAGTAAAAGAACACATTTCTTTGCATATATTTAGATTCAACATCCCTTTCCATTATTTTATTTTATTAGCATGTTCTTTGTTTTTTAAATATTTAACTTTGTCAAAGTAAATGTACGTATAACATACTTTAAATATATTTAAATTGTAATAAAATAATTAATTAAATAGTTTTAATGCAATGAAAGAACACAGTTCTTTGTCCATATATAGATTCAACATCCCTTTCCACTATTTCAGCAAATCAGCATATTAGAATGATTTCTGAAGGATATCTATATCTATATCTCTATCTATCTATCTATAAATATACAGTGAGAGTAATAATAATAATTCATTGCATTTATATAGCGCTTTTTCTAGGCACTCAAAGCACTTTACATTGTCAGGGGGTATCTCCTCATCCACCACCAGTGTGCAGCATCCACCTGGATGATGC
>NW_015557091.1:741314-783331 GCF_001515605.1 Sinocyclocheilus anshuiensis | reverse complement strand
GACATCCTGGGATTTTTAATGACCACAGAGAGTCAGGACCTCGGTTTAACGTCTCATCCGAAGGACGGTGCTTTGGTAGTGTTTGTACCGTGTTTGGAGCCGACTCTGAAGCGTGCGATAGCTTGAGGGCCGTCGTGAATGCTGGGTCCTCTGGTTCTGCTGCGAGCTGATCGGACTCTAGGAGTCGTACTCTCTTCTTCAGACGAGCTCAGCTCCTCATGCAGAGCTACCGAGGGAGATCAGGTTGTATTATTCTCTGCATTCATGACAAATAAGGTCAATTACAAATGCTAAGGTGTGTGACTGACATGATTTGGCTCTCATGACGTGCATGTCGATGAGGCTGGCGATTTTGGTGTGTCCGTACATCATAGCCAGAGCTCTCGCCGTTTCTCCCTTAACACTCCTCTCCTCTGTTCGTACGCCCTGAATCATACACCGAACCAAAAATACTGAAAACACTGGGGATGTAACGATTCACTCAACTCACGATTCGATTCGATTCACGGTTTTTTTTTTACAAAATGAGATTTAAGACGAATTATAAATTAAATGTGTCCTTTTATTATTGCTTGGACAAAATGCTGCACGTTTCTCTGTGAAATTGAAATATAACACTAATAAAATACTAATATAGCACTTATAGCATATAATTGTTGGTTTTGATTGCTTCTATTGTCCTCATTTGTAAGTCGCTTTGGACAAAAGCGTCTGCTAAATGACAAAATTGAAATATAATGTAAATGTAAATAACAAAACTAAATTGAAATTTTAAAACAAGCCCCAAATCAAATAAATAAGTAACACAAATAAAATAAATCTCTTCATATAAACAAACTAAGGCTTTGTCTGTGCTCTTTCCTTTTAAAATTAAGAGGCAACCACTGCATTTTAATCATGATCCAAACAAAGATGCTGCATGCATGCAACGTGAGCAGTTTTTAATCTAAATTAGATTGTATAATTTAGAACTTCGAAGCAAAAACAGAACGGTTTGACTTCAGTTTTGTGAAACTATGCATAAAAAATATCTGTGAAACAGAAACAGCAGACGAGCTGAATGAGATGCAGATTCACTCTCTGCCAGCAGGTGGCGCTTAAAGCGTTTCCTTGGTTTCCACTGTAAACAAAGCAGCGCTGCACTTATGAACTTTAATATGCTTTATACAGAGGCAAGATTAAAAGAAAAAATACCATCTAAACTTTTCTAAAGACAGTAAGTTCCCCTCAGACATGCATTCATATAAACTCCTACCCCTAAATGAATCGCGATTTGTTTAGCATCTCAACCGATTTGAATCGTCACATATTTGAATCGATTTTCAACCGGCTCGTGGTTAATCGTTACATCCCTAGAAAACACGCAAGCATTTTTTAATATTAGGCGTGTAAATTGTTTTTTGTTTTTTAGGCGTGTAAATAGTTGCTCTGACAACAATTCAGTTATGATTATGTAGTAAATGACATTAGGGATCATGGGAATGAGAAATTTTAGTCACAATTAAGTTTGATTTGATTTTTTGTTTGATGTAAAGCTATTTTTAAAACTAAGCTTTAAGTAAGTTTAACTAGAGGGTCAATTTATACCCAGAAGTAGTTTTGGATCAGGTATGAATCTTGTTTTCGATAAGAAATGTTAATAATTGATTATTAGTTTTCTTAATAGATGCTTTCAGTTGTCTTTGTCAGATTGATGCTCATCCATAATTATTATAGGCATAATTAGATTATAAATTCAAAATAAATCAGAGTAAGGTAGGTCACACTTGCATGGTTGAGCAGGTACTGAACGATGATTTCATGGCCGGACGCAGCAGCTTCCATGAGCGGTGTGAATCCTGACAGTGGCTCTCTGTGAGGGCAAAGGTCAAAGATTTAACATGTTTACTAGCTGTTTAAGCAAGATTATGTCCTGAATGAATTACTAGCATTTATTACATACTAAGCAGTAAATACAGTATTGTTAATGTATAAACTGTGGCGTTGTTGTCACACGAGTGGCGTCCAGTTATCATCTCAGAAATAAAAAGATAAGTCGGCTCCGATGGCCTCGTGGGCAGCGCGCTGACATGTAGCGCCTTTGCGCTTCGGGCGTCCCGAGTTCGCGCTGACATGTAGCGCCTTTGCGCTTCGGGCGTCCCGAGTTCGAGTCCCGGCTCGTGGACCTTTCCCGATCCCACCCCCTCTCTCTCACCCACTTCACTTCCTGTCGACCTACTGTCCTACCTAAATAAAAGGTATAAAACGGCAAAAATAAATCTTAAAAAAAGAAATAAAAAGTTTACATTTTTAATCCAATTCTGTGTAAAAGTGCGTACACCTGTCTGCAAATTTATGATCAAAAAATAGATCAAGAATCTGGTGATGTCACTTATAATTTAATCATCATATCGGAACTGGAATTTATGTAATTTATTCCTGTGACTGCAGTAATGATGCTGAAAATTCAGCTTTGCATCACTGGAATAAATTATACTTTAAAATATATTCAAATAGAAAACAGTTCTATGAAATTGTAATAATATTTCACAATATGTGACCCTGGACCACAAAACCAGTCTTAAGTGTAAGTTCTTAGCAATGCATATTACTAATCCAAAATTAAGTTTTGATATATTTACGGTAGGAAATTTACAAAATATCTTCATGGAACATGATCTTTACTTAATATCCTAATGATTTTTGGCATAAAAGAAAAATCTATAATTTTGACCCATACAATGCATTTTTGGCTATTGCTACAAATATACCTGTGCTACTTATGACTGCTTTTGTGCTCCAGGGTCACATATTACTGTGATTACTGTAGTTTTTAACATATAAATGCAGCCTTGGTGAACATAAAAACATTTGCAAAATCATAATTATTCCAAACTTTTGGCCAGTAATGTACACGGTCTGTTTGTGTAAGAAAGAAGGTGATTTCAAGAACGTAGTTTTGCTTTGTATAAATGAATGCACATGTTACTCACTTGATATTTGCATTGGCGTGATGCTCTAATAAGAATTTGACCATCTGCTGATGTCCTGTAGCTATACTGTGCAGCAAAGCCGTCCATCCGCGCACATCCTTACATTCAAGCTGTGCTCCTTGCTGTACAGAGAGATGTTTCATTCAGTATCCTACAGTGAGCACTGTTTTCTCTACTAAGTTCTGCAAACTTGTAATCGGAAAGAAACTGAATAATCCAACTAATAACTCTTCTTTGTCACTGTTAACAGCAGATGTAAACCTGACCTGCAGTAGGAAGTAGGCGATGCTCTCGTTTCCGCAGCTGGCGGCGAGCATCAGTGGTGTGAGTCCTTTAGACGTGGTGGCGTTGACACTGACGCCCGTCTCCAGCAGCAGGTTAGCGATGTTATCGTGACCGATATATGCAGCGTACATCAGAGGAGTCCAGTCGCCGATGTTCTTCCCATCCAAATCCACATCTCCCCTGAGTAACGATTGGATCAGAGAAAGTGGAGGTTTGGTAAATAAAAGTATTTTTGTTGCTGTTGTCATTTGGTAAATTAGTCATTAGGTATCATGACAATCTTATTTTCTACCTTATATTCTATCCATCCATCCATCTATCTTTCTATCTCTTTGTATTCATCCATCCATCTATCTATCTGTCTGTCTATCCCTCTATCTATCTATCTATGTGTCTGTCTCTATCTATCTATCTGTCTGTCTACCCACCCATCCATCCATCTATCTATCCATCTTTCTATCTCTTTGTATTCATCCATCCATCCATCCATCTATCTGTCTATCTATCCCTCTATCTATCTATCTATCTGTCTGTCTGTCTGTCTACATACCCACCCACCCATCTATCCATCTCTTTGTATCCATCCATCTATGTATGTATGTATCCCTCTATCTATCTATCTATCTATCTATCTATCTATTTATCCATCCATCCATTCGTATCTCTCTCTATTCCTTCCATCCATCTATCTATCTATCTATCTATCTATCTATCTATCTATCTATCTATCTACCATCCATCCATCCCTCCCTCCATCCATCTATCCATCTATCTATCTATCCATCCATCTATCCCTCCATCTATCTATCTATCTATCTATCTATCTAGTCTCTGATTGAAGCATATATTTCTTTAAACGTTCAAACACTCTGGACTAAAACATGTCAAAAGCGGTTAGATGGAGACATGCATGAACAGCAGATTCTTCCATCTGACCTGCGGATGCACTCGGCCACCACATCATACTGTCCGATGGAGCAGGCGGTGTGAAGATCCAGCGGCACGTTCAGCTCCTCCGGGCCGATCAGAGCGTCTCCTCCGCCCGCCAGCCACACGGACAGACTCGCGCCTAACTGCTCCGACTCACTGCTGGCCTCGTCGCTCAGTTCAGACATCCTGCTCTGAAAATGAGGTTTGATATTTAATATTTACAGTTCTGTGCAACAATATTTGCTAAAACTAACGCATGTCAAAATAATACAATCATTTATTTTATCCCTCTCTTTAAATTTAATTTATACAGTGAAATTATGTTCAATTACCTGGTATCAGATTTGTCCGACGGTCAATTCGACTGAAAAAAAATTATTTCATACTCTTATTAATATTATCTTTATAACAGTTGTGATGCTGAAAAGTTATAGTTACAAAAAGTTATCTAAATATGGAAATTACAGCCTTTTACAACATAAGCACCTGACAAATAAAAGCGTACAAACCTTGAAACAATTTAAACTTTCCAAACTGGTAAATCAATGTTTTGTTCAGAAATGGCAAAAGCAGCGGCAACCGGGGTTGCCAGGTTTTCACAAGAAAACCCTCCCAATCGCTACTCAAAACTAGCCCAAAACTAGCCCAACTTTTACAGGGGGTCCCGTTAAAAATCGCATTCCGGGGGTTAAAAATACACGTTTTTTTGGCGGGGTTTCCCTGAAAAAATTCGGATTCCAGGGGATAAATATCATGTTATTGGAGTCGCTTCAACCCGCGGCAACAGTGACTTGACTTGGCAACACTGGCGGCAACTCAAAGGAAGTTTTGTGATCCATCCGGGGCGTGTTGTTAAATGTGTTGTAGGGAGTTGTAGTCTTTTGTCTGCTTCTCATAATACAGTTCAAACAGCTAGTGCACAATATAAGACTACATATCCCATGAGCCACTGATATCTTAAGTGCCTGACGACATCAAACAGCAACACGCTTGTTGATAAAATGCAAAAGAATGCTACACATAATAAAATATCTAAAATAAAAGGCTTGTTTTGGCTGAGAGCATTGACTTGATGTGAACATAATGCACTTAAAATATTTGAGAAATAAGCTGACATTTCTTATACAGGCATTTTAAATACGTTACCATAGCAACTCTTACAATACTTCAGAAACACGCTTCATGTACACAATTTATGTATATTTTAATAAATCATCAGTATTAGTCAGTTGAAAAAAAAGTCTATAAAACCCAGTACAATAAAATAAAAAATATAAAAAAAGTGAATCAGCAAAGTTTTGGTTGTCTTCACACTTTATTAGAATTTTTTCCGTAAGTGTTTTCTATGATTGCAACACTTTGAACATTACAAAAAGTGAAATCTAGCAATATTGTATGCTTAATAAAATGCAAAGAGAATGTATGGCAAAACTGTGCAATAGAAGTACGTAATATTTGACCACACATCTACTTAAGGTACGAATCCTGCTGGTAGATGTTAGCGTGTCGAGTCATAAGTTGAAGTTAAAGCGAAACTCTTCATGTGTTTTAGTGAAAACAAATGATTTTGTGTCTCCATCAGTGTTTGTGTGTTCGATTGTCTCCCGGGGCCCTTGCAGAGTGTGTGTCTCTTGAGATTTGTCTGTTTTATTCGTGGGTTGTGTGTTTCTCTCAGCTCGCCGGTGAAACACTGGTTTGCACTCAGACACACTGGTGAGCCGGGCGGAGGTCATTGCTGTGGAAAGAGACAGCAATTTTGTAAGAATTGTGTAAGGCAGGGGTTTTCAAAATGGAGTCTGTGGAAAGGTTTAGAAAAATAAGTGTAAAGAATTTAAAAATAAATGATTTTAAATAATAACGTCTAACTAACTAAATAAATTAATAAATACATTTATTAAATATAAATAAAAATTAATTATGTAACCAATGTATTTTTATGTATTTTTAAAAATAAATAAATAGTTTTAAAATAAAAAATATTTAAATAAATACATAGCAGCACAGTACTATAGTGGACAGGGTAATAAAAAACGTAACGTAACAATAGAAACTAAATATTTCCAAAATAATATACAAATTTTTTGAATACTTAATTTCACAGCATTATTTGGTTCTTATACATGAAAATATATATATGCCCTCTTAATTTTAAGGCACATCAAAAAAAAAATTGGATATATAAATGCATATTATGCCACTGCCTTACCTGACTGTATGAGTTTGTACTGTCTGGCTCTTTCCTCTTCTATCTTCTTCCTGTAGTCTCCAGAGATCGCTCGCATTACCTGCCTCTTCTTCACCAGGGGAGCTTTGGAGCTGCGCAACGTCTTCAGAGCGCGGCTCGCTTCTTCCCCTAAATGGAGGCATATGTGTAGAAAGATCAGACAGTGAGGGTTTCTTTTGCCCAGAGTTTGTCTAAACTATATATATATATAGAGATGTTGTATTTGTTGTGTTGTCTCACTCACGCTGTTTGCTGGAGGTTTTTTGAGTTCTCAGGCCGAGCTCGAGCTCTGTATGACTTATTAGCATGCAATCTAAGGGGCTGATAAATGCTCTGAAAAAGCTCTAAATTTGTTCATGCTTTCCAGAAACAACCAGAATACTGGAAAATGAGAAAAACACGGATGGCCAGAGTGGCGAGGACCCTGAAACAGCAGCCCAAAACGCTGACACTCCTGCCAATGCTAGAAAACTCAAGAAGAAGAAAAAGAAAGCAGGTGATGGAAAAGATAATCAGCAGAAAGGGGTAAAAAGCAATGAGGAAACATCTAAACAAGAGACCACAGAACTAGTAAGCACATACATATATATATATATATATATATATGCAAGTGTGTATGTGCTTACTAGTTCTGTGGTCTCTTGTTTAGATGTTTCCTCATTGCTTTTTACCCCTTTCTGCTGATTATCTTTTCCATCACCTGCTTTCTTTTTCTTCTTCTTGAGTTTTCTAGCATTGGCAGGAGTGTCAGCGTTTTGGGCTGCTGTTTCAGGGTCCTCGCCACTCTGGCCATCCGTGTTTTTCTCATTTTCCAGTAGTCTGGGTGTTTCTGGAAAGCATGATCAAAATGAGGGCATTTCCAAAACATTTATCTGCCCCTTAGACTGCATGTCACTAAGTCACACAGTACAATGCAATATCAAAGTCTACAAAATGACACGTAAATTCAATACATTCAGCTGGAATTGTTTGTAATCTTACCTGTTACAGTTGATTTCTCTGCCATAGCTGAAGCTTTAATCTTCTGATATCACAAATACACTACTAGTCTGCTCTTTTATATGAAAAAACACAAACGATCACCTGTCAAGTTTCCAGAATTAGTAAACTACTCCTGCTCGAAGCGTTGGATAATCAAATATATTTACAGATTTCAGATATGCATGTGTGAATATCCCATGTGTGTGCACCAAACAAGGGATCCGCCGATAGCACATTTAAAGGTTCCTACTGCAGCACAATAAAATTTGCCCTCCTTAGGCAATGGTGACCCAAAGACTAGTGGATCTCAAAAGCATTGTATGTTTTTCGTCGTGGTTTGCGAAGCAACGATTGTTGCAATAATATATCAGCAATGTTTTGCACTGGCTATTATTAAAAGGAACCGTTGTTTTTACATGGTTATGTAATCGACACCAAACTGGTTCAGGGCTACAAATGGAAGGATTCTAAAATCATCGGATGTTTCATGAAGATGATTAAATGTATATATAACGCCATTTGAAATGTAAAAACAGTTTTAGTCTGATTCATCTGAAGAGACAGACCAAAGAGACTTTTACATTTACATCAAAACCGCGCTAAAATTATTGTAAATAATAAATACTAAAGAAGAGTAAATTCTGCCCCTCGCTCCTCCAGCCAATGAGAGTCGACGTGGGCGTGGCTTAACACACGTAGACGTCACTGACTGTATAAATACAGGGCGGTTCGTTTTGTGCGTGACGGACGTTCCTTGTTGTGGGTTTGACGGATTAACCGAAACAAAAAAATCGTAAGTATCGAAATCATATTCGAAAATCAATCTCATCTTGTATTCATCCTTTTAAATATCGTGTTTATAAAACATTTGAGAATATAGAAAATCTCTTCAGTCCGCGTTTTGTGTTTGGATTCGTAAACGGCGATTTTAGATCATTTTTGTCGCGGTAGCAACAAGCTAACGTTAAGCTAGCGAGCTCATATTTACTTCTGCTTTACCTCAGAAGTTCGTTCACTCTTTTTAACTTTAACCCTTTGTTTTGAACACACATAGTCTCACGTTACGCGTCGTTTTTTGTTTAACCGCTTTCAGGCGACGGTTATTGAATTGTCGGTGTAGACAAAGAAAAGGCTGTAATTGGTTTTCTTGGGCGCCATGTTACACATAAAGGCAGAAACGTGTCTGTGTCTCGTCCTGAGATGGTGGACTTCACTACTGCATTAATCAGAGCTGCTACATCTCAGTTTACCGGGTGTTTCTGATCTCTTTCGCCGTGATTGAAGAGAACGTGGCGTATATGTAGTAACCGTTACTAACGTTAGTTGCTGAATGGGTGAATGAAAGTCGCTGCCGTTGAAGATTTTTTGCCTACAGGCAATGTGTGTGTGTTGAATGGGATTCAGTTGTGTGTGTGTGTGTGTGTGTGTGTGTGTGTGTGTGTGTGTGTGTGTGTGTGTGTGTGACCCAGTTTCCCACTGCGAGTTGTTCAGGTTATTGATTCGCTTTTCTATCTGCTTGTATACATGTTTGACTTTGTATGCACTTTAATGCATAAAAGCTAAGCGTTTATAGAATTTTATATTTTGTCAACTAGTTTACCGTTTTAAGTTTCCGTTTAGCTTTAATCTCCTAAATGGCGCCCCCAAGTTGTAAACACCTTTATTTAGGATATTATTGTCATGGTGTCCTTTTCCCAAACATTAAATGTTACTGCGTGACTTTATTATTGGGCGGGACAGACGCTGGAGTTTTGTCGCGGATGACGTCATGGCGCGCGGAGTTTCTTCGCGGCTGTTCTTTCTTATCGGTTTTTGTGTCTCTTTAGGCCGCTTCATTAGAGTGCCATGGCGCGTACTAAACAGACCGCCCGTAAATCCACCGGTGGTAAAGCCCCCAGGAAGCAGCTGGCCACCAAGGCGGCCAGGAAGAGTGCGCCCTCCACCGGTGGAGTCAAGAAGCCCCACAGATACCGGTGAGAAACACTGAACACGTGTAGTAGATACATGGACAATTGTTTATATGCATTATTTCCTGTGTACACTGGAAGTTATGTATTATAGTGTACATACTGAATATATAAATTGTTCGGTGTATCTACACGAGATATATTTTCAGTATATACACAATATATGTAAATTGTTATATCGTTTTATATATTCAACTTATACACATAATTTATATACATGATGGTTTTTAACATAAAAAAAAATTGTATAGGCCTACATGATATACATAGTGTATCTACACGATATAATGTACGTACATTTTTAAATATACAAGAAATGTGTAAGTTAAATGTATGAGCTGAACTACAAATATTTTAAATGGTGTGTATATATTCAACTTATACATAATATACATGATTTAAAATTAAATTGTATACAAAATATCTATGTACAGTATATACACAATATAATGTTAAAATATTTTATATATATATATGTATATAAAATATGAAATTGTGTATGCTGAATATACAAATTTGTGTATTTTATATTCAGTATATACACAATATGAGCGTTATATAGTGTATATGCTGAATATTGTAGATGCTATATTATGTATATATTTTTATTGTGTATACTGAATATTTTATATACGTGTGTGTATATACATTGTGTATTTATATTCAGTGTATATACCCAAAGTGACAGTTTTATATCTATTTAGTATATGCACAATATAATGTTATATACATGATTTACTTCCTATTCAGTGAATTTCATGCATTGTCCCAATAACAAGTCAATAATTTGTCATTTTCTGCTTCTTTCCCCTTCAGCCCTGGAACTGTGGCTCTTCGTGAGATCCGTCGGTACCAGAAGTCCACGGAGTTGCTGATCCGCAAGCTTCCTTTCCAGCGTCTGGTTCGTGAGATCGCTCAAGATTTCAAGACCGACTTGCGTTTCCAGAGTGCTGCTATTGGCGCCTTGCAGGTGTGTTTTCTAGTTCTGGGTTGTGTATAGAGCTACTACACTTTGTTTGGTCGCTCGTGATGACGTTTTCTCGCTCTGATTTGTAGGAGGCAAGCGAAGCATACCTGGTGGGTCTGTTCGAGGACACCAACTTGTGTGCCATCCACGCCAAACGTGTCACCATTATGCCCAAAGACATCCAGTTGGCCCGTCGAATCCGTGGAGAGCGCGCTTAAACTCTCTTTACTATTTACACGACTTTTTTTGTGTGGAGGAATATATGGGGGTGGGGTTTGATGTGTGGGAGGGTTGGGTGGGAGGGGCATCAGGGTTCTTACACTCTTGACTATAAATGCCTGTGTAGTTTATTTTTTGTAGTTTTTTTTTTTTTTGGTAGTTACGGTAGGGGAGGGATATCTTGTGGTTCAAGTTGATAGTAGGGGGGCAGCGTCAGAACATTCCGGGAGCTCCTCAGGGTTTTAAAGTTTGTATTTTAGACTTTCATATGCCTCTGCCTAGTCTGCATGCTCCATGAGTTAGAATGTGTCCATTTTATTTCTATCATTATTATATTGGGTTTCTCTTCTATTGTGGCCATTTGGTTGTAAATAAACTTTCCACTACCTCAAGGTTTCTTGCCGTTCATTTTGTCTTCAGTCGGGTTTAAGATGCCACGGTGTTTTAACTTTAAGCTGTAAACTGAGTCTTTCCAACACAAAAGACTTGCTAACTTGATGATAATATATACAAAGTTTGATTAAATGCGTTCTAGGTCCTAAGGACCAAAGCTAGTGGCATGTTGATAGATAAAAGAGAAAAAAATTCTCAATAGGAGGAAAAGCAATCCTTTTTGCAACCCTTTAATTTTCACATCTCGTATCATGTTTTTAATAGGAGCAGTGCAAAGTATTTCACCTATTTTTAGTTTGACTTGCATAATGTAATGAGAAATTAGAAGTTTCACCATCTATGGTTTGTAAACCATATCAAGTAAATAATTTTTACATGCCCCTTTGATTATGTAATGCTAAAATTAGTTTATTTTACAGCTCACTATCAGTATCCCACTTAAGTATGTTCTCAATATTGACTTTCAATGTCCAATAATGGTTCCCTGATTACATTATTTATAAACTAGCAGTCACCCCAAAATTACAATTCAGAAGTTTCTCCATTATGCTTTCAATACAATGCAGCTGACTTTTACAGTCTTCGGTTTAAACCCAGCTACAGATGATCCAGTTCAATACAAACACTTTCAAGAGCACAGAATGTGGACGGTCGATTTGATGATTCTCAGCTTGGAGAAAACATTTTACTTCTGAACAACAAATAAACATTCCAAATCGAAAATGTCCCTTTTAAGCCACTATGAGGGTTTGTTTTTGATGCCGACTTCCTCCTGCTCTTCATCGGCCAGCAGTCCTGGTAAATGTTCATAGAGGTTTTTCTCCAGAGACCCGTCTATCTCGCTCTCTCTCCTGAACATACACCAGATGATGAAGCCCACTCCAATGATGCTGATGGGCAGAACTTTCCACCAGGGCTGCTGGTAAGTGCTGCCCATCGAACGGTCCACTTTCCAGGTTCGGTGGCTGGCTTTGCTGGTTGAGAACTGGATGGGTTTGGATGCTTCATTATCATCATCTGGAGGTTTTCTGGGCTTTGCATTAAGCTGTGATGTCATGGACAGCATCCTTGTGACACATGGTCTACAGAGATAAAAATGTAATGAAACATTACTTTTAAAATGCCATAAATAACATTACAGAATATTAGGAATAAATGCTGTGCTTTTTGCCTAAAACAATAATTAAAATATGATTTACACAGAGATCCTCTAGCCAAGGTCAGCTGACAATTTAAGAGATCATTAGAGTGTTTAAAGAAAAATTAAACCATTTCAGTTCATTAAAGGCTTGTTTTAATTAATGTACAATACAAAGCAATTTGGTTGCATAAATTCTACTGAGGTAAATAATGGTTATTTAATAATCTATACAAGGAAAAAATATTCACTTGCCTTATATTCGCATGACTTCGGCGTGTAAAAACATTGTGGCCTAAAGAAAACCGTGATAAATGCATGCAGACTTGTGACATCTTGAGGGTTTCTTCATAACAGCAAAGAACTTATGCTGACTGGTCTTCTATACTCTTTGATAACAGGCGTGATTCTCTCCGGTCATATAACGAGCGCCACTGTAAACTCTGCCCGGGAGGACAACTACAATTAACTGAAATATAGTTCCGCTTTGATATTTAGGCGTTTTGAAGAAAATAGCTTGTCTGATCACTTCATATATATTTTAGAGTGGTACGTTATAATACAAATGTTGTTAAAATGTCATCGTATGCAGCGTATTCTAAGATTACGTGACAATAAATTTAAGTACTTTATAGCCTACATCTAGAAACTTAAAACGCAATTATGATGACTTTCCTTAACTAGTAATATTAGTTTAGGTGTGCTGGCTAGGTTAAAGTGCATGATTAAAGTTACGTCTCTGCTGCTATATTATAAGTTTAATTACATTGTTTAATGTTTTTGAAATAAGTCTTTTATGTTCACATGATCCTTCAGAAATCATTCTTATCTGCTGATTTGTTGCTCAAAACAAATGTAATATTATCAATGTTGCTGCTTCATATTTTTGGGGGAAACCTTGATACATTTTGTTTTTAGGATTCAGAACAACAACAGGCACTTGAGTCGTCAGGAGTATGTCTACAGACCACGTTATGCTCCTATAACCTGATCAAAGCACATTTGAGAGATGTTACTGAAGCTGTTTCATCACAAAATAGACGTTAGCTTTGCAGAAATGTGGCTGGGATCCAGTATAGTAATGATGCTTCTGTTTGGGTCCATTATGAAGATTTGCAAAACGATGAATGTAATTTTCAGCATCATTACTACAACTGTTTTGACTGCATATGCATGCGTTTCTCTCTCTATTTCAGGTGTCTGACGATCATTTCAAGGTGTTGCTAGCGTATCTTGAAGGTCTGCGTGGAGCGTCGCGAGGCATCACATTGCAGAAAGCTGAGGAAGGACAAGGAGAAGAGGAAGATACACACTGTAAAAAAAATTCCATAAAATTTACGGTAAAAAAACTATAGTAGAGGAATTTACCGTTAACCATTTAACAGGTTTTTACTGTAGCATTTTTACAGTCTTTTACCATTAAATTCACGGTCATTTTTTGATGCTGAAAAGAAAAAACAGAGAGCCAAACAGGTCGTGCAGTTGCTGTGATAGACCAGAACTTTGAACAAAACAGCAAAAATTAACTGGTTTTTTTTTTGTGCTTGTATGAATTTGTCATTTATACATTTTAATTAATTCAAATGAATAGTGAAGTCATATTGTCTTATTGTGAATACATACAACTTGACATTACATCAAATAAAATGCTGTGGTTTTTATCTACCAGTAGGCTATGTTGTGTTTTTTTTTTTAAACACGTTTAAAAATATAACAAGATAGGTCTGCCCTGTGTATAACATTTTTGAGTATTTCACTAACAGTGTTGGGGGAAGTTACTTTTAAAAGTAATGCATTAGAATATTGCTTTACTCACTAAAAATGTAACAGTTATCTTTTATGGAAAGTAATGCTTTATATTACTTTTGCATTACTTTTTTTAAATCTAGAGAGTGCAGCAAAGACATTGGTTAATAAAATGGGATTAAATACATAAAGGATATTTATGTTATTTAACATATTTAATTATGTAACATATTCTGAGTTTGCATTTCACAGTTTTTACTAATTTTGAGAAATACTGAATGTTTTTGTGCAACTGAGTTTAGTTTTGAATTTTCACATTTAGTCTAGAACACAGCGCAGACAACTGGCGTTACTTATTTGAGAAAGTAACAGATATTTTATTGAAAATGTAAAAGTAATGCGTTACTTTACTAGTTACTTGAAAAGTGTAATCTGATTATGTAACTCGTGGTGCGTTACCCCCAACACTGTTCACTAATAAAAAAAAACACCAAAAAGTTGGTGTTCTCTGAAATGTCTTTGACTGATGTAAATACCAAAGTGCTAATCATTCTGATGCAGTCAGTACTTTTCTTTTTTGGAGGTCTCAGAAACATACGCTATGTTTTATTATTAATCGATAACTTTCTCAGAGCTTTTTTGTTTATTTATTATTTATAATGTGAACAGTTTTTGTCATTACGTTCAAATAAAATGATATGTAACTTTTACACTCGGCATCGCTGCTAGCGCTAGTAAAAGCGGACTACATTTCCCATAATGCTATACGTGCGATCGTTCGTTTGACGTCACGCATATCGCCAGGTACAGAAGTCCATCGTGCAAAATGAAAACAACTGTTGCATAAACTTCATTACGTTCAAATAAAATGATATGTAACTTTTACACTCGGCATCGCTGCTAGCGCTAGTAAAAGCGGACTACATTTCCCATAATGCTATACGTGCGCTCGTTCGTTTGACGTCACGCATATCGCCAGGTACAGAAGTCCATCGTGCAAAATGAAAACAGCTGTTGCATAAACTTCATTAATTACGCGGGAGCGGGTCGCATGTGCAAACGGATTCTCATTTTGGGTAAAGTAACTATGAACTTTATTTCACGATTTGTTTGGATTTGTTTCTCGCTTGTCGCATTGCAAAAACAAAGAGTTATGGGAGAGGTTTCAAAATCACAAATCTAATACTTTTAGTAGATGTGGATTTTTAGTTGCCCGACTCTCATTTGCTATTGCGATGTAAGCAAAAGTTGACTTTTTGCATGCAAATGACCTTTTGGTGGTTTTCATGTCTTTATGTGGTTATTTAGAAGGATCATGGCAGAGAAACCTCAGCTGGTCAATAATTCACCAGAGGACATTGAGACTGATGAGTGCATGAACACATATTCACACATCTACAGCCCTGATCTGCTCATGTAAGCACAATAAACACTGAAGTTTTCATTCTTTTGCATTTGAAATCCCTGCATTGTTTAATATGCATATATACACTGCCGTTCAAAAGTTTGGGATCAGTAAGATTTGTAATGTTTTTTTTAAAGAAGTCTGTTCTGCTCATCATGGCTGCATTTATTTGATCAGAAATACAGAAAAAACAGTAATATTGTAAAATATTATTGCAATTTGAAATAATGGCTTTCTATTTTAATACTTTAAAATATAATTTATTCCTGTGATGAAAAATTGAATTTTTGATCAGCATCATTACTCCAGTCTTCAGTGTCACATGATCCTTCAGAAATCATTCTAATATGCTGATTTATCAATGTTGGAAACTTTTGTGCTGCTTAATATTTTTTTGGAACCTGTGATACTTTCTTTCAGGATTATTTGATGAATAAAGCTAAAAAGAACAGCATTTATTTAAAATAGAAATATTTTCTTACAATATAAGTTTTTATTATCACTTTTTATCAATTTAACACATCCTTGCTGAATAAAAGCATTAATTTCTTAAAAAAAAAAAAAAATTACTGACCCCAAACGTTTCAATGGTAGTGTATATTGTTACAAACGATTTATATTTTGAACAATATTACTGTTTTTTTCTGTATTTTTGGTCAAATAAATGCAGTCTTGATGAACACAAGAGACTTCTTTAAAACACATAAAAAATCTTACTGTTCCCTAACTTTTGAACAGCAGTTATGCATATATATATATATATATATATAGAGAGAGAGAGAGAGAGAGAAAGAGAAAGAGAGACTTATTTTTGCAGTGATCAGGTGGCCTTTATAACCGGCGGAGGATCAGGTATTGGGTTTCGAATAGCAGAAGTTCTGATGAGGTGAGTTGTCAGCAATTTTTCCTCAGTATTTTCTCACTCTCAACTAGGGCTGCACGATTAATCGAATGCGATTGTCATGCGCATATTGTCATGCGCATGGTTAAAAAAGCCGGTTCTGTAATCAGCAGGAAATCATCATCACATGCTTTCAGATGGAGCAGAATTTACTACACATAGCCGTAGTTCACTGACAAGTTATGGAGATGGAGATTTACTACTGATCACAGAGCCGTGCTTCACTGAAAGATACGCATGACAATCGCAGCTTCTGTTGAATCGCGATCTCGATTCCATTTTGATTTATCGTGCAGCCCTACTCTCAACACTTTGTCCATGAATGTACCTCTCAGCTCGACTTTTTCACTCATGATATACCTTTTATAATGACATGCATATTGATCTTAAACCTTTGTGACCTTCAATAACATGTCGTCTTCTCAAGCCTGCAACTTCAAATTCATCTGAATAAGTTGATTGAAGCTTCTTTTTTTTAAACTTTTTTTCGTGCAGGCATGGGTGCGACACGGTCATCGCCAGCAGAAATCTGGAGAAACTCACTGAGGTACTGTCTCTACAAATCCTCAGCAACTCACTGATGTCATTACTCTGATGAAGAGTAACTCATCTTTATGTGTTTGTGTGGTTTAGGCTGCAAAAAAGTTAAGCAGCACTACAGGCAGACGGTGTTTGGGGATTGCCATAGATGTGCGTCAACCAGAGACGATTTCTGCTGCCATGGATGAAACCTTGAAGACATTTGGACGTGTTGACATACTAATTAACAGTAAGGCTGGAGTTAGAAGGTCAAACACAGTGCCTTAACCTGTGATAAAAACATGTCCCAAACTAACAGTCTATTACCAAAGAGATCTTTATTCTGTAGATATAATGATGTTGATAATCGGCTTAATACCCTCTGTCCAAATTTCCTTTTTTATGATCTAATGTGTGGTTGCATATTATGCGAGCACATGTATTTTTTGAAAATAGTCATACAGTTTTGTGGTTTGTAATTTTTATTTCACAGATGCTGCAGGTAATTTCTTGTGTCCAGCTACATCATTGTCATTTAACGCTTTCAAGACGGTAATGGAGATCGACACCATGGGAACTTTCAACACCAGTAAAGTCATCTATGACAAATGGTTCAAGGTACAGATATACATCTCAAGACTTTTATTACTTAAATATCTCACTCCTTGGCTTTTTTTCTCACATGTAGAGATCTCTCTGTATGAAGCAGTACTTTATATTCAGTCTCATAGTTTGTGGCTTTATTTCTTTATCTCAGGATCATGGCGGCTCCATTGTCAACATTTCCGCCACACTGGGATACAGAGGTCAGGCTCTCCAGGTGCATGCTGGGTCAGCGAAGGCTGCAAACGGTTAGTGTTGATTTTGGTTTATGTTCTGCATAATTTGTATAAAGTCATATATTTGTATTTATAAACATTAAAATATATAATAAGTATTTATACGAGTAATAGTGCTCCATGACAAATGGAAGAAACCATACGTAAGACAATAGTATGCAGATGAATCTAAAACTAGTATGAAGACTGATGTTCCTCATTTGTAAGGCGAATAAAAACATGGAGTTGGATAAAAGAGTGGAATAAATCATATTACATCTGGTGTGTAAAGATGGAATTAAATCAAAATTGTCCCCATTTATTTATTTTAATTCTAATCGTTAATGATTTATACATGAATATATACATTTTTTTGTTTTGTTTTGTTTTTGACCTTATAATGCCGGATACAAATTTTTTTTTCAAGCTAACTGTGAGGATATGATATGTTCTAAAGATAGAAAAGACCGATTTGGCACATTGAACTATTTACAAAAAAAAAAAACATTTCCGTTCTTGAAATAAAATAAATGGTAACTGAAATAAATATATATATACTGCTTTAAATTGTTGTTGTTTTTCCCCAAAAAAATGTAAAAAGTTTCTGTTTAATTTAATTGCAATTTTGTTTTTGTTTTTCTTAGCAAAAAATAAATATCATACATTTTCCCCTGATTTACAGAAGAGACCCACTAAAATGTCATTCAGTGTAACAATCTTGTCAGGCATATTTACAACAAAAATCAATTTATGACATATTAAAAAATTGATTACTTTCACCCCAAATACTAATTAGTTGTAATTAAAATTTTTTAAAATTGGCCACTATCCTAGGTTTTGCCCATTTGTCAGTAAGAATTTTTTCCTCATTTAAAACACAATCAAATTTAATATGCTCCCTTATTCTTTTATATATTTTAATATGTACACGTCAGAATAAGCATGTTGTTAGAATTTTTATGTAAATATTGTGTTACACTGAATGACAATGTAACATTATTTCAACCAAATTTTGACATTTTATTCTCCAAAAACTTATTTGAAACCTTAAAAGTAGACACTTTACTTACATTTAATGTGCTTTCTATGGACATAAAATCACTTTTGTAAAGTTCTTTTGATGCGGACATCTTAATGTCTTTGACCCACACACACATATATTAACAAAAACTAAATAAATAAATACTAGTAAAATGGCAAAAACAAACAACAAAATTACAAAAAAATTAACTCAGTGAAAACAAAATATTTGTAAAAAATTCTGAATATTAACAAATATATACTAGTATATTAATGATACTAAAATAAGGACTAATTATCTGCATATCTATATGTGTTTGTAGATGCCATGACGAGACACTTGGCGGTCGAGTGGGGCCCCAGTGGTGTGAGGGTGAACACAGTGGCTCCAGGGCCCATCTCTGGCACAGAGGGATACCGTAGACTGGGTAAGACAGTTGTGTGTGTGTGTGTGTGTGTAGCATAACTGTAGTGTCACTATACCTTTCTTTTTCACCATCACTATTGTTCTTTCAGGTGGTTCACATGCCGAGTCAGCGGGGGTTTTCCGCAGCATCCCGCTGCAAAGAGCCGGCAATAAGACCGAGATCGCACATGCGGTTCTTTTCCTGGCTAGCCGCGCGGCTTCATATGTCACCGGCGCTATACTGGTCGCCGACGGAGGGGCGTGGCTCACCTCGGCCAATGACGTGGAACGGCTGCTGGGTATTGTCTCATCTCGCTCTGCAAAACTATGACAGACAGCACCGCACACAGGTGTGTGTGCCTGTGCTAGAAGACAGGTGCTTGCTAGTTATATAGGACTGAACCGATTAACATAAAT
Organism: Sinocyclocheilus anshuiensis; assembly: GCF_001515605.1. Taxonomy (NCBI): domain Eukaryota; kingdom Metazoa; phylum Chordata; class Actinopteri; order Cypriniformes; family Cyprinidae; genus Sinocyclocheilus; species Sinocyclocheilus anshuiensis. Next base: position 764,023 of record NW_015557091.1, on the reverse strand, counting down.
CAATAATTATAATAATTATTCAAATGCTCAACACACTTAAGAGAATCAATTTAAAAAAAAAATCTGCGATCTTGTGAGCAAAACATTTTCGATGAAATCCACCGAAATTTTCTACCACTGTATGATTGACCTGTGAATATGTGGGTAACGTTTTTGGTATATAAAATCTCATTCTAACTTCGTTTCTCTTATGTTTCTAGGTTTTTGGTCTGCAGAGAAAAGAAAGGATAAATAGCATGAATAGAAGATGAAATCAACAGCAATGGACCAGTTGATCATGCCAGCATCTGTATGGTTGTTGAATATTACAAAAACGTCCATTTTATTTTTCACCCCAAAACTAAAGAAAGAAATAAGCAATAATATTCTGTGTTAAGAAAATTAAGCCTAATTTTAGGACTTAAATTTTTAGAATTAAAAACATTTCTACCCAAATTCTATTTTTCATAATGCTCTGTTATACTTTTTGAGTTGTAAATTCTCATTCTTTTCATTGGATTTTCAGCATAAATTAATGTCAGTACAAAGAACATGTTACAATTTTTTTAATTTATGATTATTTTAATCATAATAATATTTTTCCTACTTTATGATAATGAGTATCTTTTGTCTCATTACTGTAATGACTGCATTTTATAATATATTTATATATAATATATTACAAATATATTTTCTTCCTTTGATTTTGAGGTGAAATATGACGGATATTTTATTGATGATATTTTATTTTTATTTTTGACCTTATAATGCCGGATACAATTTCTTTTTCAAGCTAACTGTGAGGATATGATATGTTCTAAAGACTGAAAAAACCGATTTGGCACATTGAACTATTTACAAAAAAGAAAAGAAAAAAATCAGTCCTTGAAAAAAAATAAATGGTAACTGAAACTTTGTTTAATGTGTGTGTGTGTGTGTGTGTGTGTGTGAGAGAGACAACGGAGGGTGTGTATTGCTGCTGATGAGAGAGAGAGAGAGAGAGAGACTGAAACATCATCCGTCGACTAAAAAAACAGGACCTCACAAGCTCATCCTAAATCTCAGGTTTCAGGTTAACGGATAAATCGCCGCCGAGGGATTAAAATAAAAGGGATTCGCGCTTTATTTATGGGATTATCGGTGGTCTCGCGCTGATTTGATCCCGCTAACAGGCTAATAACAAGCGCAGGTGGATGACTCGCGAGACTCGACCTGGATGTTGGCCTGTTTTTACGAAATACAAACAGGAATAAAACACCTAGCATCAAACCAAATAAAGGGATTAAATCAAGTCTGACGGGAACCAGAAACATCAGGGGTCTTCTTTTATTTTCAAATGAGCGGGGGTCGTATGGGCCAGCTAGTCGGCTAATGGGTTTACCTCAGATGTGGAGGATGCTGATGCTAACCGCGCGAGAACAAGTTTATAATTTAACGTTAAGGTTTTTCGTTTTTTTTTTTTTTTTTTTGTCTAATAACACAATGACAGCTGTTTAAAACATAGTCTGTTGTGCTTAACACATAACAATTGAAGATATGTTAAGATGTATTCTCTATGACAGCGAGACAATCTGAGTAAAATAATTGAATACACTGCCTTGTGTTTTTACACCATAATCTGACTTTAATAATTAGTAGTTAATCCAGGGTCAAACCTTTTATAAGTGTACCATTAATGTGAACTTATAATGATTTGCTTAAGAGGCAGTTTTTTTTAACTCTAGGAAGTTAAAGGTTATGGAATTTGGTTATACAGTGTTATATTGGCAATGATAAAGCTCTCTTTTATGCAATCTTGTGTATTCTCTTATACATGTATAGATTCTAAAATTGTATTTTTCATAAAGATTTTTTGAGTTGTTTTATGGGTAGCAATCTTAAGTACTGAAGTAATCCTGTTGTTATGTGTTGATTGGAATGTGGATCAGCATGTTTTGAGAAGACTTGTCAAGTGGATTAGATGCGACTGAATGCAGAACAGGGAAAACAGGGCCAACATTTTTTATTTATTTATTTATTTTCCCATGGAGAGGTGTGCATATCGGAAAAATGTCTCAGTCCATATGAGCTGTATTACAGCAATGAAACATTATCCCTGTGTCCACAAAAGTAAACAGTAGTTGATCATTTACAGGGAGGTGGACGCTTACGCATGGTCTCGACAAGGATATTTCTTTTGGTGCGTATGCTGGAAGAGGCCACCATTTGCTTTTGAATTCCGAACATTACCTTGTGGGATCATAAAGGATTGGAATTTCTGGAATATTTCCATTTGTCAGAGGAGAGAACTCTTCTTTTCAATGGAGCAAGTTCTCTCCAGCCCTCAGGGGTGTTCTGAGTGGGAGGTGAATGGGAAAGCTGAGTGGGAATCTGAGCAGAATCCCCTTGGATTTCTCCTTATGGATAAAGATAACAGTTCTGTTGATTCTACTAATGACATTTTTCAGGAGAACGCCATAAACCTAGATGACTTATTTTGGTCCTCTCCGTATTCTGGGCAGACATATTCTTGGGAAAATGGTTTGGAATGTGTCTATCCCGATTGGAAGACTCAGCCTCCTCCTTCCCAAAATCTCAAAGGAGAGGGTTCTCCTGGAAGTTTGGAAACTGTTGATGGAGATCCCATCTGTTTTAATTCTAGATCTACTAGTCCTACGGTCTTAAATATGCAAGTGCAGAATCAAAACAACTTTTATGACCTTCCTGAACAGGTGCCTGATTTCCTGCAACCGGTGGAGGTTACTGCTACTTCAAACCCTCTAGATGTGTACACAGGTGAGCTGGGTATTATTGACCCACTACTACAAGAAACCCACCTCCTTGAGGACACACATTTAACAAACAGTGAGTTCAGCCATAATTCCCAAACATTTGTGAACAATGACAGTCAGAGCTTGCTTCCACACGGGACTCATCTCACTCTGAATTCTGAAGGTTTGTTGCCCGTTTCTCTTGTGGAGTTGTCATGTACAGATACGAACTCAAATCCCAAGCCTTCAATTATTTGTCAGACACCTCTACCTACACCAGAACACATCTACTCATCCACAGCCCTTCCCTGTGAGCTCACCTCTCCGAAGATATGTACAGAACCACCTATTCTGCCATATCACGAGAGTAGTGCACCCTTTCAAATGGATGAGGTAGAGATGTTGTTACCCGGGCTGCTGGTTGGAGGTCTGTACTCTGAACAAGAGAGTAGTAAGCCCTTCGCTAGTAACGAGACCCTTGACGATGATCTTCAGAGCCAAGAGATGACAGACACTAACATGGAAACAACACAGCTATCTTCTGAAGCAGAGACCGTTTGTAGGAGTCCATTAGGTGTGTCTTGCATATCTGAACTTTGTGAAGAAATGTGTGTTTTATCCACAGAATGTGAACCATTGGAAACGGTTGGAGAAGAGTTGGAGGAGGAGGTAGTGTCCAATGCTACAGCTGATAATGCTTTTTCTGAACCTGAAACAGGACTCGCACCAATTGCTTTTGTTGATTTGCAGTCAGAAGATCCTTCAACTGAAAGCCTGCTTGACATAGACGAACATAAGGAGTCCACAAGAGCCTTGCCACTCAGCACATCTGAGCATAATGCCTTAATTGAGCTCTCACCTGAAGATGACATCTTACCTGAGGACCATATCCAGCCCACACATTCAACTGAGGCTGAAGCCTTATCTGAGGTGTCCCATGATGGCGATATTCCTGATTCCATGTTTGAAATCTTAACAGACAGCATCTCTTGCGAAGCTGTGCCATCTTTAGACTCTGTAATTCCACCTGTAAGAGATGCTATTGAGCTAACAGAACAGGAGAAATGTGATGCAAACTCACCCGATCTTGAATCTAATGCACTCACCCTTGAATTTCAGGATAATGTAACAAATGTAGAAACCGACAATGTAGACAATGACCCTGAGGCTATGGAGACACAGCGAGCTGATCGCACACCCACAATAGGTAACACAGAGGACTCAGACACACTCAAAGTTTTAGAGATCTCAGATTTGCATCAAAATCAAGAGGGAACCAATTTGCAAAGTAAATCGGACAGTTTGCAAACTGTTTATTTAAACCTAGATGACAGTAAAGCTGACAACAATCAAGAACTGATTGCAATGAGTGAAACCTGTCAGGGACAAGTCAATGCTCAGCAAAAAGAGAATGCACTTGAGGAAAATCTCACATCTTCGGACCAACTGAATGACTCTTTGACTGCAAACTCGAGTGCAGTTGTAATAGATGCACCTGAAGAAAATGCAACAGCTCACAATGACGGTCTCAATACACAGCCGAATGTCGAAGAGAAACCTCACAGTGAGTCTTTACACGGAGGGGAGAGATCAGATTGCAGTATGTCTACTCAGAATCAAGTCATACCTCATTGCGCAAGTAATCGTGATTCTTTAGAGTCCATGCCCCTCACCTGTGCAGGTGATCAGCTGACCGTGACGGGTGGACTAGTGGGGCCGGATCTTACAGAGACCACAGAGACTCCCAGCCAACTGCATGAAGCTACAGGAGAGGGAAAGGCGGGGTTTCCTGCTCAGCTTACACATCAGGAGGATTTCCATCAGCTGACACCATCACAGATAGACCTGGCACAAGAGCAACAAGTGAGCTCAGTCACCCCCAGCTTTCCTCCCTCACATAGGAATGTCTTTCCCTGTGGAGCCAGCCTGGATGGGGAGGCCTACCTGACCTTGATGGAGAATAATCCTGATACTCCCAACATTCCCAAACATGCAGAAATGACTCTGGATCTGTGCAAGGCCTCAGATGCTCTGCTGACCAAATCGCTCCATGACCAGAGGGTCCCCGTGGATTTGATAAATGTGCCTATAGTTTCCGCAACAGCCCATAAAAGCGATGAGCAGTCGGCTCTCAGAGCGGTTTTCCATGCTTTGGATCAGGACGGAGATGGATTTGTCCATATTGAGGAGTTCATCGAGTTTGCAAAAGCATATGGAGCCGAACAGGTCAGTTTTTGGTGTATCCGTGTCTATTTGTGTGAGTTTGTGGTGGCTAAATGTTGGGTGGGGGGTGTAAATGTTATAAAAGTGCCTTATGATTACAGGACAGAGTGCGTCTTCTCTTGGTTCCCAAAGCTCATAGTGAAACTTGATCATGGTGACACCCAAGAACTGCTCTTTTATTATTCAAACCCTGAAAGACTGAGAATACCACTCTTGTCCTGTGTCTCTCGCTCTTTCTTTCATGGTGTTTTTCCTTTTTTAACTATTTTGCATCAGTTTTAATTATCTTTGCAAGTATTAATACACTTTTTAATGTCTTGTAATGATCTCTCAAACTTCTTACCGAAGTTTATTTATTTATATTTATATATTCAATTGTGTAGTAACTTGTAATAGTTGCTGTATCTTAACTTGAACATCAGCTGTTTAAAAGAATGTTCCAGGTTCAATACAGTTCAAGATATTTTCAGCTTGTCCAGTGTTTAAAAAACAATTGAGGTTATGGTGAGATGTTTACAATGGAAAAAAATGGGGCCAATTTTTTTTTTTTTTTTAAGCTTTAAAAGTAGAAATGTGAAGTTCATAGTTTTCTGTTAAAAGTTGTGTATTATTTGAGCTTTCAAGCTCTTTAATTCATAATTTTTACAGCTGTTTTATGGCATTGCAACGTTGTAAAATAACTTTGCATAGAAATGGTTAGTAGGAATTTTTTTTACACTAAAATCATGTTGAAACTCACTATTTGTGTCTATACTATTGAAACAGACTACTGCTGAAGACTGATTTTTGTTTATTTTAAACAAAAAGAGGGACAAGTGGCAATTTATTTTTGTCATCACAGGTTCTGTCAATTTTAGCTTAATTTATTCTAAAACGTGAATAATCCTGGTAGTTAAGTATGAAAAAAAAAAAGTTTTAGTTTAGTAAGTCATGTAATTGACACCTAAACTGAGGGTAGATCAATAATATATAATGTATGGCTGAAATGTATGAATTGATTTGTGTTTGAAATGCATGCGAGCTCATCTAATAAAATATGGTCCTCTGTATTGTTTGATGAGCGTTAATGATGTTGCACTAGTGTTTATAGGTGTTTATCATTATATGTATTTGGCAGGTCAGTAGACAAGTGATGCTAGATATTCAGAAGGAGGATGTATTTATTTTCAAACTGCTTTTGAGACCTAACATTGAGCACCAGATGTACCAACTTCAAAATCCCTCTGTGGTTATTTTGCAGTTCAGATGAGAATATAGATTTGCATTCCTGTTAACTCCTGATCCCCCAGACACATGCCATTGTGCATTTAAGAGAGGATGGATTAGATGCCGGAAGTCTGTCTCTTTTGTGACTGTTAAAACTGCTGATACAATCAGCTGAAAGGTTAAACGGGCAGATAGAGATGATAGAGAGGGGTGCATGGACAAATAAACTCTTTTATTTGTCTTATCATCATTGTTATTAATCTTTTCCCAAATGCACTTGCACTGTACATAGGTAATGAAACATATGACTTATTTTTGCATTTGTCTTTGAGATTAGTCTAATTTTGCAGTGAGCTTGTGACAGTGTGATAGGTTTAAACTTTAACCGCTCTGTCATGAGAAAAGCATCACATATTTGCAACACTAAGCAAGTTTGTGTGTTCTTTATAATGTAGTTTATGGTTTCAGGAATGCAGTTGCAAACCATACACCGTCCCAGCCTCGGGGGTAATTCCTTTGTCTGCATGACTGTGATTGGACTCAATTTTGCACTGGTTTCTTCTCGTGATACGAGTGTACATTATAAGAGCTTGCTCAGCTGGTTGGCTCACTGAGATGGTTTATGACTAAAAGGGTGGAGAGAAATAAACTTGATGAAGAATCAGGGAGACAGAAAGTGATATGATGTAAAAAATAAATGCTGAGTGTGTGTGTGGATTGTATTGGTCTCAGATATGTTTTCAGTACAGACTGGAGAGAGATTGTGTCTGTGTGAATCGCAGGGTGTCCGTGGGGTCTTAAAAAGTATTAAAAGTTGTTAAATCAATTTAGATAAAATTAAGGCGCTTAATAAGTATTAAAAAGTCTTAAATGCCATTTTCCAAGGTATTGAATTTTGTATCATCTTTTCATTATGTATATTTGTCCGAATAGTGGGGTTTTGTGTAGTTTATTTATGGAATCCCGCAAGATTTGACGTCATCTGTTACGGCTCTCACTGACTGACGGCGCCGCTGCGTGATAGTGCGGGGCTTGTTGATCCCGCTCACGCTGAACTTCTGATCATTACCGCATGCTCCCATCCACTCCCGCAAACATTCTAATATTGTATATAATTTTCGCACATCAGGGCACCACTATCAATATGTGAATGAGCGCTTGCAGTCGCAGTTTACTTTCACTTTCAATTTCGCAATCGCGCACGCACTGTGTAAAGGGAGCACATATTACGATAAAAGATATTTGTCAGTGAGCTCGGGATCTGTTGAGGCGCAAATCCTCCAACATCTTTGTCAGTTATCTCTCCTTCCTTTTGACCCGTGATCAGTCAAATCTGGCTTCTGCAGCTCGAGTTGGATGCAGGGTTGTTGTTGTTTTTTTCCACGAAATTGGGCTGCTTTTAAACTGTTGCCATGGGCTGATTTCCCACAGTGGGTTAAAGGTTTGAAATATTGCATAAATTACATTTGGTTGAAATGCTTGTACTGAAACATTTTGCATTCTACCTGTAATAAAACTGTGCTAAATGTTTTGGGCCACACTAGTAGGAAGCATTTGAGCTGTGTTTATGATAAATGTGCATAACAGTGACTGTAAAATATGTATTTTAGGAATGGAAATGACATTTTGATATTTGGGACATAATTGCGCTACTTTGGGCTGTTTTTTTTTACTGGTCACTCAATTAATTCTCTTGTGCTACGTTCCCCCCTTCTGAATTATGTTGCATTGATAAGGAGTTATCACAAAGTAAGTCTGTTTAGTTGTGCTATCTTACAAACAGTATAGAGTAAATGTAAGTTAAAGTGTTGCAGATGTAACCGGTTAAAACTTGGAGTGGCGATGAGGACTTAAAATGTATGGAAAGAGTCTTAAAAAAGGTCTTAAAAGGTATTAAATTTAACTCCATGATTCCTGTATATACCCTGGCATGTGTCTTTCATTATTATGTCATTTCCATGTCTTTTTTATCTGTGTGATACGGTTGCTATGGGATTGTGTGACGTTAGATGCAAATTCTTACCCAGAAGTAGTGTTTTCCAGGAAGGAACTGGTAATTAGCATCAGGTAGCAGAGCAAAACTGTCCATGTGTGACTCTATAAGAAAGCTGTTGTTACTGTGCTTTTTAAAATGTAAAAAAGTTAGAAAGTGAAAAGAATAAAGAATAATTTCTCTGTATGGGGTGAATTAGCTTGTGAAGACCTAAAACACCTAGTGTTTTAAATCAAGATCAACGGCCTAAGGTTTTTAATGACTTTTTTCTGCTTTAATCGTAATTGATGTGGTTCAGTCCGTCACAGTTTTTTGATGTGTGAAATCAAAGTGACGCCGCTCATGTGACTGATTCGTGACTCGCTGGTTTTCACACTTTGACTTGAGATGCTTTTATATACAGTGGGTGAAACAGCTCCTCGCCTGCCCCACATTACAGTCATTACCTAAAGCAGTCATTTGATTAATTAAAGGAAATTTGATTGTACAGGTGATAAAATACCAGGAATAATCTTTAAATGATTGTTTATCTGATAGAAATGTATTGATAAACAACTTGTGTATTTATATAGTTATTTTAGTATTTTTATGTACTATTACAGATTTTATTCATATTTTGAATTAGTTTTTTTTTTAAATATATTTTCAGTTTTCTTTTTAATTTAATGTAAGTTTTGGTATTATTTTAATATATTTATTTTTATTATTTTTTAAATATTACTATTGAGTTGTAATTGATTTCCATTTTAGTTTAGTTTTTTTGTTTTGTATTATATTTTATTTCAGCTTTATTTCAATAAAAAAAATATTTTAGTAGTTTTAGTTTTTGTATTAGTTAACAGCAATAACCCTGTTTCCTACATAGTAATTTAAAGTGCTAATTCACTGTCATCATTTACTGACACTCATGAAACACCTGTATGAGTTTTTTTCTTTTGTTAAGCACAAAAGAAGATATTTTGAAGAATGTTGGTAACGAGACAGTTGACAGTAGCCGTTGACTTACATAGTATTTTTATTGTATGTGTAAATTGGTGCCTTTAAGAGCTAAAATATCATGCACACAAATAGAGTTTAAAGGGGTCATTGGATGCCCATTTTCCACAAGTTGATATGATTCTTTAGGGTCTTAATGAAAAGTCTATAACACACTTTGGTTAAAATTTCTCAAAGGTAGTGTAAAAAACACCTTTTTTACCCTGTCAAAATCAGCTCTGTTTTCAGCAAGCCATTCTAGTCCATGTTGCTTCAAATGCTAATGAGCTCTGCTGACCCCGCCCCTCTCTTCCGTGGGGTGACGAGCAGACTGTAAACTTCAGCCGTGAAACTGGCTAACTAGCACGTTATTAGGAAAGGCGATTTGCAAAGATTCATAAAAAACCCTTATGCTCACTTCTTCTGTTGAAGCTGGATCACGAATGATTCGCGCGAACATAGACGCATATAGGTAGATCGGTGATTGGCGCATTCCCTTCAAAACGAAAGTAGCGTTAATCCACTGCATCTTCAGTGGCTCAGATGTCGGGAGTAAAGTGACAACTGCTATATTCATTATTACATCCAACAACAGAACACCTCAATCGCTTAATCGGAGACGTTTTTGTCTTCCCCTGCACTGGAGTCGACACAATGGCGGACTGATAACAGCTCACTCAGGGCGGGTCTAAGGTAAGACGCTAGTGTCAATCAACTATCGTGGGAGGGGCCTGTGCAGAACTACGTCATTGTGACAGGAATCTCAGAACAGCCTGATTTGAGAAAGGGGATTTTAAAATAGGGATTTAAAAAAACACACTGGGTGGATTTTTATCATTATAGGATGGCTGTGTACACACACTTCCAACACACATTTATGTTCAAACAACTTGTAAAGTGAATTTTGCATCCGATGGCCCCTTTAATGATTAGGCAACAGTTTGATGTTTTGATCTGTCGGTTGGAGGTATTTGAATATTTTTGTGGTTTTACTTTGAGAACTGATTCTGGAACTCATGACTGTCCTGCTGGATATCAGTTCTGCTGTTGCCTGGTTACCGACTGTGTGTAATTGTGTCTGTTCACTGGAGTGTATCGAGACAATGTGTGTGTGTGTAAGAGAGAGAATGTGTGTTTTACCACCATCAGAGCATGTGAGCGGAGTGGAGTGTGAGCGGAGTGGTAATATTTCCTTAAGAGCGCAGAGCGCCTTTCTGAAGATTCCGCTCCGCTCGCTCAATACGCTCAGCGCCACTCGCTCAACCCAGAATGCCGTTTGGTGATTTGCTTGTTCGAGATCGAGAATCTTAGGCAGCAGTAATTTATAATCTAATATAATGCACGCAAATTTGTTCTTTACAGAACGGAGCGGGATCTGAGCGGGAATTGGTTTACGGCGAGCGTGAGCGGAATATTAACGGAGCGCTTGCTTGGGCGGTTAGAGCGACTGAGTGGAGCGCACGTCCATAGAGCGGAAAACGTAGCGGAGCGTCACACCGCTCCGCTTCGCTCACATGCTCTGGCCACCATATATCAGGGATGGACTGATTTTGTCTGTTTTGTTTATCCTTGAGTTACAAATAAGTTTATATAATGTTTTGTTCTTAAATAGAAGATAATACATAGATGAAGAAAAATGCTAAAACGAGCCTAGGTCACTTTTGTGTCTCTTATTCTCACTTTGTTTTGATGATGTAATTTCATTTGTGCAGGGGAAATTAAGATCGCATTTCATTCTTTATCTTTTTTTCCGTTTTGTGGGAGAATCAGTTTGTGTGTTTTGTTGACATTAAATGTATGATAATGTTGCAGCTCTGTTTGTGTAAGATGAATAGTTTGTGTTTTTTCGTGTTTGTTGAGTGCTGTGTGTTTGTGGTTTCAGGTGAAGGATCTGACACGGTTCTTGGATCCCAGTGGTCTGGGTGTGATCAGTTTTGAAGATTTCCACAGAGGCATCAGCACAATCAGCAATGAAGGTACAGCAGCAGCACATACAAACACACTCAAGGCATGCTTTAAATCATGTTGGGAGTTTCCATTAACATCTGTTGTTCTTAATTAGAGATCAATTATACTATAGACTAATCCAAACCCTAAAATAGAGTTTTTGTCAATTTCAGAACAGAATAAAAATATTATTTAAACCCTTTAAGCAGCATTTTTTTTCTTTTTCATGAACATCTCCAAAAGGACCTTTTTTCAGGTTAGGCTAGAGTTTTCGTCATCAGTTTTGTCCTCAAAAGAATAGCCAAGTCAGAAACACAAACATCTTGTTTTCTTGATGACTGCGTGATAATCTGACACTATTTAGTAATGATTTTTACTGATTGAGAGAGAGAAAAACAAAGCGCAAAATAATGAGTCAGAGCATCTGTGAATTACTCACAGTGAATGACACCGCTGAAATGGGAATTTTGAGTTTCTTTATAGAGAAAAGAGTCTCCGAAGAGCTTTTACTTGCCACACAGGAGCATTAACATGACTGATATATTTAGAGTTATAGCTAGATTAAACATTCAAACTAAGTGAATTCATACCATGATAATACATAACAGAACCTGATCTTAAATGCAAAAATAATGTGGCAAAGCACACATGATAATCCTCAGATGTCTGCTGTCATAGTTTTCTTGAAGACACCTGCTTTAGACACCTGTTAGACACAGATGCTTTACACATTTCAATCTGTTCTCTAAACCTTCAGAATAATTAGTATGTATTTGGTTAACATGTGTTTCAAAACTTAGTAAACTCTCTTCCTAGGAAAGAAATAGTTCAGCCAGAAATGTAAATTTGCTAAAATTCACTTGTCCACAGGTCATCCAAGATGTAGATGAGTTTGTATCTTCATTGGAGCAAATTTGGAGAAATGTAGCATTGCATCACTTGCTCAGCAATTGATCCTCTGCAGTGAATGGGTGCCGTCAGAATGAGAGTCCAAACAGCTGATAAAAACATCACAATAATCCACAAGTAATCCACACCACTCCAGTCCATCAGTTAACATCTTGAGAAGTGAAAAGCTTTGTGTTTGTGAGAAACGAATTCATCAAGATGTTTTTAACTTCAAACCGTTACTTCTGGCAAAAATATGAATCTATAATCCATAATAAGTCTTCCTCCAGTGAAAAAATGCTCTCATCTGAATCAGGAGAGAAATCTGCAAAGATCAAGCATTGGTAACAGATCTAAACAAATGTATGGTTGTATTTTGATGTGAGAGGACAACAGGGAATAGACTTTTTCTCTGGAGGAAGTGTTATTATGGATTATGGACTGGTATTTTAGCTTGACTATTTAACATTTAAAATGCCTTAACGATGGATTTGTTTCTTGCAAACACGCAGCTTGTGGCTTCACAACACATTAACTGCTGGACTGGAGTGGTGTGGATTATTGTGATGTTTTTATCAGCTGTTTGGACTCTCATTCTGACGGCACCCATTCACTGCAGAGCATCCATTGGTGAGCAAGTGATGTAATGCCAAATATTTAACCGTTTATTTCCTAAAAATGTGGTCTATGTTGGCTGCTCACTGACTGTATTTCGAAGCAAATCCATACACTAGCAGGCTCATACACTCCCCATCTCTCTTTAAATCTATTATGATGATGCAGGAATAGCTTAAAGCACTTTGCTTGGGTTTTCTACTGATAATACTTCAGTAATGAGGGTGATCATGTTTCTAATGGCCTGCTGGGCGTCCAGTGTTTCACGAGTCAGATTTCTCTCTTCATTAATGGATGAGTGACTGTGGAGCATCTACCTCTCCCTGCCTGTCTATTTGTACTCCATAACATTTACCAGATTCAAGGAAACATTTTTCAGGAGGAAAATATTCCAGCTAGCTGAAACGGACTATTACATAAATATAGTTTCCTGGACTCCAGACAGCCCAGTTGCTCAGTGTTTGCTCAAAAACATAAAGAGAATGTGAATGTCATGAACCGCTGCATCTCCAAAACACTCAATTACCATATGCTGGTGATGTTGATCAACCAAACAGTAGTTTTTCTATATATATCAATCTAAACAGTTATCAATAGTTCTTTGTCATAATCCTATTTTAAGATGTTTTTCTTTATCAGGTTCTGATCCAGATCTCTACAAGACTCATCTCAGTGCGGTGGAAGCCAATGGACCTCCAGAGGAATATGACGAGGTATAACACACCAGCGTTGTGGTTATTGTGGCCAATTCTCCTCCCCTCTTGTCATGACAAACATAATAAATCAGAATTTCAGGACCCCGTTATTGCAGAATCATGGATTCTAGACCAGCACATTCCACAAATTCCCCAAAAGATTGAAAGACCACAGAACATGAGAAACAGAGCATGTTCATTGCTCTGCTACAGCACCTCCTACTGGCTCAGTGGTGAAATGTGTATTCAGCTCATTCATTATTTACTAACTACATATTCAGTAATGTGTCAGAAGGACATATGTGACCCTGGAGCACAAAAGCAGTCTTAAGTCACTGGGGTATATTTGTAGCAATAGCTAAAAAACATTGTATGGGTCAAAATTATCGATTTTTCTTTTATGCCTAAAATCATTAGGATATTAAGTAAAGATCATGTTCCATGAAGATATTTTGTACATTTCCTACCATAAATATATCAAAATTTAATTTTTGATTAGTAATATGCATTGCTAAGAACTTCATTTGGACAACTTTAAAGGCGATTTTCTCACTGTTTTGATTTTTTTGCACCCTCAGATTCCAGATTTTCCAGACAAGAATAGTTGTATCTCGGCCAAATATTGTTCTATCCTCACAAAGCTTATTTATTCAGCTTTCAGATGATCTATAAATCTCAATTTTAAAAAAATTGACCCTTATGACTGGTTTTGTGGTCCAGGGTCACATATAATAATATTAGTTTACATTTCCAAACATTCCTTTGTTTGGAAATGTAAACTGATATTTCCTACTGACACACTACAGCAAAAGATAGAAATAACTGACTTAAAACCATTTTTTGTTGGTGGAAATATTAATGGCCTAAGACTTTTGCACAGTAGTCTATAGATGTTCTTTGTTTCTTTTCTGTTAGTAAGTGTGTGACATTTCAGATTTCTTTAAGTGAAATTTCTAGTTAGATGCTTGTGTACATTACTATATTTTAAACCCATTCATAAAATTTAAAGTGTATTCTAGTTTTTTAGTTCTTGGTGTAAGTTTTCTTCAAATTTTCATTTGTTCATGAGGTTCATTCAAAAACATGTTTGGTCCTTCAGTGTGGTTAACTACTCTTTTTGTAACTGTAACGGTTTTATATTTTAAGCTAGCTTTCCTGTAGTTTAAGATAACCACTTTATTAAATTATGGTTAGCTTAATTTGTATGCCTCAGTGTCTACAGTGCTTATGGCCCCGTCTATCAAAAGCTTTAATTATAATAGAGTTTTATAACTCTTTAAGAGTTATATCTGCAATAATATAATGTGTCAGTAAACATAAACTCTTCTGAAACTGCAAATGGGGCTTATTATTCCCTGCAGTATTTAGCATATTCATTTTGTAAATACAGAAATATGCAATGTGCTGCTTCAGGGTCTTGTTTTTGCGATCTGATTTTCCCTTTCCTCATTTCTGTTTTCCCGTCACTTCTAATGAAACACACACTCACACACACCTGTGCGGGTCATGAATGGCTGTGCTGTGTCCGTGTTTGCTTTCAAAACACACCACCTCATCCAGAGGAACAAACACACTTACACACACACACATATGGTTAACAATATACAGGACAGGCTGGTGATAGATTTTTTTATAACACACGCATGCACACACCTGTCAGTCATCAGAACATATGATTGCTGCAGCACGTGCCGTCATGAATAAGTGTTTTGTGCATGTTGGGTGTGAATTGTTAATGTTTTGCTAGTGGTCCTCCTACCTAGACAGCATTTTTGGCCATCATAGACACACTAAAAATGCTGTCTAAGTAGACAGGACACTTGGTTTTGAGTCACAGCCACATAATGTATGCACACACTCTGTTTGGTGTGGTGAGAAGTTCTGTTGGCACGTGAGTGTAATGTTAATTAAAGGGGCGGGGTCAGGGGCACAGACTCCACCCATTCCTGGTCCTGGTGTCCTTCAGACTTTGGTCCTTATTTTCCAAGGCAGCAGACTAGGAGTAATTTCTCTCTCTGGTGACTCTATGTGGGGACTGTGAAAGGTACAGGAAGCAGCTGTTGTTAGTTTTTAGGTTAGTTAGTGAACCTGTTTTTCCCGTGTGACGGTACTCAAGTAGGAAGAATGGTTCTGGGAATGGCCTCTCCTGTTTTAAGAGCTCCTAACAGACTCACACAGGTACGTTGGGCACTGAGATGCAGGTTTTCTGATGGAGTTTGTACTTTTGGTTAGAGCTTACTGACCGACTGAAGGTTTGAGGTTTATTTTGGTCGTTGTGTTTTTAAACAACTTAAGAAATTGAACAAAGTTTCTCACTTTTAAATTAAATGTAAAAATTAAATGTTTTATATAGTAAAGGGTATAGATAAATATACAGTGGGACAAGGTTTATACACTTTATTTCTTTTGTTTTTGTAAAACAAGCAAATGTATCACATAACAGGCAAAGGGGAAACTAAACGGTAGGACAAGGGGCATAATTTCAAGATAATAATTTTTACAAGAAAATGTTTTGCATAATATAAAAATGAGAACAAAGGGAAAAATAAAAAGTAGAACAAGGGGTATACATTCTGTGTATTATTTTTTAACCTTTTTTAATTTTTGATTTTTTTTAATATTCTACTTGGTGTAAAAAAAAGAAAAAGAAAATACACAGTAGAAAAAGGGGTATTACATACATTTGCATTTTTTCCTTTATTGTGCCCAGATCTTTTTCCTGTCATTATTATTATTTAATCATTATTGATGTATTGTTTATGTAAATATCCACCTTAGACAAGGTGCACTTTCATAGTACATTTAAACTTGGCAATAAATAACAACAAAGCAACAGTTTGTTTTGTGAGAGTCTTTTAAAGTTAAACCCCTTGGTTTTGTGCAGTGGATGATTGACAGGTGTGCCCAGATCTTTTTCCTGTCATTATTATTATTTAATCATTATTGATGTATTGTTTATGTAAATATCCACCTTAGACAAGGTGCACTTTCATAGTACATTTAAACTTGGCAATAAATAACAACAAAGCAACAGTTTGTTTTGTGAGTCTTTTAACGTTAAACCCCTTGGTTTTGTGCAGTGGATGATTGACAGGTGAGTAGGCTGTTATCTGGAAAGCATCGGAACAGATTAGCATTTACACTACAAATGCAATGTGGTCACATGTGTTTTCAACCACTCCTGAATGCATCAGATCATTTTGTTCTGTAAACATTCGTTGCAAACATTAATAACCTCCGCCCGTGTGTTTGCATGTTGCTGTTTATAAAAGGCATGAGCTGGTGAAATGGACAAAAATGCTTTGCAAAATCTGCTTTGAAAAGTATAAACTTAAACATTTCTCATCAAATTCTTCCAAAACCAAATGATCTGAGCTGTTATCCACATCCATTTTATAGCTCTGTATTCTTATTGCATGTCAATCATTGATTGAGTTGTTTCTAGGAGAAACCTCTGAGACAAAGTTGATACTTGCAGCATAAGCGGGAACACCTTTATGTCTCCATAAGCAATAAAAGTTTTCTAATTAGTGTGTGTGTGTGTGTGTTTGCAGCAGGCGGAGGTTTCAGACAGCGCCTATCTCGGGTCGGAGAGCGCCTACAGTGAATGTGAAACCTTCACGGACGAGGACACGACGGCTCTGGTCCATCCAGAACTCCATGAGGATGTGGAGACTGACAGCGGCATTGAAAACACACTCACGGATGGAGACGACCGCAACAGGTAACACACCAAAACACAGGTGTCAAATAACATGCCCAAAGAGACTGGATTCATTAATCAACCAAAATCATGCCATAAATGCTGTGTTGTTATTAAAGGAATAGTGCACCCAAAATTAAATTCAGAAATGTACTCACTCAGGCCATCCAAAATGTAGAAGAGATTGTTTCTTCATCAGAACAGACCTGCTTACCAATGGATGATCTGCAGTGAATGGGTGCCGTCAGAATGAGAGTCCAAACAGCTGATAAAAACATCACAATAATCCACAAGTAATCCACACCACTCCAGTCCATCAGTTAACATCTTGTGAAGAAAATAATATAATATTTATTTAAATAAAGCTGAAGCTCAAACAAGAAATGTTTAAGAAATAAGCTTAAAGGTGCAATAGGTGATTGTCTTCAGAAACATGTTCCGGTCGATATGATCCCTACACAGTGTTCATTGCTCCCTACTCCCTGAGTAGGGGAAATCCGTTTAAGTTTACTTCACTTCGGAACATGGGCTGGAATTGGGAACCTCTGATGTAGGCTATTGCAGTAATGTTGTCTCTGGTATTCTGGTCTGTGAGCGTATATGCGTTCAGGGGGCGTGGCTTTGGACGGCGATTGCAGGGAGAATGGGACATTCGCTTTCAGTGCTATCAGGCTAAAGTTAGCAGTTTCCAAGATCTCCTACTGCACCTTTAAGTTGAAGAAGTACTAAAACTACTAGAACTGAAACTCAATTAAAAAATAAAAATTGAAAAAACTCATTCAAATTACAAACATATAACAAATAATAACATAATTAAAATTACACATAACACAATTAAAAAGTATAAAAACAAAAGATAATTCAAAATATATAAAAATATAAAAAATACTAAAATAATACTGCAGAAATGTGATGACATCATGTCTAATGGTGACTGTTCACCTGTAAACCGTGTCGTTTCAGTAGCCTTGAATGTATCAGCAATAAACTCACAAAATACTGATACTATGTATCAGCTTTGGACACAGTGTTCACTGGAAAAACACTTTCTGGTCTCTGGTTTAGTTTTACAAGGCAGGCGCCACAAAAACAATTCATGCCACGTAATGCCACATAAGTGTTGAGCAAAGGTGACGGGTTATAATACAAAATAAGATTTTGCTTAAATTCTTTTTCCCTTGTTCATTTTTGACATTGCATTGGATTGCATTTGTCCTAACTTTTGTGCAGTAAGTGTGCAGTGATAAGTCTGTTTATTTGTGTTTATGCAAGAATCTGCTGACTAGAGTTTCTTATTTCCCAAGAGCCGCTAACATCAGCTCAGCTGACCGAGGTGTTCCTGTTTCCCGTGTTATCGGTGTCAGTCTTTATTTTCCTGTTGCCCAGTTGCAGGAAGTGTGGAGTTGGCTCTTTCTGCCTTCCTGCGGCCCAGAGTTTCTCCATCTTTCACTCTCTAGGGTCTGTTTCTCTCTCGCTCTTACTCGCTTCTGTGATTGTAAAATCTCCTGGCTCTCAGCCCTCATGTGTTTCTCTTGATTTAGCTGTGTCAGGGTCACGCTGTCTCGCCAATGCTGACCTTCCCGAAACTCACATTCTGAGTTACGGAAAATGCATAATCATATTTACGATAACTTGCAGATTTCTCTCTAGATCTCTGACTTCCGGTCTCAGATATCAGTGCTTAGCATTTAGGGTTTGTTCAGATCCCACAGACTAGCCTTAGTTTACCTACCTAACAAGGTTTACTTAGTCGATTTTTTTGCATTATTAATGCAACGTGTTTCTGTGTTAAATATGTGTTTGAGTATCAGTTGGACAACATAAGTTTATGCATGCGGAGATTAAACTGATTGCAGAGTATGTTAGCACACACACTGGGTCACCGTTACTGAGCTCTAAATCAGATTAAGACGCACACACATCGTACGTTTTAAGCATATGTAACTTTGCTTGCACAGGAGATTGATTCAGATTTTCCAGGTCACAAACGTCTGGCAGGAATGTCCGGCAGATTAAACTCTACAGGGACAACTACATGTTACCTCACATAAAGCTAGTTTATTCAGAGTAAGCAGTGTTTATTATCGATCGTGGGAGTTTGGTTTGCACTGAAACGCTGTGTGCCCAGTTGCTCAGAATCACCAATGAAAGACCGAATCGCTTTAAGATGCGGTCGCCACCTTCACGCGTGCTTTGTTAGCATTTAGGGTTTGTTCAGATCCCACAGACTAGCCTTAGTTTACCTACCTAACAAGGTTTACTTAGTCGATTTTTTTGCATT
The DNA here is from genome assembly GCF_001515605.1 of Sinocyclocheilus anshuiensis. Taxonomy (NCBI): domain Eukaryota; kingdom Metazoa; phylum Chordata; class Actinopteri; order Cypriniformes; family Cyprinidae; genus Sinocyclocheilus; species Sinocyclocheilus anshuiensis. The sequence goes on along the minus strand of NW_015557091.1, from coordinate 744,768 downwards.
ATTAATGCAACGTGTTTCTGTGTTAAATATGTGTTTGAGTATCAGTTGGACAACATAAGTTTATGCATGCGGAGATTAAACTGATTGCAGAGTATGTTAGCACACACACTGGGTCACCGTTACTGAGCTCTAAATCAGATTAAGACGCACACACATCGTACGTTTTAAGCATATGTAACTTTGCTTGCACAGGAGATTGATTCAGATTTTCCGGGTCACAAACGTCTGGCAGGAATGTCCGGCAGATTAAACTCTACAGGGACAACTACAGGTTACCTCACATAAAGCTAGTTTATTCAGAGTAAGCAGTGTTTATTATCGATCGTGGGAGTTTGGTTTGCACTGACACGCTGTGTGCCCAGTTGCTCAGAATCGCCAATGAAAGGCCGAATCGCTTTAAGATGCGGTCGCCACCTTCACGCGTGCTTTGTGTGACCAACCGCAATGTTATAGTGAAACGAGGGTGAGTATTTGACAGGTTTATGTAACCAGTAATAGTTTTCTTGTTAATTGTGTGTGAGCGTGTACAGTCTTTTTTTTTATCCTTTTCATACACAACTATTCAAAGGTTTGGAAAGGTTTTTTTTTATGTTGTTGATTCTTATGCTCATCAAGGCTCCATTTATTTGATCAAAAATACAGTAAAAACTGAAATATTGTGAAATATTTTTACAATTTTAAATAACTGTTTTCTATGTGAATATATTTTGAAATGTAATTTATTCCTGTGATGCGAAGCTGAATTTTCAGCATCATTACTCCAGTCTTCAGTGTCACATGATCTTCAGAAATCAATCTAATATGCTGATTTGCTGCTCAAGAAACATTTCAGATTAGTATCAATGTTGAAAACAGTTTAATATTTTGGTAGAAACTGTGATCTTTTTTTTCATGATTCTTTGATTAAAAAATTCTAACCCTAAATCTTTTGAATGATGCACTTAATGCAATAAATGTACTTTAAAAGCGTGGTTTGTGATGTTTTTCATCATTAATGGTGAGTTTTCATGTGACCTGTTTATGATCACTATCGTACTTTGAGTCTGTTCGTCTTCATGAGCACTTCTGAAAACACTGGCATTGGGCTGTTTTTGTGTGGATTCTTTAGGGTTTGTGCTGTTCTTTGTATAATCTTTCTGGTATTCTTCAGCCGTTTTTAGGCCTGCTGAGAGATTAAAGTGAATTATCAGATTATCATCCTAAAGACAAACTGATCAAGTTCTGCCTCACATACAAAAACACAAGGATGTTTTTCAAGGGAGTTTTTGTATATTTTTATAGTAGGAATAAAAAAAAGCAGACATTAATATCTTTAGAATTTCAATTTACTGTTCAGAGACACTGTAAATATGTTTACATTTGAAAATTTTATGATTTTTCCTTAAGACTTTACTTAAGACTTTATGTAAAACTTGTGCTAAATTATATGTGAATTAAGGGTAAATTAGACATAAATAAGCTTCTAGTGATGAAATATACAGTATAGTACCATTCAACATTTTTTTTTTGAGCAAGTAATGTTTATTTAGCAAGGGTGCATTAAATGAATGCATTAAAACGTGAAAGTAAATACATTTATAATGTCATAAAAGATTTCTATTTCAAATAAATGCTGTTCTTTTGAATTTTCTATTCATCAAAGAATCCGGAAAAAAATGTGAAATCCAATGTGAAAAAATCACAGTTTCCACAAAAAAGATTAAACTGTTTTCAGCATTGATAATAATCAGAAATGCTTCTTGAGCAGCAGATCAGCATATTAGAATGATTTCTGAAGATCATGTGACACTGAAGACTGGAGTAATGATGCTGAAAATTCAGCTTCGCATCACAGGAATAAATTACATTTTAAAACATATTTCAAATAGTAATAATATTCTACAATATTGCTGTCTTTAAATTCAGCTTTTGTGAGCATAAGATACATCTTTTAAAATCATAAAAAAAAAAAAAAAGATTCTTACCAACCCCAAACATTTGAGATTAATTTTTCGATTTATGGCCACAAAACTAAAAATGTATTTTAATTTATTAATTTGCTACAAGCTTTTACCATTGTTTCAAATATAGAAACAATGGTGAAAAGAAAATGTTTATATTTGCTTGGTATTTTCAACAGCCTTTAATGAAATATGTGCAGATGACACCTTATATTCCATGTGTTTCTGTGATAGGTTCACTTTGGGCTCTGATTTGAATGGCCACACCCTCGTGGCCGTGATTGGAGGAGAGGAGGAGCACTTTGAGGATTTCGGTGAGAGCAACAACACTTCAGACCTGCTGCTGGCCAATCAGGAGGATAGAGGGGCGGGGCCAGAGGGGGAGAGAAATACAGAGCCACTCCCACACCCAGACAGCCCACTGCCCCGCCCACTGATGCTGCTGTCGCCTAGGTAACATACAACCAACACACAAGCTTATCCTACAAATAGCGGATTATTTAAAGCATAAAAACCTTCTCATACTGCTTAAGTATTGTATAGCTTACATACTCCATACATGGAAGACAGTTTGTCATTATTCTTTATCCCGAGCTAAACTTGGAAAGTATAATTAGGCATTACTGTAAATGTTTATCTGGGCTGTACTGAATGAGCAGCTTGACACAAATAGAAATACACTATTTCTAGTTTCCACACAGTGAGAGAGAAAGTGAGTCCGCACAGCAAAGAAGATCATGTGCATAACGAGACCTTGTAGAGCGACTTCCTGACCACAGACAACTCTCTCATTTACAAACAGTGTGTGATAGACAAAACAAAACGTGTGTGTGTGTTTGTAAGACAGATTGAGATGTTATGATCCCTCTGAGCAGTGTGTATGCGGTTAAAGGTAAACCGCCATGATGTCCTGCTGACTGCACTATTATTTCTCTAGTGAGGTGTTATGATCCGCGGGTAAAGGTCGAGTTGTTGTGGCTATTGTTTTACTGCAGTGCTGGTGTTGTCAGGCGTATGCGATCCAGCACACACCTAGACACTTGAGAAGAGAGCACGGAAACACAACACACTCTTAGACCTGTTCAAATAAACACACACACTGCTCCTGCTGCGTTACTCCTGCACTGTACTGCTCACCTCTGTGTAGATCCTCCTCCGTCCTTCACTCAACTGAATGTTCCCCGTTCTCTCCCTCCCTCTGCTCATCCTCTTATTGAACACTCTCACACACTCTCCTCTCCTCATTTCTCCTGTCATATCTTCTTCTGTACCCTTATTTTTCCTCTACTCTACTTATTTCTCCTTTTCTCTCCTCATTTCTCCTGTTGTATGTTATTCTATCTCCTTATTTCTCCTCTCCTTGCACATTTTTCTTTCTTTCTCCTCTATTCTACTTACTTCTCTCCTCCTCTGCTCATTTCTCCTTTCCTCATTTCTTGTCTCCTCATTTCTTCTCTCATATCGTCTCCTCTCTCCTTATTTCTCCTCTCCTCTGGTCTCCTCAGCCCCAGCTC
>NW_015557091.1:725993-741240 GCF_001515605.1 Sinocyclocheilus anshuiensis | reverse complement strand
CCTTCTCTCCTCTCCTCTGGTCTTCTCAGCCCCAGCTCTTTCCCTGCTAGTTTCCAGAGTTTCCTTCAGTCGGAGGCGCTGGAGTTTTTCTGCACTCACTGTCATAAGCAGATCAGTCGTCTGGAGGATCTGTCCACGCGACTGCAGTGGCTAGAGATGAATAGGTAACGCACCCGCAGCATGTGCACGCCTCCCCTGCATGTGTGTTGAGTTTGGCCACTGTACACACACACTGTCACTGTCTGCATGTGTGTGCTTCAAGAACTTGCAGACATCTATACAGTGTCACATGACTCGTGTTGGTTTTGATGTGAAGGCTCAGTGTTTGTACATTCTGTAGATGAAGTTTGAGGTGAACATAAATGCTCTGCTGTTGATGCTGTGGTGTGTGTTGTGTGTGTATTTGATGCATGCACGATAGTCTTGAAGTGCTTTTTAGGTAAATATTTTCAAAATAATACAGGCTACATAATACAAATATAACTAGGCAGTGTTGATAGCTTAAAACACATAGGTAAGCACATTTCTTAAAGAGACGGAAGCTTAAAAATTACAATCCTTTCATCATTTACTCACCCTCATGTAGTTCTAAACCTATATGATTGTATTTATTTATTTTACAACACCATTGCATAGACAAGAAAAGCTCAAAAATCTCAGTTTTTATTTTATTAATTCATAAGGTTTTAGAATGACATGAGTTTTCATTATTGGGTGTACTGTACCTTTAAGAACTGTATAACATTTTGTTACTATTCTACCTGGGTATGCATTAAATATTCAATAGTCAGTTTTTCCAAAACAGAGTAAGAAAATGAGCCTAGGAAACATAATTTATCCAACTTTAATTTAACATATTAATATATGGTATTTTGTTTAAAAGATCATGGAAAGCCTGGCTTGTCCTAAGCGGCAGTAGGGAACAGTGATGAGGGTGTTTTTTTGACTATGAAGAGAATAGACAAAGCTGTTTCTCTTGGTTCAGACTTGCGCAACAGGAACAGAATCTCCTTTCATGCATCCATGTTACACCTCCATAAATACAGTGCTTATTTCCGTGTACCGTGAGGTCATTACCATTGAAAGAAGAGCATTGATTCAGCATTCAACCTGCAGAAAGAGCTGACGGCCCCAAACTTCAGCGCTTCGCTGGGTGTTTTTTGACCTGCGGTTCACAGGTCACGGATGGAAAGAGAGTTTTTCCTCTTTGCCGTTCTTTCTTCCTGACCCTTTTCCTGTTTGTGCTCTCTCTTATAGTTCCAGCAAGAGGCTGTCCAGTAAGAAAGCAGCAAGGTGAGATCCTCCCTCTCAATGCACCAAACGTCAGTTTTAAGGACAAAACGACAATGGGAAACTTTTGTGATGTGTTGCATGTCATTTTGGATGTTTTTTTCTTGTTTTCAGCAAAAACTCACTTAGGTTTTGATAAAAATTTTTTTAGAAAACTTAAGTAATTTTGCTTGCAAAATTAACAAGACTTTATATCTTGCAAATTTTGCAAGTAAATGTATTTTCAATTAAGAATGTTTAGAAAACTAAGACAAAAGTACAGAGGAGGAACATCATTTTTTGCAGTGTTATTAGTCAACTATGTCTAAGTTTGCTGCTCCAGCAGCAAGAAAAAAACCAGTCTGGACCAGCATGGAAATTCATGCTGGTTTCCAGTTCAGCAGGGAACATGTTGAAATGTTTGCGTGTGTTTTTCAGACACTTGCAGCAGTCTGGCACTCTGGATGTCATGGGAGATCTGACTCGAGACATCTTGGACCTTCCGGATCGTGACATCACAGACAAGGTTCGGAAACTAATATAGAAATTTTGCATCAAACTGGTTCAAATCGTGCATTTGATGTGAATTAGGTTGTTAGTTTTGTCATCAAAGGGCAAAAATGTAACTAAAATATTAATAAAAAGTTAATATTACCATGATACAATATATTTCTACCTTGATTTATATAACTCTTTATACAATACAGATTATTTCAAATCAGCCTCACAGTAATAAACAGGAAAATAACACAATCAATGATGCAAACCTTTTCAAATATTAGACAAATTCTAATTCTGCTGTCATTATTCAGCTTAAGTCAGTTCAATGTTGATTCAATTCAGTTCAATAACTGTGTAAAGTTCAATGATTATGAAACAAGCTCAATTCAGCTATAAGTATCTCTACAGAAGGCAATAGTGTATATGCTGAGTCAATTCAGTTAAATAATAGTGCTTATGTTGCAAAAGTAATCACTTAAATTTTTTTCTGCTATATTTGCAGTTTCTGTGCCTCAGAAATTATACATTTAAATTATTTTAGCAACGTTTATTAAATTAAAACTAGGTTTTTAATATGCAGTAACAGCTGGATATTATGTCAGTTTAAATTCATAAAGACGCTTTTGTTGGAATATGATTTCATTCAAAGCAAAACGTTACTGGTGGATTAGTAAATTATGATCGATTTCAACAGATGATTGCAAGATTATCTTTCTATTTTGACAAACCTTCATTCATGTTTCCAGCTGGATAGTGTTACCTTTGTGGCATTTAAATTAGCTCAATTTGCAACAACAATATTCAATTTAAAACAAATAAAAAACCCATTAAGCAATTCACTCATAAAGCAGTTCTGAAGAAGACAATTGTGTCATTATTCATCTCATCTCAGTTCAGTTCAAGTTGTGTTTTCATCTGATAGTGACAGTGCAGTCAAAAATGCACACATGACATGGACGGAATAGAAAAACGGATAGTTTTGTGAAAGCATGAGGAACGAAGGCTGTGTCTGTCCTGCAGGTGTTGCTGTTGGAGAAGCGTGTGTGCGAGCTGGAGAAGGACTCGTTGGAGAGCGAAGAGCAGCATGCGCGCCTGCGGCAGGAGAACCTCACTCTCGTCCACCGCGCAAACGCTCTGGAGGAACAGCTGAAGGAGCAGGAGCTGCACTCGGAGGAGAACTTACTCACGCAGACCCGTAAACACAGAGATGCTCTGAACAAACTCCAGCGAGAGAGAGACCTGGAGATCGAGAACCTCCAGGCCAGGTGAGGGCGGACAGAATATATCTTTAATGATTAATGTAGAATGGCATTTTGAGAAATTTCGCTGTGGGCGACCAACAACGTTTTAGCAGTTGAAGTCTAGTCTGGACACAATTGCTTTGATTGCAACGGGCTTGTCAGGGTTAAACAACAAGATTTTTTTTTTCTGCTTTGCACTTTCCCTGACACAAAAATTATACATTTCAATTTTTGTACTTTTTTTTTTTAAGTTTATTTATGGTGTTTTATGCCTTTATTTAGTTAGGACAGTATAGGTCGACAGGAAGTGAAGTGGGTGAGAGAGAGGGGGATGGGATCGGGAAAGGTCCGCAAGCCGGGACTTGGAAGTCTTGACACCCAAAAACGCAATGGCGCTGTATGTCGGCGCGCTGCCCACGAGGCCATCGGCGTCGACCATTTCAATTATTTTTAACATGGATTTATATATGTACCAGAAAAATATTTGTTAAATTATATTTTTTAGGTTTTTAATATGCAATAACAGATTAGATATTATGACTGTTTAAATTCACAAAAACACTTTAGCTGGAATATGTCACATGAAGCAAAATGTTTCTGGTGGGTTAGTAATTTTTGACCCATTTTAACAGATGATTCCAAGATTATAATTTTCTTTTAATTTTGACAAATCTTCATTTATATTATCCAGTTATATAATGTTACTTTTTAAACAATTTGGAACAACGATATTCAATTAAAAAAACAATGTTTAAATCAAGTGAATGCAGAGACTTGCTTGCTTGTGGGCTGTGTATGTCATGAGTCTTGCATCATATACTGTTAAGCACATTTGGAGAGGTGTAATTTTATTAACAGTCCTCCTGAGAAGGTCTTTAGCTCAGGTAACGCATCTTCAGTGTCTTATAATAGTCGAGAAATATGAAGACATGCATCATATGCAGCAAATACTATTTCTCACGGTTCATATATTCCAGGATGATTATAGTGTTGTTATTGTTAACTAAAACTATTAAAAATGTTTGTGTTAATTGAAATAAAGCCTTGGCAACTAACTGAGTTCTAAAATTACTGAAACTAAAATTGAAAAAAAAATAATAATAAAAAATCAATTAAAGCTACATAGAAATATTTATTTAAAAACATAAAATTACTAAAACTTTGAAATTAAGTCCAATTAAAAATTTTAATGCAATAATACTATATAAATAATACTTAAAATAACACTACAGTTAAGAGCTTTAATCTGTTATTTTGTCTAGTTTTTTCTGTGTGGATAAAATGTGTCTGCCATCTAGTGGAGAACTGCAGAAATTAAAGGAGCTCTGAGATTACTTGGCTCAGCATTTAATATAATCCGGCTGTGTTAACATGACTTTTTTTTTTCTATAACCCAGTATTGTTTTTGAATGTTTTCATTGTGCACTCTGCCCAAAAAGAAAATATCATTGTGCATTTTTGTCTGTGTGTTCAGGTTGCATCAGTTGGATGAGGAGAACAGTGAGCTGAGGTCATGTGTTCCCTGTCTAAGAGCCAACATCGAGAGGCTGGAGGAGGTACCAACACACGCAGAGTCTCATACACATCTGTAGATTACATACGAAGTCCAAAATGACCTGTTTGTCACATCTGCCAATGATGAGTGAATTAAGAATGGTTATTGACTATCAAACCTATTTTTACATTATTTTGATTCGTTATTTTAGTCACGTTTTACTCTTATTTGTTGCCGAATGTCCAAAAGAAAGTCCAAACGGTCTCTCAGATGGAGTCATTTTTGCAGGAAAAGAGGAAACTTCAGGATGAGGTGGACGACGTCACAGATCGATTGAACGAAGAAATCGAATCTCGCAGGAAAATGGCCGACAAACTGAGTCATGAACGTCATACGAACCAGAAAGAGAAGGAGTGCACTCAGGGGGTGAGAGGTCTTCTGTTTGGCTTTATAGCTGGGGTCACATGGTTGTTCATCTCTGTTAATGGCTTCTCTGTGTGTGTAGTTGATAGAGGACTTGAGAAAGCAGCTAGAACACCTGCAGCTGTTTAAGTTGGAGACTGAAGTGAGAAGAGGCAGATCGGCCAGCTCCGGCCTGCAGGAATACAACACTCACATGAGAGAGAATGAACTGGAGCAGGAGATACGCAGACTCAAACAGGTACAAACACACTCAAACTGGTAAGAACTGACTTAAACTGGTCAACACAGACTCAAACACAGACAAGACATGGGGCAAGAACAGACTCAAAACGGTAAAGACTGAGTCTTGAAACAACAAACCCTAAAGGCTCAAACAGGTAAAGAGACTCAAATTAGCCAACACAGTCTAAAAAAAACAGGTAAAGACCGACCCAGGACTCAAACTGGTAAACAGACTTAAATTTATTCAATTAAATTAGTCAACACAGACTGAAAAAAACAGATAACTACACACCTAGGACTCAAACTGGTAAACTCAGGCTGGTTAACACAGACCCAAAAGACTGAGATAGGTAAACAGACTTAAATTAGTCAACACACAATCTAAAAAACACATAAAGACAGACACAGGACTCAAAGTGGTAAACTCAGACTGGTTAACACAGACCCAAAAGACTCAAACAGGTAAACAAACTCAAATTAGTCAACACAGACTGATAACGACAGACCCAAGACTCAAACAGGTCAAATATCTCTGCTGTGGTTCTGTCTCTGTGTACAGGATAACCGCAGTCTGAAGGAGCAGAACGACGAGCTGAATGGGCAGATCATTAATCTGAGCATCCAGGGAGCAAAGAGCCTGTTTACCGAGTCTCTGTCCGAGTCACTCGCCGCCGAGATCAACAGTGTGTCTCGCACTGAGGTCAGTATTACACTATTGTGCTTATTTATGCTTTTGATATGAACACTTTGTGATATTTAATGTGTGTGTGAGCAGCTGATGGAGGCCGTCCACAAACAGGAGGAGATCAACTTCTGTCTGCAGGACTACATCGACCGCATCATCGTCGCCATCATGGAGTGCAACCCCTCCATCCTGGAGGTCAAATAATCACCATGGCGACGACCCTACCTGATTTATGAACTGAAACAGGAGGCGAGAGGCGTAAAGAGCAGAACTGGAGATGATGTGAAGAATCCAATCATTATGTTGATCAAATAATTTAATCATTCAGAGCACTGTTTGTTGTATGTGTGTGTGTGTGCGTGTGTGTGTTTGTATGTGTGTGTGTGTGTGTGTGTGTGTGAATGGCCCCGTCCTTCGGTTCCTGTGACTTCCCTGTGTTTTGGGATTGAGGCGCCCATTCCCTCTGTATATCTGTGTTCACAATTCATGGATTGAATTTCAGTATAAGAAACTTGTTTGTTTTAAGTTACCAGTGTAAGTCTGGTTTAACCGTCACACCGTTAGCCCATGTGAGGGACATTTGCTGGCCTGAGGGTTGAGCGTGTGCGTACGATTTTGCTCGTAAACGAGTTTTTGCTGAATGTTACTGCTGTTTTCTTTCAATTCTTATTTATTACGATGATGCAGAACGCAAAGGATCAGGGGAGACTGACACCCACCAAGGGAGTTCGCAGTGTTGCATTGTGGGTAAGGTCATCGGTCCTGTGCGATTTCTTGCTGAGAATATTCGTCTGCCGCCTCCTGTCGGACTTTGATTTTCTGTACAAAAGACTCACTGGAAATGTTCATTGCACTTCAAGTAATTTTATTTTGAGAAATTTCTGTTTGCTATTTAAATAGTTTGATAGATAAATAAGGTGAAGCTGTTTTATCAACGTTGGCGGGAAAAAGAAGCCGACACTGAAGCACTGAAGGGAATTCGAACCGTCAACAGAACACACGGGAAAAGGGACTTTTGCTTCATTTCTGCATTTCAGAACTCTTTATGTCGCTCTCTGATGAATTTGGGTGTAAATATTGATCTAGAACGTTTGGTTCTTGGAAACGTATTTTTATGGACAAAAGGAAATAAGATTAAGTTTCATTTTGTCTTCCACTTGACTGATCTCTTTTCGTCTGATCCAGCGCGCCATTATGGATGTACATCCCTCTCATCCGGGACAAGCATGTTTGATTTTCACTTTCAACTTTTTTTGGACCTGGAAAATCCAGTGGAAAATCTTAAATGAGTTTAAATGCCTTTGTTTTTGTTTTTTGGGATTGTGGAAAACCAGGCTGCAGTCCACATTTTTCTTTCCCCTCTCCTCTGACTTGCGTATTTCGTTAAGACCCGTCGATCAGTTCTTCTTATAGGACGATGCTGGATAACATTTGAGGACGATTCCGCTGCTGTCACGTCTGTATGGCTGTTTTAAAGCTACTGTAATGATACTGATGGACCTTAAAGCGCAGGAACGTTGCTTCTGTAAACTTGAATACCGACTCTCCTTCCTTCATTTCCTTCCAGAGACAATAAGGGAAGATCTGAATCTACTGCTCTTGATCTGTCTGATGTTAACAGCTGTTGTATATGATTTAAGATATATCAACACACATCTCCAGTGTCCAAAGACAACATTTCACCGCTTAGAAGGAGTTCTGCTTGCCACTTAGACTTTAAAAGACTAATAATAGTTATAAATACATGTTAATAAAAGAAAAAGGACTCCTCATAATGAAGGATACAATTGTAAAAAAATGATGTTTACTCTAATTGTTAAGATTGCTGTATAAATGAAAGATATCAGTATTGTCTTTTGTTGAATGTTTTGCTTTCTTTTGAAAATGCCCCCATAAGATGTATCTTTTACTGTTTGGGGGTCTTATAGATTTTCAAATAATTGTATGAAGGTTCAAAGAAAAATGAAAATAAAATTAGTCGCCAATAAATTAAGTGCAAAGAGGTTCTTTGTGGATGTTTCTTTTTTTTTATGCGTCATAAGCCTGAACATAAACACCAAACAAGAGCAGAATAGAATAGAATAGAATTGATCAGTGCGAATGCATGTCCTTACGGTATGGATAAACATAATCAGAGAAACAAGCCAACTTTTGGGCCTGTTCTACAACTTTTTGTACTTTTTGAGATTGAACAGCAAATAAATTAATGAAAATAAAATGCAAAGGCATTTGAAAAACCTGATGCAATCATTGAAATCCAACCCTGTTAACCCTTGACCTACTGTATGTTTTTTATCCACCGTATTTTGCAAAATAAAGTGCCATTTATGCTACAAACCAGTGTTCATGATTATGATTATAAATTAAATCAATATGACAACAAATATAATTTTGTAATATCAAGTAGCATAACGGGCTGTTTTTGTACAGGTAAAATAACTGGAAGTGAATGACACCAGAAGTCTTTTATTATATTATTAAGATACAAATGGCAGTGCCTGTTATTACCTTAAAATGACAGACAACTGAGAGGCCACACAGCATTTGACCACTGGATTAACAAAAACCATTTCAGTTTCTTTTCTCAACATTTCAACACTGCATCAACTACCGATGAACACATTCATTTTTATTTGAATTATCTTAATTTAAATTAAATGATAATATTTTTGATTAAGTGTGTTATTTTGATTGTTGTTATTTTAAAATGATTTATTTTCATTTTCAATTTTTGTGATTTAATTATCAGCTTTCCATTAAACTAACAAACCCCCTGCAGTTCCTCCAGGAGCCCCAGTTTGGGAAACCTTGACGTAAAGTAACGTTTAGTGCACTTCATAATATTAATAACAAGAAATCGAATATATTTTCTTTGCATTTTTATATCAATCTGGTACGATATTATCCTATTTAAATCAATATGATAAACGAGTTAGGTCAAAAGTAATCAGAAAGTACTCTGATTATATTACCTAAAATGTGAAATGTAATGGATTACGTTACTAACTACATTTTTTGTCATGTAATTTGAAATCAGTAGCGGATTACAATCTTCAAGTAATCTTCCCAGCTCTGCTGATATAGGTGATATTATTAAAATGTTGATATTCATATAATATTATCAGTATGCTGTTTGTTCACACGTAGAAATGAAAAGGGAATTATTTTTAACAGTTTTTGGAGGGCACAAATGCTTTTATAATGATTAACTAACTTATTCCTGATGAACCTAGTAAATTAATTAATAAAAAAGTGATTAACAAAGAACAAGCCTGAGAAGGGTAGCGTGTTCTGTAGCGCCGTCTAGTGAACTGTTATGGAATGGTTATGATAGGAACCTTTGTTCAGACGATCTGCTTCTACACGGACACGTATTAGAGCGCAATCACATGGAGTTGTGTCAACACGACTGATGCTGCCAGTTATTTAATGTTTTATCATCACGGAATGACTTTAAAACTATAACCAAGTTAAGTACGTTTGCTATATAATCACTTACATACATTAACGTTACGGTATTCATATAGTATATATATGGTTATCCTATGAGGTTTGTAGTTATGCAGCTCTGATACGATCCTGTAAATCAATAATTGCATCTAATTTATTAACCTCTTAACTGTCACCCGTCCCCTCGGTGGGACACCTACGTTTATTTCACTATATTACAATTAAATCCTAATCTAATCATGACAAACTTTATATCGTTGGAAAGGTCTAAGACTTCCAAATAAATGTTTTTTTGTTTAAAAAATTATGTAGGAAAAGTAATTTATTACAAGAGTGCATCTCAAAAATCTACATCATAACAGGAGTTCTGACCTTTGTAGCAAAAAGTCTTCTTCGTTGCCTTTTTCTCTATCACACTTTAGAAATCATCAGAAATTATATATCAATTGAAAACTTAAAATCTCAAAATGCATCCTTTGAAACCCATTTTAAAATCAGACATTGCATTACCATGAAAATGGTACATCAAAATCATGTTACAAAATGTTTTTATTCATGAATTATAAAAATTAAAGTTTGGAATAGTGCACTCTATGTTCAAAAATGTGAGTTGACAGTTAAGGGGTTCATTTAAATGATTATATGTCGTATGTGACCCGCATATGACAAGCCTCGTCCAACTGCCGAATGTATTCAGTGATATTTTAATATTATGTTGCAGAAGTGATGCTGCATTAAACTGGATCTTCAGCCAAGCATCGGTTTCCGTGACGTCATGGGGTCCGCCGGTACCGAGGAGCCGGTGCGGCTGCAGGTAGACTTGTGCTTGAGGACTCTCTCCGCCTCACGAGACCCCGGGGAGATCGTGCACGCGCTGCGCACACTCACGCGCAACCTGGAGGACGGCGAGTTCAAGCGCCTTCACTACACACACGCAATTCAGGTGTTGGTGAGCGCGCACTGCTTCGGCGGGTCGTGTGATGATGAGGAGATCAAGAAGCTCTGGTGTGAGATGTTCCTCAGGGGTCCACCGGACCAAACACTGCTGCTTCTGCTGGACACCATCAGCTCCACAGGGTATGACATCAATATCTATCTATCTTATCTATCTATCTATCTATCTATCTATCTATCTATCTGTTATGTCAGTGCTGTACTAATGATGTGTTGTGTCTCTTGCACACACAGAGAGTGTGCGGCTCTGGAGCGATGCATGTCTGTACTGGAGAAGTTCAAAATTAAAGTTTGGAATAGTGCACTCTATGTTCAAAAATGTGAGTTGACAGTTAAGGGGTTCATTTAAATGATTATATGTCGTATGTGACCCGCATATGACAAGCCTCGTCCAACTGCCGAATGTATTCAGTGATATTTTAATATTATGTTGCAGAAGTGATGCTGCATTAAACTGGATCTTCAGCCAAGCATCGGTTTCCGTGACGTCATGGGGTCCGCCGGTACCGAGGAGCCGGTGCGGCTGCAGGTAGACTTGTGCTTGAGGACTCTCTCCGCCTCACGAGACCCCGGGGAGATCGTGCACGCGCTGCGCACACTCACGCGCAACCTGGAGGACGGCGAGTTCAAGCGCCTTCACTACACACACGCAATTCAGGTGTTGGTGAGCGCGCACTGCTTCGGCGGGTCGTGTGATGATGAGGAGATCAAGAAGCTCTGGTGTGAGATGTTCCTCAGGGGTCCACCGGACCAAACACTGCTGCTTCTGCTGGACACCATCAGCTCCACAGGGTATGACATCAATATCTATCTATCTTATCTATCTATCTATCTATCTGTTATGTCAGTGCTGTACTAATGATGTGTTGTGTCTCTTGCACACACAGAGAGTGTGCGGCTCTGGAGCAATGCATGTCTGTACTGGAGAAGTTCCTCTCTGCAGGTCGTCTCCAGGTGTTGTTGTGGTCCAGATGTGAGGTGGGCGGAGCCTGTTCAGACTCTCCCCAGCTAAGAGAGACCATCATTGGCCGCCTTGCAGCTTTACCCTCCATCACCTGCAACCATCTGCACACAGACACACCTGACGCCTTCTTACCACAGCAGTACTACCCACTGCTGGCCGCCAGCATGCTGGACTCCCTGGAGAAGACATGCTGCGCTCTCAGAGGTACACACATTCAGGGCTGAAATACTTGTAAATAAAGAAACCAACACATGCTTAAAACATCATTGCAACCACTACATATTTGAATGCATAATTGCAACCACCACATATGTAAAGCATCATGCAACCACTGCATATTTTAAAGCATGATTGCAAAGACTGCATATTTTAATGCATTGCTACAACCACTGCATATTTGTATCATCATAATCACTGCATATTTTAATGCATCATTGCAACGACTGCATATTTTAATGCATCATTGCAACGACTGTGTATTTTAATGCATTGATGCATCCACTGCATATTTTAATGCATCATTGCAACCACTGCTGCACATTTTAATGTATCATTGCAAACACTGTATATTTTACTGCATTACAACTACTTCATATATGAATGCATCATTGCAACCACATAATATTTTAATGTATAATTACAACCACTACATTCTTTAATGCATCATAACAGCCACTTTATATTTGCATGCATCATTACAACCACTGCATATTTTAATGCATCATTGCAACCACTGCATATTGTAATACATGATTGCAAAGACTACATATTTTAATGCATTGTTGCAACCACAGCATATTTTAATGCATTGTTACAACCACTGCATATTTGTATCATCATAATCACTGCATATTTTAATGCATCATTGCAACCACTGTGTATTTTAATGCATTGATGCACCTACTGCATAATTTAATGTATATTTGGTGTCCATCTGTCTTATTGTGCCTCGCTCACGTGTGTCTTTCTGGTATAGCGGGACAGGACTGCTCTCTTGGGTTTGTGGCTCAGGTTTTGGGAAAAGTGTGTATCCAAGGATACAGCTGTAAGTTTCATTTTTAAGTTACCAATGTAATTTCCTTCACTGATTGCAACCTGTCTGCTGCATTAGTATCTGTGTGTATTTCTATGTAGCTCAGATTTTTGAGACTCTGGCCCCCCGGCTCTCATCCCTGACCCGTGTGGACCCGCTGTGGCAGCGTGTGACGCAGAGACTGCTGGAGAAGGTTCCAGAAAGATGCACAGAGTGCGTCATCACAGGACTCATACGCAGCCTCAGTGGGTACGAGAGGAGGTTATTAACAGTAATGAATTCTTAATGAATGAATTGTTAGTTGACACGAGTGTGTGTTTCAGAGCGGCTGCTGTGTCCAGGCTGATGGGAAACCTGGTGGTGACCAATAAGAAAGCTCAGTTTGTTCTCACTCATAAACTGTTATTGCAGCAGTACCAGCACACAGTGAGTAATAACAACAATATAAATAACAACAAAATATTAACAACAAATAAGAATGTTACCTTTTACATTCTTTACTAAAAAGTAATATCTTAGTTTTTGGACACTGTAGTAATGGTAATACCGTCCTATTCTTTAAAATACTATAAAAATACCATGGTATAGGAATATTGTAATTATTCAAGACGTTGACATTTGCATCAAAATACCATTATAATTATCAGATACCATAAAAATTATTAAAGGATGACAAAATAAGAAAAATACATTCTCAATTTTTAAAGCATAACCTACACTGCTGTTAAAAACATAGTACACTTTTTTTGTTTTTGAAAGATGACTCTGCTCACCAAGGCTGCATTTATTTAATCAGAAATACAGTAAAAACAGTAATATTATGAAATATGATTACAATTTAAAATAACTGTTTTCAAATGTAATATATTTTAAAATGTAATTTATTCCTGTGATCAAAGCTGAATTTTCAGCATCATTACTCCATTCTTCAGTGTCACATGATCTTCAGAAAGCATTCTAATATGCTGATTTGAAACATTTCTGATTATTATCAATGTTGAAAACAGTTGTGCTGCTTCATTTTTTTGTGGAAACTGTGATGCATGTTTTTAAGGATTCTTTGATGAACAGAAAGTCCAAAAGAATATCATCTATTTGAATTGAAATTTTTTGTAACATTATAAATGTCTTTACTGTCACTTTTGATCAATTTAATGCAACCATGCTGAATAAAAGTATTGACTTTTTATTTTTCCTGTCTCTCTATGATCTCAGACTGCGTTGTTAAAGTCTGTTCTTGGTTATTTGGCTCTGGATTCAGAGCGTCGGACGCTGCTCAAACAGGTATGTTGATAGCTATTGTGTCAGTCGTTCTCATAAGTCATTTTTGCATGTAATGCAAAAGAAGTTGTTTAAGAGAAGTTCTAACTGATGTGTGTAGGTCCTTCGGAGTGTGTGTCAGGTGTGGTGTAACAGCAGTGCCGTCAAACACACGTCTGTCGAACAGCAGCTGTACGTCAGTAAAGCTTTGCTGCTGTGTGTGGCTTTACTCAGCCATTCTGAAATACAAGAACTACGACAAGGTAATGCACACGCATACATTCAAATGTGCAGCTTTTTTCCTTATTTAATTTATGTACAGCTGCATACATTTTTCTGGTGTATTATGAGGTTTCCTGTCCTACAGAGATGTTTCAGTGCATGCTGGGAGGTGTCCAGTGTCGTCTAGACAGCAGTATCGAGCGTATTCGTCGGATGGGTATGATCGTGGGCGAGTGTCTCAGTCACAAATTAGACACACCAGGATCACAATTAAAATTCCAGGTTAGCAAGATGAAAGCATCTTGCATATTGCAAAAGTTACAGATGTGCTCATCACATGTTTCATTCCTTGACTCTCAATGCTAATTAAGCATTGTCATGTTTTTATGTGTCAGTATGAGGCGGATGAGGAGACCAGAGAGCTGAAGTCATTAATGGAGTCTCCATCTGTTGAGGATGAGGATGATGAACAACAGCGGCCTGATACCTCCACTAGGTAAAATACACACTTCATGTCATTATTCTGTTTACCATATTTTCCGGTATATACGTTTTTTTTTTAATCATCTGAAACATGCTGCAGCTTATATTCCAAAACAACTTATGTAATGCAATTAATGTCAAGCATGGAAAACATCTGGGTTCATACAGCATAAAAGTTTATTTGTATAACACGTTTATATAAATTAAATAAATTAAATAAATTAGTATAGGCTTGATGTTTATAATAAATGTTGTTTATAACAAATGCCACTATAATTTATGTTTTTCATTCCTGTTCTGAATACCTTTATATTTAAATGATTTTTTTTTTTTGAAGTGAGCAGAACTAAAGTACATATTTCTAGTGTTTTTAATGTTTGCAAACGTTTGATTATATTTACCAGTATTTTGTAATAATAAAATGTGACTTTTAGACCGGTGTAACTTATTTTTTTCTTACCATGCAATTTTGAACCAGTGCAACTTATTTTAAAATTAAAATTTGCTCTATGTGACACCTCTATGACTTTTTGACATTTTGTTTCAGTCTTCAACCAGAGTCTAAAGTTGAGGGTTCAGCAGGTCAGTCAGTGCCATCAGAAGCTGGTCGCGGGAGTGATTCTGAACTGGACAGGTACACATAAACACAGATGAGAACTGTACGTCCAGTGATGTTGCTCACTGATAACATTTCTCTTGAAATGACGTCTCTATTCTTCTTTAAGTGATGATGATCTGACTCCATATGACATGTCAGCTGATCAGGAGAAGAAGAAATCAGCGCCTCCCCGTTACGTCAGAGACTGTCTGGAAGGTCTCTCATTACATATTGACTGGTTACAGTCAAAAAGTGTTATTTTAGTATTATTTACACAATATTACAGTTTTTATTAATAGCTTGAAGTATCTTATATTATTGTACTTTCAATTTTAACTAATGTTTTTAAGTAATATTGTTATGTGTACATGTCATTTCAATAAGTTTTTTAAAATACAATTTAGGTTTATTTACTATATATATATATATATATATATATATATAATT
>NW_015557091.1:719119-725705 GCF_001515605.1 Sinocyclocheilus anshuiensis | reverse complement strand
CCCCCGGGCTGGCCTCCGCTTCGTCCACGGTGAAAGCCGATCTGGCGATCCACAACGTGAAGTTGATGTATTTCCTCAGCGACCAGCACGGATCAGCTCCAGGCATGACGAAGCAGATATCGTCCTCTTTTGGAAGACCAAACAAAGTAGTTTCGCTTTCGCTTTTAGGTAGGCGTGGTTGACTCTTAACTTTTATAAAGAATATCTCTTTGGGTTTGAGACTTTAGTTTTTGCAACTTTACAGATCTTCTTTATGCACCAAGAGCTTGTAACACTCCAAAGAGAAAAGAAAACTTGAAATCGCATCATATGACCCCTTTAACTTAAACTAAACGAAAATTAGAAATGTTTAAAATGAACTGAAATAAGTTAGTTTTTAATCTAATATTTATATTTTATTTTATTTCAATTAACAAAAATGTTTGAATTGTTTTAGTTTTAGTTAAGGATGATCACCCTGCAATCACAGACCTTTAACTGTCTATTTGCAGCTTTTTTTTTTAGATCATTTTCTGAGGCCATTTCATTGATCGTGTCTATTATTTGCAGCATTAATGTCGTCTGATGATGCTGAAAGGGTTGAACTCAGTCTGCAACAGGCAGAAGCTCTCTTTAGGAAGAATGTGAAGGCCACACAAGAGGTCAGAGGTCATCGCAGCAGACTTTTAATGATTAAACTCTTGTATATCTCATTACTCATTAGTTTGAGTGTGTATTACAGGTGAGTGTTCAGTTCAGTAAAGTGCTGCTCCACCTGGAGGACAGATACAGCACACCACACTTCCACACGCTCCGGCAGAACGCTATGGTGGCCCTCACTGTTACAGACGTCAAACCGGTGAGACATCAGACAGATGATCACAAACACACTCAGCTCTACATAGGAGTATATGGAAGTGACTATGCTTTTTATCTTCTGTAGGTTGTAGATTATTGGACGACAGAGTTCTACTCTCTCAACTACAGCTTGAGACAGAGAATGGACATTCTGGAGGTCAGACCGATGTAAAGAATCCTGAAAAAAAATATATCACAGTTTCCACAAAAATATGAAGCTGCACAACTGTTTTCAACATTGATAATAATTAGAAATGTTTCTTGAGCAGGAAATCAGCATATAAGAATGATTTCTGAAGATCATGTGACACATGTGACTTCTCAACCACTAAACTAACACTTCTACTGTTCCAGGTTCTTGCTCTCTCTGCCCAGGAACTGTCTGAGCCAATCATAAATAAGCACGCTGGAGCTCAGCCAATCAGTGCAGTGACAGCTCTAGAGCAGTGTGATGACATCACACACTGGCGGCAGATTGTGGAAAAACGAATCCAGAGTAAAACCAGACGAATTAGCAAGGTAAGACGCCCTCACAAAGGTGCATATTGCACATTAACAATGAAATGAAGTCTAATATTAATGTTTAATTCATTCTATTAAGGGTGGGACTCAATCTGTTAAAGCCGTTCCAAACCGTTATGCACCGGTCGCGGGTTTCTTCTTCTTCCCGCTGCTCAGGAGCTATGACAGGTCCAGAGTAAAACCAGACGAATTAGCAAGGTAAGACGCCCTCACAAAGGTGCATATTGCACATTAACAATGAAATGTAGTCTAATATTAATGTTTAATTCATTCTATTAAGGGTGGGACTCAATCTGTTAAAGCCGTTCCAAACCGTTATGCTCCGGTCGCGGGTTTCTTCTTCTTCCCGCTGCTCAGGAGCTATGACAGGTTTGTTTGCATGCACAGATTTTCTTTAGCTCATGTTACATTATTGCACTGATTTCATGTTTTGTTATAGGCCGCAGGTGACCTTTGACCTTCTGGGGAGTGATCATCTAGTGTTAGGAAGACTGCTGCACACTCTTGGGCTGCTCATGCACCTGGCCATCAATGCACCGGTACAATCATAAACAAACGCAATATGCATTGCACAATCTATGCACGCTTAAACATGCTGCAGTATGTTACACATAAGTGTCCAGTTATCATTTTGGAAATAAATGTGGTAATTTTGCATTTTATTAATGCAAATGGAAAATCATATTTGGAAAATGAAGAAATTAAGGTAGCCATAAATAATAGTATTAGTAATAGTATAAAATAATAATAATAATTATTATTATATTTTTATTAAACACTTATTTTTTCTTTAATTAACAGTGAAACATTACAATAGTAATATTTCTTGTTTTGTTTATATTTAGAACATTTTATATTTTTATTTAGTAATAATAATAGTAATCATCAGCATCATCATCATAATTCTTTTTGTTGTTGTTCTTATTATTATTATTACTTGCCATATTGATATATAATCACAACATTTTGGCCAAATTGTGCATCCCTGCAAACAAGCACAGCAAACCTGGATTTTTTTTATTGCATTTTAAATCGCAGTTGCATTAAAAAAAATATATATTTTGCAGTGAAATATTACAGTAGTAATTTAGATTTTTTTTGTATTTAAATTAGTAATAATAATAATTATTATTATTATTATTTTATAGTCATATTGATATATAATAACAAAACTTTGCTGTGCAAACAAGCACAGCAAACTTGGAATTTTAAATTGCATTTAAATCTCAAATCTCATAATTTATCAGAAAAATTGCAATTTGATTTATTCCTCAAATGGTGCAGCCCTATTAGGAATAATACGCACTACATATAATCATTGATGTTTTATTTCAGGTTGCGTCTCAGATGGGCCGAGCTCTGCTGGATTTTGTTTGGACCGTGCGCTTCCACACTGACCAGTAAGCTTGTGTTCTAGGATGCATTATATTACATGCATATACTGCACATGTCATGATGTTACACTCTCTCTGGCTTTAACTATAGGATGGTGCGGAGGGGCATTGTGTTTGCGGTTTGTGGTGTGTTTCTGAGCATGCCTGGTGAGAACTTACTCACAGAACTCGGTGATGACCTGATGGAGACCAGAGCCTGGCTAGCAGGTAAGAGAGTGTTTGTATGACTCTTTATGTGTTTGTAGATGTGTATGTTATTCATAAATGTGTTATTGCGTGCAGATGTGGCGGAGAATGATTGTGATGCAGACTGCAGGAGTTTGGCGGTACAGAGTTTAATGCTGCTGGACAAAAACCTCAAAACTCAGCTGCAAATCCCAGATATGGAAACCTGAGGAGGGCTGACAATATCACACACTCATCTGGAGAAGATTGCATGACCCTGACGTGATGCATCCCTAATTACCTTGGCATTGTTCTTTGGTTTTCATGTTTTGAGTTATTTTTGTACTACTAATGTTTTAGTGACTGTAAAATAAAGAGCTTTTGGGGGTCATTGAAGACTTCCGTTCACAAAACAAAGTTCTTTACGTTTTATGCTGTGCTTTTAGGGAAAACTCATAATTTTATGTCTTAGAAAGCATTTGAGTCTGATATGAACAGCTACAGATATACAGCAGGGTAACAGGTTAACGAAATCTATTACCTGACCAGGCATAAATAAAGGTTACCAAAATCTGTTACCCCACTTGATTTCACACAGAATGGCTTTAATGTTACCCAAATTCACTCTGATGATATCTAATCTCCTCTGTTTCTTAGTCCAGAAAGCATATTGCTCTGATGTGAACAGACACAGATATACAGCAGGGTTCACCAAATCCGACAGTATTAAAGGTTATCGAAATCCGTTACCAATCTCTTTTTCTCCCAGAATGGCTTTAATTTTTCCCAGAATCACTCTGGTGATCTGTAACCACGTGTGCTAGAAAGCATATTGCTCTGATGTGAAAAGCAGAAAACAAAGCAGTGTCCAAAGGCAGCATAACAGGTTACCGAAATCTGTTAACCTCCACTATTTCACCCAGAATGGCTTTAATGTTACCCAAATTCACTCCAGTGATGTCTAAGATCCTCTATTTTATATATTAGAAAGCCTATTGCTCTGATGTGAAAAGCAACAGAAATACAGCAGAGCCACCAAATCTGACAAGGCCTTAATAAATGTTACCGAAATCTGTTGTTCTCCTCTATTCCAGACCAAACTATGTTTAAATTCTAAATAAAAATACAAATGGGTTGATTGTTGACGGCAAACTCATATTATCAAGCTGCGGTTACCCTAATAACCCCATTTTAGACCTAATTTTTATACATACATGTGCTGAAACCATAATAACAAAACGCACCTTATTAGCTATTCCACTCGCTTGCACCTCATTGGTTGAAACGCATCTCTCACGCTTTAGCTCCGCCCCTCCGCGCTTCGTCTCCTTTTTGCGTTGTCTGGGCAACCGAAAAAGACGCTTCACAGCTAAAGGCGCGTCGTAAACATCTAAGGGCTGATTTCATCTTTCTATTGTCTAAATTATACATATGCTGCGCGAAAAACACACGGTCATAACGGCAGTGCTGAGTGGAAGAGCTCTCAGGTAAATTCTTTAAACATTCGTTATTTGAAAGGTTTTTAAAGCGGCAGGCCGCGGTGTGGATTAGCTAACAGAGCTAGCGACACATTTACTAACGCTAAAAACAGATGTAAACAAAATGTTCCATTACACTTCGCCAATGACACCGAAAAAGCTCAGCATAGCATCGCAATAGTTTTACAAGCTTTAGAAATACATCTTATCTACAACTTTATCAGCGCAGCAAACCGTTAACTTTGAGGAGTCACACTTACATAAAAAATACCATGGTACTACCATGTTTTTTGGTCAGACTAACATAGTAACGCCGTGTTTTTGATACTTTGCTATGTGAAGTACCTTGGATTATCGTTTAAATACCACTGTATTATCATATGGTAAACATGCAGTGTGTATCAAAATACCATGGTATGACTCCTTCATTGTACCATAGTACCATCATAATACTTTCTGTTAATGCAGTAAACGACATTAAACCATCTACAGAGTGATTTTTTTATGTTGTAGTTGTCATATATAGGTTCTCAATCAATATTGTCAGTGTTAGATTGCTGTTGTAAGATGTGTCTTATGATATTAATACAGCCTAATAATAATTCTTATAGTTTTGTAGGTCATGGCTGTGTATTTTGATCATCGCGTCGAGGCCCCTGACAGCAGTGGAGCGGCCGTCCTGATCTCATGGCATTCCAGCGTGTGTGTGCTGGCCGTGGGCTCTGTGAACCCCTCCACTGGGGGCTGCCTGGATCTTTACCTGCAACAGGTGAGAGATGATTCTGTACACCTCTTCTTCTTCTTCTTGTACGATTTTATGGCGGTTGACAAGCCTTCTGTACACCTGTGTAGCGAATCAGCTCATAAGGGAAATATGAATAATTAAGTGTTTCCATCACAAGCCTGCATAAAACAGTATAAAATCTCAAAGACAACATACACGATGACCTGAAGGCTATGTGTGTTCATTCAAAGAAAGGTTTTCCTATGGATTAATTAGTAGAAAAGTCCATTTCTACTGTGCATTGTGCCTCTTGCTATGGAACATGCAGTGATTTTCCCTACTCACATTCCATCAGGTCGTAAATGGCTCTGGTCTTAGCAAAGGTGTCGGGGTTGCCATGGTAACCAGTGGCCTGTGGTCATTCACAGACATCCTGGCGCCCAGTCTATTGGGTGAGGGGTCTGTGACGACTTGTTAATCTAATGAATAACTGATTTGTTAAATCAAAATGAAAAATTGTGTTTTTGATTGGTCCAGACGCAACACAATACACATGGGAAGTCGTGGCCTAATGGTTAGAGAGTCGGACTCGTAACCCAAAGGTTGCGGGTTCGAGTCTCGTACCGGCAGGGATTGTCGGTGGAGGGAGTGAATGTACAGCGCTCTCTCCCACCTTCAATACCACGACTGAGGTGCCCTTGAGCAAGGCACCGAACCCCCAACTGCTCCCCGGGTGCCGCAGCAAAAAAATGGCTGCCCACTGCTCCGGGTGTGTGTTCACTGCTGTGTGTGTGCACTTTGGATGGGATAAATGCAGGGCACTAATTCTGAGTATGGGTCACCATACTTGGCCACAATTCACTTCACTTCACACTACTGTTCAAAAGTTTGGGGTCTGTAGGTTTTTTTAACTTAGTCTTTTCTGCTCACCAAGCCTGCAATTATTTAAACCAAAATACAGTAAATCAGTAATATTGTGTAATATTATTACTATTTCAAAAACCTGTTTTCTCTTTCAGTGTATTTAAATTGTATTTTATTATTATGATACAAAAGCTGAATTTTCAGCGTCATTACTCCAGTCTTCAGTGTCACATGATCCTTCAGAAAACATTCTAATATGCTGATCTGCTGGTCAACAAACATTTCTTTTTATTTATCAATGTTGAAAATGGTTGTGTTGCTTCATATTTTAGTGGAAACCTTGATGCACTACCATTCAAAAGTTTGCGGTTAGTAAGTAAAAAAAAAAAGATATTAATACTTTTATTCAGCAAAGATGCGTTAAATTGATCAAAAGCGACATTAAAGACATTTGAACTTTTTTATTCGTCAAAGAACACTGAAAAAAAGTTTCCACAAAAATATGATGCAGCACAACTTGATAATATGAATACATTTTTCTTGAGCAGCAAATCAGCATATTAGAATGTTTTCTGAAGGATCATGTGACACTGAAGACTGGA
>NW_015557091.1:707845-718873 GCF_001515605.1 Sinocyclocheilus anshuiensis | reverse complement strand
CTGAAGACTGGAGTAATGATGCTGAAAATTCAGCTTTGATCACAGGAATAAATTACATTTGTAAGTATATTCAAAAAAAGACTATAAATTATAATTATATTTCATATCTTCTTACAGTATTTTTTATCAAATAAATGCAGCCTTGGTGAGCATAAGAGACTTTTTCAGAAACATAAAAAATCATTCAAACTTTTGAACAGTAGTGTATGTATTGTTTTATCATTTCAGTTCTAACCTAACAAACTTAATAGTTCACTTAACATGTAATAGTTAAATCTGAATGTTATTTTATGATAAAGATCCAGTATTCTTTCATGAAATAGTGTCAGTGGTGACGTTGAGTTTTAATGTGTTCTGTAATTTGTGTGTGTTCTAGGGGGAGCATGTCGAGCTCTGTCATGTGGAACGGGGATTCAGCCCCTCGTTGTTGCAGTGGCACCCGACTAAACCCCTGCTGGCGGTGGGATGGGAGACGGGCGAGACCATGCTCCTCTCACACCCCTCCGGTGAACTCACACCCCTGCCCAACAACACATACAACGCCTGCATCACAGTGCTGGAGTGGAGCAGTAACGGCAGCCGACTGGTCACGGGAGATCAGGTTACACACACTGCATACATGTATATTTCTCTGTATTGTATAATAAATGCTGATGTTCAGGCTTTACATGCACTGAGTTGAAATTATGTGTGTGTGTTACAGGCAGGTGTTATGGCGGTGTGGAGGGTGGACGCTAGAGGGAAACTGCAGGGATCTCCTCTGATAAAACATGACTACAGTAAACCACTGACGTGTTGCATCTTCAGACCTCCACCACCTGCTGAGTGAGTCTCATTTAACCCTCACATCAATAACATAATGATTTCTGAACATTTCTGTCCTTAAAAGTTAGAGCTAGACTAGAGAGGAAATTTTGAGTTGTGAAAGTTAGAGCATGAAATTAAGAAAACATAGCACACTTAAGTATATTCTCTTATAGACTAGTATATTATTTCCATACGAAGTGCTATTTTTAAAAGTTTTTCACAAGAGTTGCTACACTTTATATGCTGTGTATCTGGCATAAGAATCCTACAGTGTGTGTTTATATCTGTAGGGATGTGGCGATGCTGGCCCGTGCTGCTGTTAGCGGAGATGAAAGCGCTCTGGACATGTTTAACTGGAAGAAGAGCAATAAAGGAGCAGCGTTTGCGCTGGGATCACAGGAAGGACTGACATTCTACATCAGTACTGCTGATGGTGAGAGACGACAGGATGAATACTAATGATGTTCAGTCGCTGTGGGTTCGTTCTAACCGTGCGCACGTGTGTGTGTGTGTGTGTGTGTGTGTGTTATTTAGGGAGTGTGTACAGCGTGGATGAGCAGGCGCGGAGTGTGCCATTGATTTCCGTTGAGAGTAAGATCCAGACGATGTGGTACTCAAAGAGGAGGGACGTTCTCGCCGTGGTAACAGACTCACTGCTGCTCTCTCAGTTCAGTCTTGGACCGGAAGGAATTGCTCAGGAGATCAGTAAGGTAACAGCCAATCAGATCACACCTCATATGTCAAGGCCAATTAGATATCAGAATACAACCACACAAACCAGACAAGTTCTTTAGTTTGACATCCTCTAATTTCATTTTATTTTAGTTAAAGTTTTAGCAATTATGTTGTGTGTTTTTGCATTTAAAATGTTTTTTTTTATGCCTATATAGTTTTTAGTTATTTTAGTACATCAAGATATGTCATATATTATTATTATTATATATATTTTTTTTAAATATGTCTACATAGTTTTTATTACATTTATTTTATTTTAGCTATTTTAGTACACCAAGTTACATTAAATGAAAATAAATGGCAACTAGCTGAAATAAAATAATTAAAAATATATATTTTATTTTAGTTAACATTTATTTTATTTCAAGTTTTATTTTTTATTTTTTTTTATTTTTGAAGTTTTAGTTAAGTATAATAACCCTGGTGTGTGTACAGGTGAAGCTCAGTGGCAGAGGTGTGCAGCACGCAGACATTGTGTGGACAGAAAACGGTTTGCTCATCACTGCATCAGGAGAACAGCACATCAGGTTAACAACTAATTTTAGTCCTCTGTTTTTTTATTTTTTTTAAATTTTTTTTTTTAAACCTTGTATATTAAAGTGTTGTATAGTTTCTCAGCAGTTGTCCTGAGATGTTGCATGTGCTCTGATGGTGTGTGTGTGTGTGTGTTTGTATAGGTTGTGGGATGTGGAGTTGGATGATCATTACGCTCTGTCACTCGATGAGTCTCTGGGCTTTGAGAAAGGAGAACTTCTCAACTGTGTGTCTTTTTGCACTTCTAAACGTAAGACTTCCACTGTTACTTGCTCAAATACTGCCTGAGTTTCTGTATTGTTTTACTACGGTTTACAATTTTCAGCATCATTACTGAAAGTGTCACATGATCCTTCAGAAATCATTCTAATATGCTGATTTGCTGCTCAAGAAACATTTATTATTGTTATCAGTTTTCAAAACAGTTATGTAGCTTCATATTTTTGTGGAAACTGTGATACATTTTTTCAGGATCTTTCTTTGTTCAAAAGAACAGCATTTATTTAAAACGGAAATCTTTTTTTAACATTGTAAAATACTTTCCTGTCTCTCATTTAGAAAGGGTGCATAAATTGATCAAAAAAGTAAATAAAAAAAAAATCAAATTTTGCTTAAATGTATATTTTTAAAATTCTTATTGAAAAGACAAAAAAGCTAATAGGTTTGATTCCCAGAGCAATGCATGTATTGATTAAATGTATACCCTGAATACAGTTTAGGTCATTTTGTATAAAAGCATCTGCCAAAACACAAATGTGAGTGATTTTCTAAGTGTTATTTTGTTGAAAAGTAATCTGAATCTTGATGTGTTTTTTATCTGCAGAAGTTCTAGCAGCAGGTACCAGCAGAGGTCGTGTTGCTCTGTGGCACATGGTGACTGTGAGTGACCAGAAGGGAGACACGAAAATACACTGGAAACTCCAAACACCAGCAGAGGTGGAAGGAAACATCTCACAGCTACAAGTGAGCAGTTGCTTTAGATATTTAGGGATATTTCCAACATTTTGTATGACATGCGATTGGTTACTACAGACAGTAATTCTAATTCTTGCTTCAGTTTGTTGAAGTCTCTCCCGTGTCTGTCTGTCTGTCTGCAGTGGGGTTCGAGCTCTCATCTGTTGGCCGTCTGCAGCAGCAGCTGTGTGGTGATTCTGTCAGAGCATGTTCTGTGTTCTCATTACAGCCAGCAGATAGCAGCAGTGCAGCTCACGCCAACACAGCTCAGCCTGGCCAACTTCAACACCAACACACACATCACCTTCCACACAGACACACACATCAGAGCCGTGCAAGTCACCAAGGTAAGACACATTTAATGTGGCACATTCACACAGCAGCATTTAACACACAGCCCTTTTCTAGTTTCACCTCATTCTGCAAATGTACTGTGATGATTTTACCATAAACCCACAAGTCAGCATCCTTGTTTACCACACAACACAATATTTTTTTTATTGCCACATGACCAGAACCAGTGGAATTTATTTACACAACTTTTAAAGAAAAGCAATGTTAAAACTGATTAATATTATTATTAAAAATGTCTGATTGTGCTAAATAATTAAAAAAATCTTATATATTATTTATTTAAATATATGTTATATGTAATAATAATAACAAAAAATTATTTTGTTAAATTATCTAATCAGTGTGAGAAATGTGATTAAATAAAATGTGAGATAAAAATGAAATGTTACATATTCTATATCTGTGTATATGTTTTTAAAAGTTATATTTTGCTATATATATATATATTTATATATATATATATATATATATTTAGCAAAATTGAACTTTGATTAACTTATTAAAAACTATAAATATATAACATAAAAATATAATATATAACATTTTATTTTATAACATTTCATAACAACATTTTGGTATATATTTCAATTTTTATATATATATATATATATATATATATACATATACACATACATATTATATATATAAATATATATGTAATAAAATTTATATATTTATTAAAAGTTGATAAAGTTTTTTTTCTGCATCTGTTTGTACAGGATATGGTCGCGGTGTGGAACGGGAAATATATCACTGTGTACGAGCCATCAGGACAAACCCTACATAGCACAGGTACCATAAACACAAAATATTTCCAGACAACAGATTAATGATGTATAATATGCCTTGACTGATGTGCAGGACCACACAGAATCAGGACTTGCTTAAATGCCAGGGCATATAAGAGACACCGAGTCATTTTATGATGAATTCATTTGTTTTTATCATCAGGTTCTTTCCAGTGTGAGTCTCCTGCTCTTGTGGTTCATGAAGAAAACATTTATACTGTCGAACCAAACCGTGTCCAGATCCGCACACCACAGGTACACACACACGTGTGCAAACTCCACACACACATCCACCATCTTTACCATATGAAAATACACATAGAACACAAAGTACACAGTGACTGTTCACATTTCCAATTTTGTGTTTCATGAGTGTATGTTTGTGTGTGTGTGAATGTCCAGGGCACCGTGAAGCAGTTGTTGGCATTTTCTGAAGCGGAAGGAAACCCGACACAGCTGAGTGTGTGTGGATCTTACCTGGCTGTGGGAACAGATACGTGTCATGTCAGAGTCTTTGACCTCACACGCAGGTAAACACCCACTAATCTACTCAAACGTGTGTAAATGTATATATGTGTGTGTAATGCGTGTGTGTTTGTGTGCACAGGGAGGCCAAAGCCATGGGCGTCACGAAGAACCTCTCTGAGCTCATTCCTGACCTGGGCGCTCTGAGATCAGTCAAATGCAATGCCAGCGGCAGTCAGTTGAGCGTCCTCATTGCACAGGTACAAAAAAGACTGTTCTTAAAGGGATTTTGCTCTTTTGAAATACAAGTTTGATGCATGGTAATGTTCACAATGCAAAAGCCTCTTTCCTAGTCGACCAAGATAGAATATTAAAACTGAACTGCAGAAATGCAGCAGGTGGAAAATGGTAATGAAAAACCAAATTATGACTTACAAATTCCCTTTTTTTTTTTTTTTTAAATGTTTATTGAAAAGAAGAGAAATAACAAAATGATAAGGCATCATAAAATTGAACAAAACAGTAACATATCATATAAGCTTTATCAACATGAATCTATCATATATAGCGGATATAACAGATAAATGTGTTTTGTGCATTGTAGGTGAACGGGCGGCCGGATAACAAAGTGTATTTCTATGACATCGAGCTGGACACGCTGTCTCACTTCGACTTCTTCACAGGGAGGCCAGAGAGCAGTCTCGCACAGTCCGAGGACAGTCAAAGGTACCTATGTTTCTGTTTGTGTGGTCTCACAGGAACAGAGATGAAGATAAGCGAACGTTCATTGTGAAAATTTGTATTTGAATTTAAGAACTCGATGTGAGGGGGAGTTGGCCGCCCGCTGCCCTGTTTCTCAGTTCTGGGACGAGAACGAGCCACGTCTGTTTGTGTGTGAAACAGTTCCCGTGAACTCTGACCTCCTCTGCAGCAGCCAATCACAAACAGAGAAGGTAAAACACAACCTAATGAATATGAAATTAATTGATTTTTATTTATTTTTTTTATTACTATTTTACTTATATTTTTTCATATATTTTTATTTCATAAATCATATTTAAGTAATTATAAATTAAGTATGATTTAAAAGCTTAAACTCTCATAATTCATCACCTATTTTATTTGATTTTTTTTATCTAGCACCTAAATAAAATCTCATAGGAACCTAATTTTTTGTGATATCAGCCTCAAATTTCGAACACTTGATTAGACTTCTAGCTTTAATTTTGATTGTTTTTAGTCGAACTTGATTCAACTTATAGCTTTGTTTTCCTTTTTTTTTTGGTTAGTATTAGTTATCACCTATTTTGTAAAATATGTATTTTGTATAAAAAAAAAAAAAGTTGAGTGCAGTAAATGTGCATAACAGTAAACTTAAGCTTCTTTAACTTTATTTATTTATTTATTTATTTTTTCACAAAATTCAGTCCAAACATTGTATGTGAGATATGGGAAAGTGGCTAAATAATTTACAAAAGGATTTTCAAGACAAATCTAACTCAAAGATTAAAAAAAAAATGCATAGCATCATCCTTTTTTAAATCAGTTTATACCTGGTTATAACAGACACAAACGCAAAAGGTATAGCATTTTGTTTAAATTGTCTCTCTCTTAAAAACTCTTTTAAAAAAATCTGAAAAATTAAATGATGTTTATTTTTATAGTCTTTGCTCAGTTTGGTTTCCATTCTAAAAACTATGCATTTTATTTTTGAAATTTTTATGTATCTCTTCCGGGTCAAAATAGACCCGAATACATTAACTGAGTTAAAGTGTATATAAAAGGTTTTTGTCTTTCCTGGCAGGAGGACGTGTTGGTGGTGACGTTCTTTGTGACACAGGAACATGGTCTCCTCCTGCAGGACTCACAGCCTAAACCTGCTACGCTGCTCTCTCTACTGGCTTTAGATACACCGTATTACTATTATATTTGCAAGGTACAGACACACAAGATACAGACACCTTCATTTCCCTTTCTCCATGCTTGTCTGTCAATCTGTATGCATCTCTATTTCTCACCCCTTTCATTTTTCTATATTTTTTGCATGCATTGTTTTATTTTTCTCATTCTGATTTTATTCTGATTGTCCTTTCACTGCTAAGCTCTTATTTCGGAGGGGAGGCCTCGTTCTCCCTGATGTGAGTACCTCACAATTACCCAGCGGTCATTTGGGAGAAGAATCATCACACATCACTCTTTCTTTCCTCATTCATATTTTTGAATTTGTTTCAATAATCTACATAGAGTGTTTGCATTTTGATAAAGGTGTATCGTTAATAAATGTTTCTCTCTGTCCTCTCAGCTGGGTGAGGGTGGAGATCAGGTGGTCTCGACTCCCGCCGCTGCGCCCCAGGTGCCTTCGTCCCCTCAGATGGTAGTACGACGAGCCCTCCGAGACTTTGTGGGGTTGGAGAGCTGCGAGAAGCAGACCCGAGATGCCATGCTGAACTTTAGCTTCTACCTCACTATAGGGGACATGGATGAAGCATTTAAAGCCATCAAACTCATCAAGAGGTACATGCACAAAGACGCCGGTTCAACACTCATGCACTCGCATCTTACCAGAGTGATGAGGTTTATAATAAGTAAATGTGCAAGTAATAAATCAGACTGGTAGAACATTTGAAAGTGATTTTAAGGCCACTATTTGCATTCATCTGCACTGCTTTTTAGTAGTTTTTCTATTTAAGCAGGCGCTAGATTGGTCGTCTTTCACAGCTGTGGCGCTGTGTCTTGCTGCTTTTTCAGCATTTTGTGTATGATTACTGCATTTTTAGGCACTGTGTCAGGTTAAAAGCAATTTTTACCTGTGAATGGCCCCTTCAGATGTCGACACTTTTTTTCCGTGCTTGCGTATCAAAGACTAGATAAGTGTGTTCTTCAGTATATGAGATTATAGTATCACGTATATCAGCATTTTTGAGAATCATAGGTGTGTTTGAACATGAATCTAATGGCCAAAAAACTACTGTAGTGATCGATACTGATATGTACAGAGCAGGATGATCATTTGCTGATTACTCAGAAACTGTTATTGTCAACTAAAACTATTAAAAATAGTTAATTGAAATTAAGCTGAAATAAAAAATATAATTAAAAATATTGAAAAACCTGAAATAAAAAAAAAACTTAGAAATTAGAAATGCTGCCTTGGCAGCTATGTTTAAGGTAAAATACTAAAATTACTAAAAAAATTACACAAATCAAGTAAAACTAAATAGAAATAAAAAAGCAACAAAATTACTAAAACTTAAATGAAAATGAAAATAGAAAATAAAAAAAATAAAAGCTAATTGAAAATAAAAATATTTGAAAATGTCAGCAGATGAAAGCTAATTTGCTGTTGCTGATCCAGTGCTATTTTAGTATTTTTATATCCTATTAAAATTTGTATTAATATTTAGAATTATCTTTTAGTTTATATTTTTAGTGTTTTAATTTTTATTCGTTTTTTAATTTATTTTTATTTCAGATTTAGTTTTAGTAACATTAATACTTAAGATTTATCTTATTTTATTTCAGTCAGTTGCCATGCACCATTTTTTATTTTTTATGTTTTTATATTTATATTTAATTTTTATTTCAGCTTCATTTCAGTTAAAGAAAACAATTTCTAATAGTTTTAGTTTTAATTAACAGTAACAACACTGTACTGATCATCTCAAAATATAGGCCAATTAATGTCCTGGTTAATCGCAAATGCTGTCTAGGTAGGCAGTCAGGTTTTAAAATACAAGTATATTTGGCCTGTGTTTGACTGAGTCACAGTGAGTGAGTGAAACATCCCCTGTGTTCTGCCTGCTTGCGGTCTGGGTGTATGTGGAGGACGTGCGAGATGGCATGATTACCATTTACCATCCATTCCAGCGAAAAGGGAGGTTTTATGTAAAGTGATCTTTATCATAAAAGCGATTTCCTAGTGATAAATGAGGTAACAGTGAGCCGAACATTTGTATTGTATGAGTGTTGTCATTGATTTCAGACACAAAATGCATTCCCTGTCATATTTCCACAGAGGATACAGTGATCTAAACAGACACACACACACACACACACACACACACTGCCGTCTCCCTGTTCGAATGAAATATACAGAAGTGGCTTTTGGGAAGGGTGTGTGTGCGTTTCATGTTTGTAATGGGAATTGTATTGTTCTTTGCGTGCTTGTAAGGTTACTGATGTTTATATGTAGGTGTGTGTAGCAGCTTCCCAAAAGACGCCTGAGTGTATGAGAGCTCTACCGTAGAAGACACAGATTTCCATGACTGTACGGGGTGTGTGTACTCTACGTTCCTGCTGTATTGTTTTAGTTCATTTTAGCAACAGATGAAACGGTGAGGAGAGGAAAAGAGCTCGAGTTGAGTGATCTATTGACGCCTATCTTTAACAATCACATTCTCAAGAACTGTGACGGATCCCTGTAGGGTTTGTCTGTGTCACGGACTGTCGGATATGTTTATATGACCTTTAACCTTTTAGCTTATATGACCTTTAACTTTTTAAAGGTTAGTGCAGCTAAAAGATTTTCTATCATTCCAAACCCGTGTAACTTAAAATAACT
The DNA here is from genome assembly GCF_001515605.1 of Sinocyclocheilus anshuiensis. Taxonomy (NCBI): domain Eukaryota; kingdom Metazoa; phylum Chordata; class Actinopteri; order Cypriniformes; family Cyprinidae; genus Sinocyclocheilus; species Sinocyclocheilus anshuiensis. Next base: position 709,675 of record NW_015557091.1, on the reverse strand, counting down.
GTTTTCTGTTTAAATATATTTTAAAATGTAATTTCCTGTGATCAAAGCTGAATTTTCAGTCTTCAGTGTCACATGATCCTTCAGAAATCATTCTAATATGCTCAAGAAACATTTCTTAGTATTATCATGTTGAAAACAGTTGTGCTACTTCATATTTTTGTGGAATGCATTTTTTTCATGATTCTTTGACCATTTTCAGGTGAGCTGTCCCTTATTTATGCCAATAGTTTCTGTGCATGTAGTAAAATTAATTACTTTCGTTATCATCGCTCAAGTGTCAGTCTGGAATCAGAGGTCACAGTAGAGTATAATGTGTGTCTCCGTTCATTTCCTCTCATTCAGACTGTCCTTGACTCTCTTCTGTGCTCACCGAACTCTCTCACACACACACACACACACACACACACAGTCAAACCCAGAAAATCCCATTTGAATGTTGAATGGCTTTATGTTTATTTCTTTAATAATATTATACCAGTTCCGCTCAGGGTGAAATGTGAAATTTTAATAATATACTTAATATAGCTCTATATTATACTCATAAATGGGTACCACAGGCACAGCTTAGCAAATATTAATGACTAGTGTTTACTGAACTGATATAGTTCCAGTCCATCATAAAATTATGATCACTTTCAGATCATCTCCTTCTTAATTGTGACTATACAGAGTTTCCTCATTGGGCATCTTGTAGATTATGTAATATCAGATGTATTGTCACAGATAAATGCACAGGCATTAGTCACTAAATTAATTTTGGTACCAAATGACACGGCCTGCACAGAATCTGCTCCTCCAGATTAGGGATGCACGATATTGGATTTTTGGTTGTTATAAATGACAGTGTGAATGCTAAATGAACCAGGACTCTATCATTTTCCTTTTTGATCTGTACCAAAAGAACCAAGAACCGGCCTACAAGTTTGAACACACCCTAAATGAGCCCTGCATACGTCACCAGAGAGAAAAGACTTTGATTAAATGTTACAAAAATAAAAAATAAAATGATAATAATAATAAATAGGGATGCACGATAGGAATAGGAATAGGAATTTTTGCCGATATCTGATATGCCGATATTTTTCAACTCATTTTGGCCGATACCGATACCGATATATTTCGTTTTGTTTGGAAACAACACCAAGTCTCGAAGCTTTAAAATAACTATAAATAAACTATATATCAATCACTGCATTTTTTCCCCATAAAGATGCAGTGTTAATCCTAACATTTTATTTGAAGATTTAACATTTGTAGATGGTCTAAAGCAAAAAAGAATCAAGTGTAAGTTCAAAAGAGAAAAAAATATTTTAGAGCTTATGATTTGTTTAAAAAATAAAACATATTTAATTTGTTTAAAAAATATAACATTACACATTAATGAATAAATCAGTATATATAAAATTATTTAATTTACAACTGTCATGTTTGTGATTTTTTTTTAAATTCATGTAAGCTATAGCTTCTGACATTTAAATCAAAACATACTCATTATTTTATGACATCAATTAATGCTTTATTTAATCAGAAACACAGTCTAAATGTTATTTGTGTAGGCTATTTTACTTTTAAATTCAATTAGAAGTAGGCCAACAGCACCCCCTACAGATTAAAACTTGTTAGGACCCGGGGGAAGCTGCCACTGCACGAGCTATTACTGTTTACTCTATCATACACCGAATGCGTAATTCTGTACATGCTTTCACAGATTAAATGCAGCGATCCAAAAGAGTGAATCTAATCTTCTGTCAGACAAAACTTCGCTTCAAGAATGAGCCACACTGCTGACGTGATCTAATCACTAGCACACCCTGAGCACATGTGAGTTAA
>NW_015557091.1:707442-707748 GCF_001515605.1 Sinocyclocheilus anshuiensis | reverse complement strand
GATCGGTAAAATAATCCATGTGACATCAGGGGTTCAACTGTAATTTTATGAAGCTTCGAGAATACTTTTTGTGCGCAAAAGAAAAAAAAAACGACTTTATTCAACAATTCGTCGGTTGAGAACGAAAAACAACATACGCTGTTTACATCCAGCTGATACTCTCCAAAATGGCGCTACAGGGTGATGCGGAGGAGACAAATTGTTGAATAAAGTCATTATTTTTTTTTTATTTTGTGCACAAAAAATATTCTCGTAGCTTCGTAAAATTACGGTTGAACCCCTGATGTCACATGGATTATTTTATCG
>NW_015557091.1:704672-707137 GCF_001515605.1 Sinocyclocheilus anshuiensis | reverse complement strand
GGGGGGGAAGATGTTATACCCTGCCAAAAGTCAAAGTCACTAAGTTTTAGTCCAATGCGATGACATTAACTTTTCAACTTTTCAAGCATTTTCGGGAAAAAGAAAATCCTCTCTATGTCAAAATAATTGGAACACAACATAAATGTTACATTTATGATTGATTCTTCAGTTGGGAACTTTCTGTCCACTAGAGTGATTTATAAAACATATTTTAAAGAATATATTTTTAAAAAAATTATTTATTTACTTATTTATTTTTGTAGTAAATCATAGTAATTTTCAGGGATATATGCATTTAGAAAAAAAAACTTTTAAAAAACTTTTAAAATAAAGCATTAATTTTATTTTGTATTTTTTATTTCATTAATATATGTGAATTTAATGTCCCAATATAGAATAAAACAAATCTAATTCTACCTACATATGGCTTTTATTGAATTTAAAGCCAATTGAAATTTTCACATTTAAAATGATCTTTTTGTACTATTATATAAAAATAGTATTGTTAATTGTTATTATATAATAATAGCATTGTTATCACGACTATCATGACCAAGCTTTTTAAAGCGTAATATAATACTAAAATAAAAGAGATACTAGATCGCTACATTATATTCCCCAGCAACGAGGTGATAAAAATCGGGCCGATGCCGATATTTACATTTAAAGCCATTATCGGCCGATTCCGATATCAGTCCGATAATATCGTGCATCCCTACTCCAGATTTACGTCTTGTCGCCTTCACATATTCATAGAATGATTATTTTGGATTAATTTGATAATACTCCCAGCTCTGTTTAACACATTTTACCATATTTGGGTGTCATATATCTCTCCACAATAAAACCAAAAAATTAAAAATTATATTTTTGCGTAAACAAAATGAAGCAATTAAGCAAATTTTCTTTGTAATAAAGCAAAATTTCCCCACAGTTTGCATTACTGAAAAATTCTCCATGATTTCTATCTTGTTCCTTCTCATATTCAATTAAAAATAATAATAATAATAATAATAAATTATTTGTTGCTTAAACAAAAATAAGCAATTACACATATTTTTATGGCAATTAAGCAATTTTTTTCCCCAGAGTTCTCATTACATTAATTCACGGTTTTATGTTTTGTATATTTGTTTTACTGCTTTAATTCATGGTTATTTTAATGAAAAAAAAAATACAAAAAAGCTCAAAAGTAAAGCATCTGAACACATAATATTGAGAATTTGGGGGCAAATGTGCTTATTTGTTATAAATGTAATGTCATAATGCAAAATATTGCAATGTTTCTAAAAATAGACTTGGCTTCTTTATGCAAAACAAAAAAAAAACCCAAAAATGAATAAAATAAAATAAAAGTAAAATGTGATTGGACATTTGGAAATGTCCTAATTAAAATCTATCTGAAATTTTTTTCCCTTCAATTAGCAGAAAACATGTATAAACGTGCAGATTCAATGCCAGCCTGTAAAGGACTAGATTCAATTGACCTGTGAGCAATATTCAATGCCTAGACTCCTTTTGAAATCTGAAGCTCCATGTTTCATAGAACTATAACAGATACATGTGCATATGAATGTGCTTCTACTTTCTCTTAAGTGCAGTTATGAATATAAACGTGTCAAGATCCAGCTTGATCTTTATCTGTCAGTTGTATTCTTTGCAATCCACAGTCCTACTTCTGTTTAATGAGTTTCAAAAGTCTTACTTTCAGTCCGAAACCACTTTCTGCGGTCACAGGATCACTGCCCTCATCCTTAAGCATGAAGTCCGTCCAGGAGATCAATTTCACATAAAATGATAGAAATCCTCTCCATGTGAATTTGTGTCCGTCCGTCTAAATATCCACCCTGTGTTTTGTCTCAGGTGAGATGTGTCTTTGTGTGTCAGCATGGCGACTCTACGTAGTCATTGTCTAGGTGCGGCCTGAAGGGTGTGGTCAGAGATCGGCTGATGACGATGACCGACGGAGACATGCAGTCATCACGGCGATGCAGAATATTCCAGATTAGCATGGCGGCCGCTAGTGTGGCAAACAAGCAAGCAGCAATGTTAACATAGCAGGCGTAGGACAGGTGAGTGTAGGGGCCGATCCTGTAGAATGTCACCAGACCGATCACCAGCACAAAACCTGCAGAAAGAGAAGGAGACAGGACTTAGTTTCAGAAGATGGTATAAAACCAGCCAAAACGTCAATCCTTAATCCTTGCGCTGTGCTGAAATTTCTTTAGCCAGTTTAGTGTGTTGGTTCTAAATCTCTCATTATGCTATATATCTTGGATTTGGGATATCTTGGATACCATATCTTGGATTCAGTGTTTTTGTCAAAAAATTGAATACAATATTTGGTCATAATATAGCATAACGAGAAGCTTTTTGTAGGACAGTTATTTTTGAACTCCGCACACAAGTGTAACAAGGTGGGGGGAAAATCCCCCAAAAAGTGAATATATATATATTTATATATA
>NW_015557091.1:697712-704319 GCF_001515605.1 Sinocyclocheilus anshuiensis | reverse complement strand
AATCAGAGCAGACTGCGCTTGTCGGAAGGAGGGACTTTGTAGAAAACGAAGCGTTTGAGAGAGGCGGGGCATAGAGGACCTACAATAATGTACAGTATTTGAAAAATAATGTGTTTTTTGAACATTAAGGCATGTCAACATATTCTGTTACACCAAATACACAAAATAATGATCTTTAAAAAAGCATCATATGACCCCTTTAATAACTGCGGCCTGAAAACACAACAGCAGATTCCCAGAAATACAGAACGCAGAGGATGTGAGAGGAATTCAGGGCAGGAGAGCAACGAAATGGAAAAAGTTACAGGATTCAGATCGCGTTACACGTGCATGTTTTATTTAGGCAGAAACAAGAGCGAGCGAGGCGTTCATTCGTTTTGTTTTTATTCTGAATGCAGCTTTTTTTGGCCCAGTGTCATCCCTTTTCCTTCCTTTTCTCCTCTATCCTTCCATTCTTCCTTCCTTCCCTCAATTTCATTCAGTTTCATCTGACGATTCTTACTCACACACACTTGTACAGTTGAACTGGAACATGGTGTACAATAACAGGCTTGATTCAATTTATTCAGGAACATATGTTTTTTCTCTCTTTACTTCATGTATTGCTCATTCTCTCTCTCTCTCTCTCTCTCTCTCTCTCTCTCTGACTTTCTCATGGATTGTTTATACTTGATAATTTTTGTTTATTGAAAGTGTTATTTTTAGTATATCCACAAAAAAAAACCCTCTCAGATGTGTAGTTGTTTGTAGTCTAACAGAAAAACACATGAAAAGCATGACATTTACAGGCCTGATCCAAATTAAATCCATATGTCCCTAGTCCAATTTTAGAAATGCGTTTCAGTCAGATTCTATTTCAAGTAGTCAAATGACACGTGATTGTAACAGCATACAGAGCGCAGTCATGTCTACAGGTGTCTGAATTCACTCATTTACACTCGTGGCAAAATGGCTGCTACAGCCAAACAGATGCAATTATGTTCAATAAATAATCTAATTATTATTTTTTAGTATGTAAAAAAATATTTTATTATTTCTTTATTTTATTTATTTAATCAATTATTGAAAATTAGTGTATAATAAATACAACTTCATTATTATAATAAAAAAAAAAGGTTCGGTACAATAATATAGAATTCAAAATGTGCAGTCACAAGTCTGTGTATATTGCCCTTTTTCAAGTGGCTTAATCAGAATTTAGAGCCAAAACTATTCATTATATTATTTAAGGAATAGTTCACCCCAAAATTAAAATTCTGTCATCACCCAGTTTTCGGTAGCCACTGACTTCCATACTATGAAAAAATACCACGTAAGACAATGGCTACCAGCAACTGTTTGGTTACCCATATTCTTCTGTGTTCAGCAGAAGAATGAAACTCGTACAGATTTGGAACAAGGGTGAAAAAATGATTTTCGGGTGAACAATATAACTTTAAGCTTTCACTCTCATTAACACAAAGTACTCTAGAATGAAAATGAAATTAAATGGCCCAAAAAACTAGCCTTGAGCCATCATCATTGCATCCTTGAGTGGGGTGATTAAGGTGTCTGGGGGAAAGTCCCTGTTCAATGGCGCCGTTGTGTGAATGTCTAGTCAGTGCACTTAAACCATGAGAATATAGTAGGAAAGCCGGATGTACATATGGATGTTTATAAGGAGTTGATGATTTGCCTGCACCTGATTGGTTTTCACCGTTTACTTTATGGAAGCAGTTTGTGCCTATTTATAATTTATATTGCAGTATGAGGAGGACATCATTGTTTTCATTTTGTCAGACATAGTCTGTCCCTAGAGATTGTGTAAACAGATGCAGTATTGCGGGGACAGTTAATCAGGACACTTGTTTCATCCACCCATGACACACACACACACACACACACACACATTGTGGGAGATTCTAGACCCGTCCCGATGAAACATGCTCCTCTGTGGCGTCACATACATCCACTTCTCTTTCTTCCCGATTGCTCTGCGGTTCTTAAAATACCATCAATTCCCATTGAAGTCCATGTCTAATAACTCTGACACTCGTTGGCCCCCTCCGTACTGTCACACTCCCCCTCCCCGTCTTTCCTCTGCGGCTCTGGGTTTGCATAACAGGTAGTTACAGACACTTCCTCGTCCTGAGAAGGGATATCCTGGCGCCTGACTGTCGCTCTCTGAAGCTGCGTGGCTGCCGCTGGTGCTCTGGACCCCCGTTAGCTAAATATAACTATTGTCACACTTAAAACGACGCACACATCGTGCACTATTAGCTGGACTGATATACTTCACTTGTAACAGACCACCATAGTAGTGCAAGCACAGCCATGGACGGCTTTGATGAAACTGAAAATAACTTTTTCTAAAACAAACAAGACTATCTAGAGCTCATAATTGTACACAGGAAACGATCAGGGTGTCTATTAAAAAATGACCTGAGGTTAAGAAAACAACTGCTGTGATCAAAGTGAATGAATAAAATTTGAGTGGACACTATGACACTGGAGTGTTCTGGGTGGTTGCTAAGTGGTTGCTAGGACAGCACAATTAATTGAAATAAAGCTGAAATCACAATATTGTTTATTCTGATTATCAAAAGCTTGAAGGTTTGACATTTGAAAATGAATAAATTAAGACATAAATAGTGCTGTAAAATAAAATTATTATATTTTTCTTAAATACTGGATTTTAATTTACAGTGAAATATTACAAAAGTAATATTTTTAATGTTGTAATATTTTATATAGTATTAATAATAATAATAATTTGTGATATATAATCACAAAATATTTGGCCAAATTGTGCAGCCCTACAAACAAGCACAGCAAACTTAAAAAGTTTTTAAAAACTGCATTTGAAATCACAGTCACAATTAATTGCAAATAGATTATTCCCCAAATTGTGCAGCGCCACGTCTAAAACAATTCGTACAAGTACAACACGACGTAGCTGTACGCCGTGGACAGACGCCGAACGGCGCCGCTGGTGTGTGTACACTCATAGAAAATAATGTGTTTGAATTTTAAAGACGTGGCGTGGTGCGATGCGACGCGATGCTGCGCTGCGCTGCGCTTCTCGTCCGGTGTGTGACTGCTTTAAGGTGGAGGTCACTAGGTGGTTGCTAGGGTGTTCAGGGTGGTTTCTAGGACGTTGCTAGGGTGTTCTTGATGGTTGTTAGAATGTTCTGGGCAGTTGCTTGGTGGTTGGTAAGGTGTTAGGTCGTTGCTAGGGTGTTCTGGGTGTTTGATGTAGTATTCTAAGTGGATGTAAGGGCATTGTTAGGTGGTTGCTAGGGTGTTGTAGGTAGTTGCCAGGATGTTGTTAGGGTGTTCTTGGTGGTTGTTAGAATGTTCTAGGCAATTGCTAGGTGGTTGGTATGGTGTTTTAGGTCGTTGCTAGGGTGTTCTGGGTGGTTGTTCAGTTGTTTGCTAGGGTGTTCTGAGTGGTGGCTAGGACTTTACCTGGGTGTTCTGGAATGTTGCTAGGGTGTTGCTAGGATGTTCTGGGTGTTTCTATAATAACTGCCACCATCAATTTGCAGATTATTACCTACAACACTCATAACACTCACATCAACTGTCCATTCGCTAATAGTCCATCAACGAGCATGTGTTTATGTAAGTATGCAAGTTAGCATTTAAACAGCTATGCAGATAGTATAAGCACGCACAATAAAACAAGATAACATCACAGCCAGCACACTTTCATGGGACATCAACAGCGAGTTTTGGAGAGACAGGCCTGCATACGTCCCAATGGGAGCGGATTTAATTTGTGAGCGGGCCTCTGGCCAGGACTCTGTTATTTCCTGTTGAATGGTGTGTAGCTTCAGGCCGCTGTGCTTTGTTGATGTTTGTTCTGTTATAGATCCTCAAAGCTCCATCTTTCCTTTCCCAAAATGCCGAACAAGCATGGGACAATAGAGGCCGTATCTCTGATGACAGACGGCTTGATATTGAAGAATTAATGTGTTGTTTGAAGATAGGTGTGTGGTATTTGTGTCAGGCTTATTGAAGCTCCTCAAAGGAACTGTTAGTGTTTGTTAGCGACTGTAGAAGCGGGTTTGAACACTCACTGGCTAACTGGAACAGGGCAGCGATGGCTTCCTCCCACCACTGAGAATCCTGGGTAATGTGGCTTATCTCCAGTAACCCAAACAGGAAGATTAGCTGACCCACGGTCAGAGCCACCGTAGCCATCAGGTTACATGCCCGCATCATGTCAAACTGAACTGCAATCAGAACAACAGAAATATTAGCTCTCAAATGGTTCGTAAATGATTCAATGATTAATTTGATTCACATATACATGTATGAGCAGAGGAGTGTGTGTGTGTGTGTGTGTGTGTGTGTGTGTGTGTGTGTGTGTGTGTGAGTGTTTTTAGGTAGAGGATCGGAATCATTGTAAGGAAGATCCAGCTGCAGATGTCCATAAGACACAACTGTGCCAATGTGGGTGTCACTTCCTGAAAGACAATCCTTCACTGTGTCCATCCGTTTCCTATTTCTAAATCAGGATAGATGGACAGACGTGCCAGGCTGCATGATACAAGCCAGCAAATCTCTGCTCGCTTTTTCTTCCAGTGATAGTTGCCATGGTTTAATACTAGCCAGACATTAAGTTGATGCCAAATTAAATAAAATGAGCTCTAGATGTCTAGAACTCAGATTTAAAGAAAAAAAAATTATATAAGATTTTAAGACCAATTCATATGGAAGCGGTTCATTAAAAGTTGTTAAAAATGTGGACACTTTTTTTTTTCTTTTTTCTTTTTCTGAGTAATCACAGGCTCCTGCAGTGAATTTTTTTATTTATTATAATTATAATTAGATTATAATAAATAATAATTTTTTTTTTAATACATATTAAATGTATTTAATTAGATTTTTATTAGTACATTTATTTAGTTATAAACAATTTATTTATTTAGGTATTATTATTTATTTATTTAATTCTAAATTTATTATGGGGGGGGTTAACGCTTTAAAAACATTTTCTGTATGTTGTTTTATTGAAAGTAACCTTATATGAAACATTATATCAGGAAATCCTTTGTTGATGTACACTGAAATATGAAATATATATTTACAATACATAATTATAAAAATATATTAATCAGAGTTAAATGACATTTCAAGTATTCCAGTGTACTCTCAGTGTAAATTATCTACTAAACTTTATCTACTTGTTATTTTTCAGTCTACTAGTCACATTTTCAGAGTTTTTTAACTTCATAAAATGAACAATAAGACGGCCTTAGATATTATGCTTACAAAATCACGCTTAGCATTGAAATTATAAATATATATAAATAAAATATATGAATTGATGTTTAGCAACATTTATTTTTGAATGAATTACCTAATGATCCGTTTAAAATGACAATATATTAATATAATAATATTAAAATGTTATCTTTTTCTGTTAAATTCAGTAATATAAAGGGTATCAGAGCATTAAAACATGTAGAAAACATATAATTTAATTATTGTCTATTCCCTCACACGCAGTTGTATGACGGAGACTCACGTTTGACAGTGCTGCGTGACTCCTGATACCCCGCGAGCTCTGATCCCCAGCTGAGTCTCTGGCAGGCTGTGGGCTCGTGAGTGTGCGTGTCCTCGTGTGCACACGCTCTCCAGAGTCCGACACTCCGCCGCCGTCCGTCCTCCAGCACCTGCAGCACCCAGCTGGAGTTGAATGTCGCCAAGTTGTTGAGCACCAGAGAAAGCAGGGCCACCGCCGCCGCCACCACCACCAGCCTGCGCACGGCCATACACCCTCCGGAGCGCCCGAATTCCTGAAACATCCACGGGTACAGGTGCACGCTACGCAGAAATGCAGAGCGGCATGAACGCTGTAAGAGGTTAGCTAGAGGACATCGCCATTCATTCTTGTGTCTTGGGGGTCGTTGGGGCGGCGGGAGTCTCTAAACCTCTTCCTCGGAGTCGGGGGTCACTGCTTCTCGTAAGGCTGGACGGTGGACCTCCAAGGCCATCACATAAACACGCACGCTTTCTTTAAATCGCTCCGTTCTTATGCAGCTCTGCCCGTCCCTTCCTCCCCCTTTCTCCTCCAGATGTGCGCTGTGTCGTCTCCCTGCTGTGGAATGTCTGCGTGATGCGGTCTCTTGTGTTTCTTGTTCTTTCCCACACTCTTTCCTCGCTCGTTTATCTCAGATTACTCATCCTAACCAGTTTCCTATGTTCACGTGTGAGCATGTGTGTGCTTTATCCCTGAAAAGCTCAGAAGGACTGGGATAAGAGGGCAGGAGTGCTTGGGAATAAGTTCTCTCTCTTTCTCTCTTGGTCGGTGACAAACACGTTACTCCAGCTACAGGATGTGTTTCCTGGAAGGAAAGCAGGCAGAACAGAATGCAACACCCGTCCTCTTTCTCTCTTTGACTTAGTGAGCTGGTTATTAATGGAGCAGGAGATGAAATATCAGATATATGTTTGGTCTAGTAACACTTAAAGGGTTAGTTCACCCAAAAATGAAAATTAGGCTGCGTTTTACTCACCCCCGAGCCATCCTAGGTGTATATGACTTTCTTCTTTCAGACGAATCCAGTCGGAGTTATATTAAAAACGGTCTTTGATCTTTCAAGCTGTTTAATGCCAC
>NW_015557091.1:677453-697232 GCF_001515605.1 Sinocyclocheilus anshuiensis | reverse complement strand
TTGCTTCAGTCCAAAAGAAGTTAAATAAAAAGCACCCATCCATAAAAAAAGTGTCTCACACGGCTCCGGGGGGTGAACAAAGGCCTGTTATTTTTCGGATATTTTTCTTACAAAACGCATCGATTCACTACAGAAGGCCTTTGTTCACCCCCCCGGAGCCGTGTGAGACACTTTTTTTTATGGATGGGCAATTTTTATTTAAGTTCTTTTGGACTGAAGCAATGCAACACCCGCTGAGTGGCATTAAACAGCTTGAAAGATCAAAGACAATTTTTAATATAACTCCGATTGGATTCGTCTGAAAGAAGAAAGTCATATACACCTAGGATGCCTCGAGGGTGAGTAAAACGCAGCCTAATTTTCATTTTTGGGTGAACTAACCCTTTAATTATTAAAGTTCAGTTTCTATCTTATAAATAAAGGTGCTTTATTAGCATTAAAGATTCCATGAAGAACCTTTAACATCCATGGAATCTTTCCATTCTACACACTCTCAAAATTAAAGGTTCACTCCTAAAAATTCCAAAAGGCCATTTTCACACCGATGCCATAGAAGAACCATTTTTGGTTCCCCAAAGAACCTTCCAGTGAACATTTCTTTAAAATAACTATTTTTGCTTATTTTAATAATCTGAAGAACATATTTACACTATAAAGAATATTTTATGGAAGGAATTGTTCTATGGAGATTAAAGGTTCCTCATGGAACCATTGATGCCAGTAAATAACCTTTATTTTTAAGAATGTTCTTTTTTTGGAATCTACGGTTCCATGAAGAACCTGTAACATCCATGGAACCTTTCCATTGCATAAAAGGTTCTTTAGTTGTTTAAAGTGTTCTTCAGACTAAGAAAAAATGGTTATTTTAAGAATTGTTCTCTGAAAGGTTCTTTGAGGAACTCAAAATGGTTTTTCTACAGCATCACTGCGAAAACCACCTTTAGGAACCTTTATTTTTAAGAATGTTATGCATTATGCTGCAGTGTTTGTGTTCAAGACATAAATGATTCCTCAAATCATGTATCTTGTTGAGGAGTGCTCTGCTTTGTGTCACTTACTGGACCATAAAACAAGTGACAAAATCCTGCACACTGAAGGAGCCTAGAGACTAGAAGATCATAGAGACTTTAGGCTTTTTTGACTTGCAGCCACCCAGAACAATGTAAAAACTTGCTTTATTTGCATGTTTTATCCAAAAAACGGGAAATTCATAATTCATTCTGTTTGGATTAGCTTCTCGGTCTACTTTTCTGTGGTTTCTTTTCCAGTTCTGGGCCCCCAAAGATTGAGAGAATTTCCTGTTGCTTAACGCCTAATAAACGGCCCACATCTTTGTCTACTAAAAGCCGAACCGAGCAAAAAAATGAGAGAATGGGGGGATTTTGTATAAATAAAGACCAGATGGGAGTGGATGAAAAACGAAGGGAGGGCACAAATGGCCAAACGAGTGGGAGAGAGGGAATGTGGGCGAGAGAGTGTTGGGTGTTGATAGGGTCATTCCATGCATAGCTGGGACGGTTCGCTCATGAGGTGGAACGGAGAGAGAAACAGCAGAAACATTCAAAGAGCAGCTGCTAAGTGCTGAAGTGTGAAGAGTTTCCACAGTATCATCTTTAAAACATCCTCTCAGCCTTTAAAGACAGATTTGTTGCTTCATGTTATGTTTCAGTACATGGATCCACACTTAAAAAAAGTGCAGAAAAAAAGAGAAGGAAAATTTCATTATTTGCCAATAAAAGCATTCGTAATCTACACACTTAAACATAGAACTTTCATTTTTGAACAAAAAAGAAATTTAAAACATGATGTCATTGTAAACCTTTTTAAGTTGTGCAAAAACTTTTTTTGTTTCTACAGGATCTTCCCAATAAAGAATTTAGTAACACTTTATATAATAAGGTCCAGTAGTTAACATTAGTTAATGCATTAAGTAACATTAACTAAAAATGACAAGTGCATTTGTTACAATATTTAATACTCTTTGTTAACTTTAGTTAATAAAAACACAACTGTTCATTGTTAGTTCATGTTAGCACAAGTCCATTAAATAATATTAACAGATACATCTTTTAATTTGAATAATCTGTTAGTAAATGTCAAAATTAATATTTTTTAACAAATGGAACTTTATTGTAAAGTTTTACCAAGAATTCTTAGAAAGTCGTTCTCATTTCTATGGTGAATATACATCTTTATTGTTATGCTCACCTTTAAAATATTTTACAGCAGAGTTTATGTAGAGTAAATATTGCTTGTAAGCCATAATAATGTCTGAATCATGAGATAATGGATGTTGCTGAGTTTACAAATTGGTCTGAGTGAATCATTAGCAGATGCATCTGAATCTTATTTAGGAATCACAAAAGATTAGAAAAGTCATGGAAGTTTGTACGTCAAAAAGTGTAGTAGCACTCTCTAGTGCTTTAGAAAAGCTTCTATATACTTCTGCTTTAAAGAGCCCAAAAACCAGTCTGTTGATTTAAGGAACCTGAAACCTCAAAGACCAAAGAACCGTATAGCGCCAGAAATGGCTATTGAGAAGAAGAACCTTTTTTAAGACTGTTAGGATGAGTTTTAAAAACGTTCTTCATTCAAGTTTTTTGAGACATCTTTGGCTTTTGAAGTGAACTGAATCTTTTGTATGTTGTGTGTATGTGTGTATCTGCATCTCCAGTGAGGCAGTGTGGGAGAACATGGCGTGGATGTGTGTGAAGAGTTGTCGTCTGGACGTGGCGCGCGTGTGTCTGGGGAACATGGGTAACGCACGGGCCGCACGTGCTCTCAGGAACGCTGAAAAAGAGCCAGAGGTGGAGGCACAGGTGGCCGTACTGGCTACACAGCTGGGCATGCTGGTATGGCACATAAACACTTTCCTAAAGATGAAAATTCACCTCTTATATAATATATATATATACAGTATATGTACACACACACACATATGTCTCACTCTGAGGTGTGTCACATTATGAAAGCTGAATACATTGCGAATGACGTTTCATGTCGTGTTTAAAGCACACAAGCACAAACACAGCATTGTCTAAATAAACCTAGTGTACTTGGAGCCTCTCTGTCTCATTCAGTACAATAACAAGAACTAAACATTTGGATTTAAACGTTTGGGCTTATCGCAGCATTTCTCTCTTTTTTTCGCAGGAGGATGCAGAGCGTTTGTATAAGTCGTGCGGGAGGTTTGATTTATTGAATAAGTTTTATCAGGCGGCAGGTCAGTGGCAGCAGGCGGTGGAGACGGCAGAAACGCACGACCGCATTCACCTCCGAACCACTTACTACAGCTACGCCAAACACCTGGAGGCCATGGGAGACAAGAACCTAGCACTGGTGTAGTGAGTGTCATGTTCACACACAATCTCTGCCGTCATACACATCCAGCAAATATCAAAGCACTGCACAGCATTTTCATTTAATATATAATTCTATTTTACTACATTTTTTTCTTCATTTATTGTAGTATTGACACTATTGCTCAAGTTTGGGGTTGTCACATTTTTTATGTTTTTGAAAGTCTCTTTTGCTCACCAAGGCTGCATTTATTTGGTCAAAAATACAGAAAAAGATAGTAATACTGTGAATTTTTTTTACAGTGTAAAATAAATATTTTCTATTTTCATATATTAAAATGTCAATTATTGCTGTGATCAAAGCTGAATTTTCAGCATCATTACTCCAGTCTTCAGTGTCACATGATCTTCAGAAATCATTCTAATATGCTGATTTGCTGCTCAAGAAACATTTCTGATTATTATCAATGTTGAAAACAGTTGTGCTGCTTCATATTTTTTTGAAAACCCTGATATATATTTTTTCAGGATTTGTTGATGAATAGAAAGTTCAAAAGAACAACATAAATGTCTTTATTGTCATATTTGATTAATTTAATACATCCTTACTGAATAAATGTATCCGTTTATTTAAGAAAAAAAATCTGCTACCTAAATTTTCACTACCAATCAAATGTTTGGAATAATTAAGATTTTTGAATGTTTTTAAATAAAATTAGAATGATTTCTGAAGGATCATGTGACACTGAAGACTGCAGTAATGATGCTGCTTTGCATCACAGGAATAAATTACATTTTAAAATATATTTAAATACAAAACAGTTGTTTTAAATTGTCATAATAGTTCAAAATATTTTTCACTGTATTTTTAATTGAATTGAACGCATCCTTGGTGAGCATAAGAAACTTAAAAAAAAAATCATAATTGTAATCGGTAAAAGAAAAAGAAGAAAAGAAGAAAAAAAAACTAACTAAAACTTTTAAATGGTATATGTCTTAAAAGTAAAATGCGTAGATTTTTTTTTTTAGTTTTTATATATTTATATGCATGTGTGTTTGTGTATGTATATATTACCTCTTTCCTGTCCCGTTCTGTAGTTTTGAGAAGTCAGACACACATCGGTTTGAAGTGCCGAGAATGCTGATGGAGGATAATCTTTCACTGGAGATCTACATCAATAAAATGAAGGACAAGTGAGTTTGAGTTTTCATTGATTCATGTTTGCAGTCTGACATGGCTTTGATATTCTCTGATGTCTGGTGTGTGATTGGACAGGGATCTGTATAAGTGGTGGGGTCATTATCTAGAGAGCCAATCAGACATGGAGGCTGCGCTGCATTACTACGACCTCGCTCAGGACTACCTGTCTCAAGTGCGCGTGTACTGTTATCTAGGAAACATTCAAAAGGTATGTTGCCTGAAGTTTCCTTTGTGTCTGAAATAAAATGAACCGAATGCCTCACAATGATCTGTATATTTGACAGGCGAGTGAGATAGCCAATGAGACCGGCAACAGAGCAGCGTCTTATCACGTTGCACGGCAGTACGAGGGACAGGATGAAATCAGCCAATCGGTGCACTTCTACACACGAGCGCAAGCCTATAACAACGCCATCCGACTGTGTAAAGAGAATAACCTGGATGAGCAGCTCATGAATCTGGCGCTGCTTAGCAATCCAGAGGACATGATGGACACGGCCATGTATTATGAAGAGAAAGGAACGCACATGGACCGAGCCGTTATGCTTTATCATAAGGTACACCCAAACAAGTATATGCACCTTCGAACTTTACCACTAGGTGGTGCTGATCGCTAATGTCTGACGTCTCCATTCCACCGTTCCAGGCAGGTCACGTGTCTAAGGCTTTGGAACTAGCTTTTGCCACAGAGCAGTTTGGAGCTCTGCAGCTGATCGCAGAGGACCTGAATGAAAACAGTGACCCTGCCCTACTAGCACGCTGCTCTGATTTCTTCATAAAACACGCTCAGTACCAGAAAGCTGTGGAACTGCTGGTGGCTGCCAAAAAGGTGAACACATGCACTGTTATACAGCCAATCATTTAATATCCATAACCGAACAAAAAGCCATTTACACCAAGAACAATAACTATAACTCACAATAACGTTCTGTTCATTTGAAGTGCAAACTGCAGTTTTGTTGTCTGCTGCTTTAGATGCTTAATCTCTTTAATGGATTATCGATTTTTTTTAATCGATGTTTTTATCATTCATCAGCTGGAAAATTGTTCCAGCAATATTGTTCCTCTGTCATTATTGTTACAGTTGTGGACTTCCCTATTTTCATAGAATTAGAATGATTATTAAAACTTCACAGTTATCATCCCCTAATAGTAGAATTATATAAGAATCACAACAGTGTTTTGTAACTGTATGCATATGGATTTGTGTGTGTAGTACCATGAGGCGCTCCAGTTGTGTTTGGACCAGAGTTTGACCATCACAGAAGATCTGGCCGAAAGTCTGACGGTGCCAAAAGACTCGTCCCATCTGTCTGAGGCCGGGAGAAAGGAGCTGCTGGAGAAAATCGCAGACTGCTGCATGCGGCAGGGCAACTACCACTTAGCCACTAAGAAATACACACAAGCTGGAAACAAGATCAAGGTTTGCCCTGTGCACAAATCAACAGCTCATTTACTGATCAGTGACTGGAGAAGATCAAACCGCTTTCATTTTGCTCTTGCAGAAAGATTTCATATAATCTTATGGCATGGCTCTCATGAATACTTGATTCTGATTGGTCAATCACAGCATTTCCAGTCACATATTTATATATTATGATGCTAAACAATAGAATTGATGGTTATCCCATCAATTTTCTACACTGAGCTAGTTCCCTGTTTCTCATATCATACTTTCTTCTCACTTCTTAAAATAATTGAAACTCAAATAGCCCTATAAAGCTTGATATATGAATTTCTGAGGCCTTTAAATTATAAACATGATCAAAACTTGTACACATTTATTTCACGTTTATTTGTTCATCTCTCAATCGTCACTGTATTGCATTGCATTATATGATTTTAAAACTACAGTTTTAATCATAAAACTAAGCATTTGAATACAGTATAATCTTACTATGACATTATTGAAAGCTATATAGTGACAACTGATATTAATATGTATTTTAGTAGTCTGCTATACTCTTATAAAGTTCTCATTGATTTACATTACAAGCTAACATAATTTAAAGGGGTCATATGATGCGATTTCAAGTTTTCTTTTCGATCGCTGGATCGGCTTTCATCGTGGACGAAGCGGAGTCCAGCCCGGGGTCGTCACATGTGGTTGCCGTAAGCCCGCCGGACACTCCTTCGTCGAATCCACCGGCCGCGCCATTCTAAAGTCCACCGCCTCTGCTCACTCTAGCCATCGGCCTCCGCTCACTCAAGGCCGCGGTGTGTGACGAGAAACAATAATGTACAGTATGTGGAAAATAATGTTTTTTGAACCTTAAACCGCATAAACACATTTCATTACACCAAATACACAAAATAATTTTAGTAGCATCATATGACCCCTTTAATCTTACTTTTTGGCCATATAAATACAGCAGCAGCCTCACCAAATTGCTATTTTTTTCTGTTTGGGGCTCTGAAGAAAATGCATGTGTTTTCACCAGCTATTTTTTTCTGTTTTATATTTATTTATTGCCCATTTATATCTTCACTCTCACCAGCCTCTTCTAAAAGCAAAGATATCAAGCTTTTCTTTTCTGTTCTGATCTTTGACAGGCGATGCGAGCGCTGTTGAAATCCGGGGATACAGATAAAATAGTGTTTTTCGCAGGTGTTTCCAGACAGAAGGAAATTTACGTAATGGCAGCCAACTACCTGCAGTCACTGGACTGGAGGAACGATCCGGAGATCATGAAGAACATCATCGGCTTCTACACAAAAGGACGAGCACTTGATCTGCTCGCCGGCTTTTATGAAGCCTGTGCTGAGGTACTGAGAGCGTGTGTTCTGTGAAAATCACCATGCAGTAATCAATATCTTACAGTCTTAAAAATACATTTATTGGAATTAGTTGGTTCCATGAAGAACATTAACATCCATAGAACCCTCCCATTCTTTATAGTGAAACAAAAGGTTCTTTAGACTATTAAAATGTTCACACTAAGAAAAAATGGTTCTTTTGAGAACTCTTCACTGAAAGGTTCTTTGAGGAACCAAAAATGGTTCTTCTATGGCATTGCTGTGAAAAACCCTTTTTGGAAATGTTATTTTTGTGTGCACAGGTGGAAATTGATGATTATCAGAATTACGAGAAGGCATATGGCGCTCTTACGGAGGCATGCAAGTGTCTGACTAAAGCAAAGGGTCGCAGTGGAGACGAGGCTGACAGCAAACTCCTCATACTGACACACAAACTCGGCCTTGTCAAGAGATTCATTCAGGCACGAAGGTACTGACGAGCTTTTGATTTGTGCATTCTATCAACACCTGTGCATGCATTGATAAATGTATTTGTGTGTGTGTCTAGGATGCATGAGGAGGATCCAGTGGAAGCGGTGCGTGTGTGTGAGTCTTTGCTGGAAGAGAAGGATCTGGACCCTGCGGTGCGTGTTGGAGATGTGTATGGGTTCCTGGTGGAGCACTACTGCCATCATGGCAACTTCCAGCAGGTATGTTGAGGTTTGTAGTATGTTGTGTTTTAGAAGGCTTTCACACTGGACCCATTTGTTCCAGTCTGAATCCAAGTGCAATTGTTCCCGGAGCTCCCGCAACGTTGGTTTCTGACTTACTTGATTCAGTCGAAGCCAGTGCATTTGCATTCATCTTCAGTCACAAACACGCAAAGCGAGCATGATAGACAACACAACGTAGGGAAATTATGTTGTGCGTCTCTTGAAAGCTTGCAAACAGTCTCTTTTTAGGAGAAAACAGACTCTGATTGCACTCGCTCTACACAAAGCTTAAAAGTAGGGATACACCAACGCCACTTTTTCCAAAACAGGTCCAATACCAATACTTTTGGTAAATGCAGATAGAGATTACTAATGCTTTGTATATTCATTGCATTTGTTATTTTTTAAATATTGGGTAGAGAAATCAAAGGAATATGAATCATATTAGTTGGTTTAGATGTTTCCTTTATGCCTTTACTCAGATGCATTGTACAAGCTGTTATTTTCACTGTTCATTTTATTGCTTTACAATAATCCTGTAATAATGGGAACCACTCATTATACTTAAATCATGTAACAGTTAATGTATTAACTTACATATACTGTTTAGTTTTAATCCAAGCGACACGTGTGAGTGAGCGAACAGCAATCAAGAGCATTTTTGGCTACTGACATATAAACGACTTTAATACAGACTTTCCAGCGATTACAACCAAACTTTAGACCAGTTCCTACAGGTAGTCTCGTCTCGGGTTCGGTACCGCTGTGCTGTCTCATGTGAACCATTCTGTTACCAACAAAACTGCCAGCGTGAAAGCTCCTTTAGTGTTTAATAGAAACCATAGCCATGCTATACTCTGGAGGAATGGCTTTCACCATTATTTACTTGCCCTCATGTCATTCAATTCCCTCTCAATGCTGTTTTTTTTCAATGGAAAACAAAAGGAGTTTGAAGACTCTTTATGCAGGTCTAAAAACCTAAATTTCAGTCTGTTCCTCATTGTATGGACCCAAAAGTATTCAAATAAGATTCCAAAACTATCTTTTTTGGAATGACATGAAGGTCAATGTATTGTCATTTTTGGGCAAACTATTCCTTTAACACCTGTTTCCAGTCATATTTTGATTGAATATTGTTTTTGTATGTGTATTAGGCTTGGAGTAAAATAGAGGACTTGAGATCAACACGTCCCAACATAAACTTGAGCTTGTACGTGAGTCAAACCAGTCTGGAGGCTCTACAGAATGCTGCTGGAGTCCGTCTGGTCTACAGAGACACGGACACCCATGCTGCCGAGGATGATGAAGAGGTGGAGGAAGATGAGAACATCAATCATTGAGAAAACGATTTGCTGAGGAGGTGGTCCTCAAGATAACAGGAAAAAATCGCATACATTTTTCAATGCATACAAAAACGCACACGACTAGCCTACAGAAGTCTGCCTGCCTGAGTATTGGTTTGCTCACCCCATTTATTTTTTAAAATGTGCCATATTTCTATGGGACTGCCAGTCTAGTAAATGGGACGTCTTTGATAGTTGTGTGATTTTGTTAAAGCCACTTTGCAGGTTGCCTTAAGTAGAGTAGTTTGTGTGCGAATGCCCAGAATGTGTGTGGCCTTTTGAACAAGAATGCCATTGGACCACTATATTTAAGTCATTTTGTACAATTTACAAATTATTTAATGACCAGACTTGTTCTGCTCTCTTTGTATCATATATCTCGTATACATTTTAATAAATTTTTCTATATGTTTACTTAATCATATTGAGTGAATTGCATCTCTCAAAGTCAAATGTGCAAGTGTATTTTGTGGAAGATATAACGTGTTTTAAATCTTCATAATGTGTTTTATTCGTTCCTGATCTTCGCTGATGGGCCCTTTTTGACTCTTTTTAATTAATCTGTTCAGTTAACCGATTCAAAGAGTCAATACGCAAAAGTAATGGCACAATTCATTGACAAGGTAAATGAACCGAATCAAGATGTTCGAAGTAGTTGTCACAGTTCATTCTGTATCAGGCAAATGGATCACGATTCAGTTATGTTCTGGATTTACAACCCGTTTGTGTTGTGTTGAACTTTCTCAAGAGCCCTTGATATTTACCAAACAGAACAATTCAGCAAAACTGCCTATCAGATCTGTTTTGTTGTGGAAACAATGTAAGCACTGTTTCTGATTTGGCCATGGACTGCTTCTCAGGCTCTATATGTCTTATATGTGCTGAGACTTGATGTTGTTAACGATTCATTTGTTTAGAAAACATTTGTTGAGCAGATGCAGCACAAATCATATCTCTGCATATTTTTATTTTTATTTTATCCAGTGTTTTCAGTATTTCTAATATTTAACGTGTTCATGATATAGCATGGAATGTTGATTGATATAAACATTTTTAATTAACAGGATTTGAATAACTTAGCATCACTGATGATTCAACCGAATCATCAGAAAGAATCGTTTAATGTGATTCTCACATCAAATAGAGCTCTCTTTCACAGTTTGCTTTTATGAACGCCCATGGAGACTCGTGTTCATAGAAACCAGACATAACACCCCTCTGACAGCTGCAGAACATGGACTCGACGAATAAACACAGCTCAATTAACGAACTTCAGAAGCAAATTCACTCTCTGACTGAAGAAAATGTAAGATTTTTTTTTTGTCATTTGAAAGGAACTAATTAACTCTATAATAAGTTTTAGATATTTATAGTTAGATATAGGCCATTAGTCAAGACAAATAATTATAATGTCAGTTTATATAGTTTATGTAGTATATATTAATAATATTAATATATTAATAATTGGACTGGATTATAAAAACCCAGGAAATAATAACTGGATTGTAAAAACCCAGGATTTTTAATCAGGGTAACTGAGAAATACTTATACTACCATTCAAAAGTTTGGGGTCAGTAAGATTTATTTTTTTTTTTTTAAAGAAATGTTTATTTTTATTTTTATTTAGCAAGGACACATTCAATTAATCAAAAGTGACAGTAAAGACATTTATAATGTTACAAAAGATTTCTATTTCAAATAAATGCTGTTCTTTTGAACTTTTTATTCATCAAAGAATCCTGAAAACAAATGTATCAAGGTTTCCACAAAAATTTGAAGCAGCACAACTGTTTATAGTAACAAGAAATGTTTCAAATCAGTATATTAGAATGATTTCTGAAGGATCGTGTGACACTGAAGACTGGAGTAATGATGCTGAAAATTCAGCTTTGATCACAGGAATAAATTACATTTTAAAATATATTTAAATAGAAAACAGTTCTTGTAAATTGTAATAATATTTTACAGTTTTTTTTTTACTGTATTTTTGATCCAATAAATGTAGTCTTGGTGAGCAGAAGAGTCTTTTACCAACCCCAAACTTTTGAACAGTAGTGTATAAAACCATTTAGTTTTATAAATTTTCATAAATTTGTAATAGTGTTACTGTTTTTATCGAGTGTTTACTATAAAGAACATGTACACTGGGGGTCCCTTAACCAAAACACACTGAATGTTGTGCTTATTTGATTTATATACAGGTACAGCTGCAGGAACGAGATGAAGTGCTGTTTAGTAAGCTTGAATCCATCCAGAACAAACTGGGCCAGCAGTCTGCGTCAAAAAGCGACCTGCCAGTCAAACTGGTCCAGTGTGAGGAAGACAAACTGAAGGTAGGATCAGAAAACGACCTGGAAATCTGGGATCTCTCTGATGTCTGATGTATCAGTTCATATTTCATGTGTATGTGTTTCAGATCTCAAAAGACGTAGTTGATGTGCAGATAGAGGCCAATAAAATGAGAGAGCAGTATGAAGCGGAGATATTTGAACTGAAAAACATGGTAAGTAAGTGCTAAAAACACACTGATGATCAAAATAATGCTTAACACATTTATTTAATGCTTTGATCTCCAGGTTTTATCTCAGGAGGGCACCGCCTCGTCTCTTCAGAGAGAGTGTGACCGGCTCAGAGAGGAAGTGTCAGCAGCATCGGCACGCTTAGAAGTCATTGAGCGAAGTGAGCGTGACCTGGCCGAAGAGTGTGCAGTGCTAAAGAGCAACTTCCTGTCGTTGAGCAGCGCTTACAAAAGAGAACGCACACACTCAGAGGAGCTCAGCGCTGAGCTGCTCGCCCTCGCGCTCACATACGACACGCTCCTGCAGGAGAGAGAGCGCACACATAGACACACGCTGGAGGTGGAGAGGGTTCGAGCGCTGCTCAGCAGGACGTCCCAGAGCAGAGTCAGGGTGAGACGCACATACACATGCTCGTCCTCAAGCAAAGTATGTTGCTGTAGAGAGTCTGAACACACTCCAAAGTATGAACAATCACACAGCCTTGCAGCTTGAAAAAAAAAAGGTCTAATATTACTTAATTTGATGATGCTGAGTTTCCATCACGTAAAGTTTCTCACATAGTGAGATGGAAGATTTTTCGAATTCTATGTTTTGGCTAGAATGCAATTATCAAAATAACAAAAGCAGTCAAATGTCAAAGGTTTTAATGACAAAAAGAAAGTATTTAAAATGTGTCATTTAACTTACAGTCTGCAAAGGAGCAGAAAAGGTGGAAATCAGGATTAGGCATAAAGTTATGTCTTCAGAATCATTCATACATGTGAAAATGTGCTCAGAATGGAATAAACCGCTGTAATCTGGCTCAGCGGAAGACTCATGTCTTTGTTGCATTTTTTCTGCCGATTAAGGTATAATAAAATAATTCTTCACCTTATAAAAGTTTTTTTTTTTGTGCGAGAAAGTGTCACGTGCTTTGGAATCAGCACCCCAAAATTAGTATGAAAGTAAATCAAAGTATTGGATTTCTGTAAGTAAATATGATGAAGGGAGGTGTAATAATAGTAATGATTGTTTTAAAAAACCCCACTAAAAATTGAAAGGGGAACAGCAATATTTCTTAATAAACTTGATGAAGTCAATGCATGCTCTGTTTTTGATGTTTGTTTTAACAGCCCGAGGAGTTTGAACTGAGCAAGAACCCAGTGGAAAGAAACGTAAGAATATCAGCAGTATATTATTATACAGTAGATTTCCTAGTTTATCAAGTCCTGTCAATTTCTTAATTGTTCATTTGTTTTTCACAATGCACAGATTTACAGAAAATTCTGATGTTAATGTTTATAATATCTTAACACTATAGTCGCATTTAGCAGATTAGAGCTGGCCGATAATGCAGTTATATTTTGTGCCGATATGAACAATTAGACAGTTGAGATATGCTACATAGTATATATTACTTTATGTGAGACGAGTATACTGTACCAACTTTATATATAGAGCTGGGCGATAATATTTTTACATTTTGCAACAATATAA
Source organism: Sinocyclocheilus anshuiensis (assembly GCF_001515605.1). Taxonomy (NCBI): domain Eukaryota; kingdom Metazoa; phylum Chordata; class Actinopteri; order Cypriniformes; family Cyprinidae; genus Sinocyclocheilus; species Sinocyclocheilus anshuiensis. The sequence continues at coordinate 683,944 of NW_015557091.1, read as the reverse complement.
ACAGTCAAGCTGATGAGATATAACTTTATGTGAGTGTACTGTATTCATGCAGATAAAGTTGGTTCCACTGATTTCTGTTTTAATATATAGCTGGGCAATAATATAGTTCACATTTTGTGAAAATATAAATAATCAAGCAGAGATTTGCTATATATTTATCAAGTATAATATTTCTTGTTGTTGTAATGTGCTTATCTGTGATATTTCTGTAATACTGTGGTACATGTGTAATTTTGTTTTTTAATGCAGGGAGTGCAGAATAACCTGAGAGACAAGCTAGAAAAGCTGAGGAAAAGCTACAAGGGGCACCAACGACTACTAGAGGAGAAAGTGTGAGACACACCATGACATCTGCTCAGATTTGGACTCATCTCGGGTTACCAAACACTAGTGGGCAGCACTAAACACCAAACTGTGTCGTGATCACTGAAACCACATTTGTGCATGTGTATATGACCACAATAACAAAGGAGCAACTGCCCACCTGTCAATGGAAACTAGCTGAATTAAAATAGTACCAAAACTAAAACTGCAATAAATCAAAGCTATATAGAAATATTTAAAAGAAAAAGCAAACACTAATAAAAATAACAAGAGCGCTGAATGCTAAATGTAAAATAAAAACTGAATTGTAATATATTTTATATTATATATAAATATATTTAATATATAAACATAAAAAAATTTCTTACATATATACATGCATGTGTTTGTATTTATATATACATAATAAATATACACAACAAAAACTTATTTTGGGTGCGATTAATCACGATTAATCGTTTGACAGCACTAAAAAAAAGCTAAATTAAAATATGAGTAAATACTATAATAGCATATAAATAATACTAAAATAACAGTCATAAAATCATAGGCCCTCCCCTCGAAATCTGATCACAAATGATCATAGGAGACGGATGTTAATAGCATCTGTCTCACCTGACCACAATGATGTCTGCTCAAAGTTTGACCAAGTGAAACCAAACTCTGTGCACCTGCTACATCTGGAGTGATGTGGTGGAGTGGGGGGGAGGCTCTGATACATGTATGCACTGGTTTAATCATGAGACGTGGGCGCTGAAGGTCAGCTGATGTTTGTGTGTGCTATCTTTCTCTCATAGTGTGGCCATGGGGAGGGAACAGAAGGAGAATAAGAGAGCCATTCAAAGCACCCGACACGAGCTGTCCCAGCAGTCTGCAGTGAGTATATTATTAGCCATTCACACACAGAAGATGCTTATATGTGACCCTGGACCACAAAACCAGTCATAAGGGTCAATTTCTCGAAATTGAGATTTATACATCATCTGAAAGCTGAATAAATAATCTTTCCGTTGATGTATGGTTTGTTAGGACAATATTTGGCCGAGATACAACTATTTGAAAATCTGGAATCTGAGGGTGCAAAAAAATCAAAATACTGAGAAAATCACCTTTAAAGTTGTCCAAATTAAGTTCTTAGCAATGCATCCAACTAATCAAAAATTAAGTTTTGATATATTTACGGTAGGAAATTTACAAAATATCATAATGGAACATGATCTTTACTTAATATCCTAATGATTTTTAGCATAAAAAAAAAGATAATTTTGACCTATACAATGGTTTTTTTGGCTATTGCTAAAAATATACCCAAGCGACTTAAAGGTGCAGTAGGAGATCTTGGAAACTGCTAACTTTAGCCTGATAGCACTGAAAGCGAATGTCCCACCCTCCCTGCAATCGCCGTCCAAAGCCACGCCCCCTGAACGCATTTACGCTCACAGACCAGAATACCAGAGACAACATTACTGCAATAGCCCTCTGTCTGCACAGCGTGCGTGAACGCGCTGATGACGTATCCTGTCTGCGCGAACCGGGTGCGCAGCGGTATGCTAATACATATTTGACAGGCAGGTAGGAAAACCAATTAAAACGCTCGGACCGAGCGTTTTGATTGTACGAACATTTCTTTGTCCTACGCCTTCCACAGAATATATAAATACAGATAAATACATTTAGACCACTTAACTTATTGATTGCTATCGGGATGTGAAGAGACTTTCAACCAGCATAACAAAAAATGTTTCTGAAGACAATCACCTATTGCACCTTTAAGACTGGTTTTGTGGTCCAGGGTCACTTATGTGTTTCTGGCTGCTGATTTGTTCCCCCTCTACACGCAGACGCTCATTATTTCTCAACATCAGCTGAAAGAGGCCACGGCTGAGGTCTCTAAACTACAAAATCATCTGAAGGAACTCAACAGAGAGTACAGGGCACGACTTACACGCTATATTCAGGAAGTGACAGTACGTGTACAAGCCAGCAGACATACGGTTAACACATATGGTCACGCTTTTCATAGTGGCTTCTTGAGTTGTCTGATGTATAATTGTTTTGTTTTCAAACAAATTGATCTTTTAATGCGCTGTAGGAGTGTGTAACTGTGGCTGGTGATGGAGATTTGGGACAGAAGTTGAAGGGGTTTGTTGAGTCCATGCTGGAGGAGGTGAAAACATCCTATCGCTCCAGAGAGGAACAGCTCACTAAAGCCATCAGATCGTACCGCAAACACATCCAGGGTCTGAGTAACACCTATCAACAACTGCTTGTTGCTTACAGGTGCTGGAACATCCACTGATTCAAACTATTTACAGTTTACGGTTACATGTGTGAGATTTGACATTAATATTTTAATAATTTAACATCACATTGTCATGTTCACGGTTCTGTGGTGTCGGTTAATGATCCCATGACCTGCAGGAACACAAATAAAATATTACAGAATATTATATATGTAGTTTTTTAGTATGTGTTTTATTTTGAGTTTTAAAATTTTTTTTTTTACATTTTTGTGATTAAAAAATAATTAGCTTTTCATCAAACTCACAATCCCCCTACAGTTTCCTCACAACCCCCATTTTGGGAAAGCCTGATTTAGCAGGTGCTTTTAGTATAGTGTTATTTTATTATCATTGAGATGCTGTTATAGTTGTTAATATTTTGAATCAGTTCATATTACAGTTCAAATTTCATCAAATACTAATGAAGATGTGTTTAAAAATTAAACATGCTAGCTGATCAGTAAAACGATTATTCTAAGCTAAATCTAAAATACAAAGTTTGGTGTTTTAGATGTGAATTCAAATAATTTTTGTCCCATTATGAAACTTTTTTTTCTGTATGGACATTTTAAGACATTTCAGTCCCCTGTTAAAGCGAAACCTGCTCCACACACTAGATCTGATTTGGTCTGATAAGTAGTGTCTCTGTATCCCAGACTGCAACGTGAGCAGATCCTGGCACTCCCTGAACACGCTTTAGAAGCCGGGCCCCCTGAGGCCCACTTCAGTCCCGCGGAGACCGAACTGAGAGGAGAGACCGACAGAGAGCTACACAGACTGAGAGAGGACAAAGCCCGCCTGGAGAGCCAACTGAAACTGGCTCGAGAAAAGGTGTGTGTGTGTGTGTGTTATTTAATGGATTAGTTCTGTGACTTGATCATGTGCTTGGTATTTCAGATGGCTGTATTAACAGAGTCCTCTCAGAGGTGAGTATCTTTCAGAGTTATGAGTAAAAAATATTGTGCTGATTTTATGTATTATTGTGGAAAAATTGTGCAGGGTTGGACTAACCCAAGATGCCTGGAATGATGTTATAAAGCAGCTCAAAGAAATAAAAAACTCCACGCAGGTAACCAACCCTGACCACCCCTAACTACCCATACTCTGGTTAATATGAACCGTTTTCAAACCCCAGCCTCAAGTCTAAGCTGAACAAGTTTTATTATTTATTTACTATTATAGTTATTAATATTTTGAAATAGCTTTTATTTTTTTTCATTTTAATTTAATTTTTTTTTTTTTACAATTGGGGTTTCTTATTTGCAAACAGTTGACACAATAAAACATACATATTCTCTACCTTTAAAAAAATCGCAAGACAATCACAGAACGAAAGCAAATCAGTTATTTAAAATATATTATAGTTTTTATATTTTATAGTTATTTATATAACTATAATATATTATTGTTATTTCTTGTTTTCATTTAGTTTTTCATGTAATATTTGTGTCTTATTTTATTTCAGTTAACAAAAATGTATTAATTTAGTTTTAGTTTTATTTAACAATAATAATCCTGAGCTAAGCCCTAACCCTGAAGTCTGATTGGTTTAAAACAATGTTGATCCAGGATCGTGTCCTATTGGTGACATCATGCTGGTCAAAATACCTGCCACAAGAAACCATACAGTGTGTGACAGTATAACCAATTAACTGTAACCAATACCAGCACTCTTATGGTCAAACATTATGCATTGCGGTATATTCTGTAAACACACAAGTAGCCCCACATGTAACAATGACAACAGCTTTACTATCATCACCCTGGTAAACACAGTGAAATTCCAGCAGGAAGCTCAAGAGAGGGAGCGTGTCCAGCTGATTGCCAGGGCGACGGTTGCCGAGGAGCAGGTGTCTGAGCTGAAGGAGTATGTGGACAATCACCTGGGCAGGTATTTGAACACCCACCTGTGATATTAAGGAAATGACTTTCTATGTGGGATGTGATCTTCAGGTGTGGCGTCTTTGTGCAGGTATAAATTGGAGATAACGAGGTTGCGCAGGCTGCTAGGATCACAGGAGGGAAGATCAAATAGTGCAAGAACCCATAAGCCCCGCCCACTTCACAAATCACTCAAAAGCAGCAGTTATGAAATATAGTGCAGCAGTGCATAAGCCCCACCCACTCCACAAATCAATCAAACACAGCAGTTTTTTAAATACAGTGAAGGACATAATAAGCCCCGCCCACTCTGTAAATCAATCCGCAACAGCATTTATGAGATAAACAACTGAAATAGTGCTAATGCCGTTAGACATTTTTGCAGTCTGCAAAACAAATAAAAAAAAAAACATGATTCAGATATTAATTTCAGCTCTTAATAAGAAGCCTAATTAAAATAATCATAAACAGCGTTAGCCAATCACTGAGCATGTTTACATACACCGGAAGACATGAGATGTCATTTAAATGTTATCAGGGAAATGGTTGTAAAAAGTAAAATCTCTTGACATTTACATTTTGTTTTGCATGTAAGCAGCTTTATCATGTCTGTTTATGTTTAGCTGGATTGCTCGTGTTGTCAGTTCACTGATTTGCATGCAAACTCTAAAAACAGGGTTATAGAATAGCAGATTTTTGATCCTTATCAGCATTTTGTTGGACATGTAAACACTCGTTAACACCGTCATTTGCATTTTTAAGTGCATTTTTACTCTCGTGTAATCCTAAACTCTCAAATGTCTCATTTTGAGAAATTTGATTATTGGTGATTCAGATTAAATAGTTGTTCTTTAATTGTTAATCATTTGTTATTGATGTATAGTTAAATCATCAAAATGAAACAACACAGCAATATGACTTGTACTGCTGTGATTTAATTCTTTAGAAACACATGCATGTGTTTGTGTGTGTGTGTGTGCGCGATTGAATTTGTTCTTCCTTCCTGAGAAACTATGTGTGGAATGTTTGTAAAGCTTATGTCAATTTTACGGGCTGTGAGAATGAAAGGCTGCTGACAATTAATTGTCTGACGGGTTAAGATAATTTCATTACAGAGCATGTAGTTCACACACATGATCCCTGAGAAACATATGACACTGAGTGACAGACATGATATTTGCACACGTAATAAATAAATTGCAGTGGTTTCACGGGTCAGTCTTAACAGTGTTTTTCAGGCTTAGAAGCACTTAATACACTGTTTTAGTTTAGTGTTGTTAGAATCTAAAATTTATTTTTTTTTATTCTTGTTTATAAATGGAGATATAGAAATATATAAGTGTGTGTGTGTGTGTATATATATATATATTATAGAAAAAAATCTAAAAAATATTATAAGAATATAAATAAAATAAAAATACACATTTCAGAGAATTTTCCATCTGCTTTCCATCTAATATAATGCTTGTTTCCTAAAAGTTTTACATAACTTTTTTACCTCAATTTTCAAAGAGAAAGTTAAACGTGAATGAGAAGCGAATTCATCTTAGGAATTTAAAGTTGGAAATACTGCAGGGCAAACTTGAAAGCATATTACTGGAAAGAAAAAAATAGCACGGATTATCCATAAAAAGAGAGCGTGGAAAAGACAGAAAGAGAGCGAGCGAGACAGAAAGAGGCTGTGGGCTCGGCAGATAAAGGGAGAGTGTTTGGGAAATGGGCTGCAGACTGAGGGGCTTCGAGCACCTCTCTATGAGCCGGGGAAAAAATTCAAGATTATGCGTATGGGAAACGGGGTGTAGTGAGTACAGTGGCCCCTGAACCCCTGGGAAAGGAGCTGGGAAAGGAGGAGGGTAATTGCTGGGGGGTTCGGGGGTTGGCCGGCCGGCCGACTGTGTGCCAGCTCACACTGGGTGGCATCCGCACAGACAAGCTGACATCATGAGAACATAACAGCACAGAGAACAAGAAAGAAAGAAGAACAAAGTGCTTTCATCTCTTTGA
>NW_015557091.1:677028-677214 GCF_001515605.1 Sinocyclocheilus anshuiensis | reverse complement strand
AAATTCATTATACTTTTATATATAATAATTTGTTATATTTACAATATTATTTATTTAAATAATTATTTATAATATAGAAAAGCTGAGGTATTTTCACATAAATACAATATTTAATTTTGTAATATTGAATGAAATCAGATAGATATAACGTGTTTTATATTATATTTAGACTTACATTTAATATTA
>NW_015557091.1:668609-677012 GCF_001515605.1 Sinocyclocheilus anshuiensis | reverse complement strand
ATATATTATATATCTTGTGTGTGTATGTGCATAGTAATATTATTTTATTTATTAATGACATTAATTATAACTGTTGTTTATAATATTATTTTACATTTTATATTAAAATGTGTACATATATTATTTTATTGTTATTTATACATTAATTCTTTATTAATATTATTTATAATAATTTGTAATGTTATTTTATATTTGCATAATCAGTCAAACATCAAAACAGTATAACATAGTAGTTTTCATCGTGCTTTACAAGCAGTCATTCATGAATCATCTGACCCCATAGTGACACTAAGATCTACTCGGGAATGCGTGTCTGATACTACGAGCAGTGAGGAAATTTAGAATGACAAATAATATTCCAACTGGGCATCAGGGTCCGTCTTCAACAGGAAGTGCACTTATAAAGCTGCATGCAGTCTGAATATGAGAACCGCTGCTTTAGTTGTTTGTTTGGTCTTTAATGCTCAGTCGATATGTGCCTAATAAACTCTGGCAGGCTGTGTTAGAGCATGCATGTGTGTGTGTGTGTGTGTGTGTGTGTGGATGGGACAAGCCTTGTGAACGGCAGTAATTTATGAGAACAGGCTGGGGGGGAGGGCGGGGAGACGGAGGAAAGAAAAAAAGTGACAAAAGCGAAAGAATGTGGGATGCGTGAGAGAGGAATTTGAGCAGAACTCAACTATCAGATTAATGAGTGTGTGTGAATTCAGACAGACTGAGAACCAGTGAAAATGAATGAACTTTTACCTTGCCAGAATGCATATAATTTATATTTAAATAGTCTTTTTTTATTTAAATGGCTGTAATTGTCATGCTAGCTTGAGCATTTCATAGTTCCCATGGTCATAGATAACCTGGAAATTGTGGTTTTCACTACTTGAAATTATTAAAATCTTAAAAATTCATACAAATATCCATAGCTGATTTAGATTTTTCTAGTTACGCTCCGCTAGAAATTGCTCTTTTACCTTTTAAAATGTTTATTTAGCAGTCATTTGTAATCTTAAGGTACATTTCTCTCCGTCTCTCGCCTCTTGCTCTGTCAGAAGCAGCTGTTGGCTGATTTCAAGCGTTCGGAGAGATTTTCAGCTCTTTAGCGCGTCTGGAGGAGCGAGAGAGACAGGAGTCGAGTGGGAAAAGGGCCTGCGGAGAGGAAAGAAAAAAGCACAAGAGTTTGAGAGAAACATCAAGAGATTGAGCCGAGAGATAGACAGAAACTGCATGCTGAGCGGCTGAAGGGAACTAGAGGAAAATAACCTGAAGGAAAGTTTGAAAGAGGGAGAGGAGGGGTCCGGAGAGTTTTTCCCACACTCTGTTCTGCGCTTTAATCCGTCAGGATTGGGACAAAATTCAGATGCCCTCCACACAAAGAACAGGCGTTTTTCTCTCTCTTGAACGAGCCGTTTGGTATCTCACAGGCTCTGGCCCTTTCCTCATGTCTTGGCTGTGTTTCTGTTCTCACAGTCCGTTCGCATGTGTTCACACATTCTGCCCATTGTCACAGGAGTTTAGCAGTGCCACTGATTGTACCTCAGGGAAACACTCGAACACCCCTAACCTAGATCTGCCTCTGTCTGTCACTGATGACTTTCAGATGCCGGTACATAAAACTATGTTGAGTGATCTTTTGCTGGAGCAAACACTTTATCTCTCTGTCCCGAGAAACAGGTAGAGTCAGGTCACAATTCCCATCAGTATCCATGTTTCAGAGTGATCACTGTTTTTAGTACATCATTTGGTTGATTTAAAAATCATAATGTTAATATGAGGTGTAAACTGCACGTTTAATTTGTGCACCAAACAAATTAGCAAAAATAATGACTGTTTTCCGACAGGTTTCTAAACTTGTCCCCCTTTAGTCAAGCTATTTTGGGCTCGAGAGTTCAAGGTTTGGCTGGTTAGCGTTGTAACTACCCTGTCTGTGTATAACATATTTTATTTATTTATTTATTCTTTGATTCATTAAATCAAAAAGCTTTCATTATACATTATAATATTATAATATTTCACACTTATTAATTATATAATATTATATAAATAAATAAAAAGTGTGTCTGTGTGTATATATGCACAGACCTTTTTATTTATTATTTATAATAATAATAATAATAATAATACATTTTATTTATAATGCACTTTATATTTAAACAAAATCTCAAAGTGTTACAAATTCAAAAAAGAAAAACAAAAGGACAAGAATCAACCAAAACTCTGGTAAAAACGTGGGTTTTAAAAACACATTTAAATTTTACAATTATACTTTTAAAATTGTTAAACTATTTATTATTCATTAGTCCATTCACAAGTCAGAGATATTTTATTTTATTATTAACCCTAACCCTAAATTATATTATAGTATATTTTTTAATCTCATCTCTATGCTACAAAAGAACACAATAATATCAATATTTATTAATTAATTTTATATATTATGTTTATGTGTGTGTGTGTGTGTGTATATATGTATATGTATGATTTTATTATATCATAGTATTTTTTTTTACCAAAACGCACTAGTCTCATCTCTGTGCTAAGAAATAACACACTAATTTCAATATTTATTTACTTATTCATTCATTAAATCACAAATATTAACCCTAACTTTAAATTATTTTATAGTATATTTTTTTACCTAAAACACAATAATCTCATCCCTATGCTACAGAATAACACAATAATATCAATATTTATTCATTATTTTTTTGTATATATGTGTGTGTGTGTGTGTGTTTGTGTATATATATATATTTATATGTATGATTTTATTATATCATAGTATATATATTTTTTTTACCAGGACGCACTAGTCTCATCTCTGTGCTAAGAAATAATTCACTAATATCACTAATTGTTTATTTATTCATTAAATCACCAATATTTAATTGTGTTAGAGTAGATTTTTGTAACCAAAACAGTAATCTCATATAGTATTAACTAAGATAAATCACTTGTTGTATTTCTAATTTGTTAAAATGAATTAATGTAAATCGATAGTTAAGATTAGTAACCTGGACATGTGTTTAGTTTTGTTCACTCTTAATGGCAGTTTTTGTGAGTCTGATTTCATGTTCTGTCACTGATGAATTATTGTGTTTCTTATTATTTATTGAAATATTGTGGCAACAGTAACACGAGTCGAATGGTTTTTCTCAGAGAGGTTTCTCAGCACCCCTGGAGTTTAAAGAGACATGAATGCTAATGTGTCTTTGAGAGACGCTGACTGATATGTGCGTGTTGTGCAAGTTGGAAGACGTGTGACAGCATGTGTTGTTTTAATATTAGGAGAGGGTAATTGGATTTTGGAATGAATTTCATTTTTCATGGCTTAAAACCAATGTTGAGTGAACACAGTACAAAAGGAGAGGGAATATGTTTATGATTTCACAATTATTATGAAATTGAAGTGGAAAAGTGTGAATCTAAAGGTTTAATGGTTGGGATGTTGGTCTGTTCACGCTGTTAATGTCATGACTTTTAGGATTATATGATCATGTTTTTGATGTTGACATGTTTTCTATGTAACTTCACTTGTTTTTGTTTGAGGTGATAATTAGGGTCATCTTAGTGGGAAATAAGACAGACACTGCCCAGCCCGACCTGAGGAGCTCAGCTCACGCACTCAATCACACACACACACACACACACACACACACACTTGGGCTTCCCTCCGCATTTGAATGGGATTACGGCCATCTGCAGACTCTTCAGGAACAAAAGTGTGTGTTTCTGGAGAAGTCGTGTTCTCCGGGGGTTGAAGTGTCATGTCAGCAAGCTAACACTCACTGCAGCGATGCAGAGCCTTTAGAAGATCATCATGCTAGAACCTAAAGCTAAATCATGATTATTCTCAACCCAATTACTGCATTTTAGATAAACATAGTAATAGTTTAATCTACGTCACCAATAGCACTATATAGTGTTTAAAAGTGAAGTTTGGGGTCGGTAAGATTTATTTGAAAGAAGTCTCTTCTGCTCACCAAGGCTGCATTTATTTAATCAAAAATACAGTAAAAACTGCTTCTATGTGAATATCTGTTAAAACGTAATTTATTGCTGTGATCAAAGCTGAATTTTCAGCATCATTACTCCAGTCTTCAGTGTCACATGATCCTTCAGAAATCATTCTAATATGCAGATTCTTATTATTATCAGTGTTGAAAACTGTTGTGCTGCTTCATATTTTTGTGGAAACCATGATACATATTTTTCAGGATTTATTGAAGAACAGCATTTATTTGAAATCGAAATCTTTTGCAACATTATAAATGCCTTTACTGCCACTTTTGATCAATTTAATGCATTCTTGCTTAATAAAAGTATGAATTTCTTTCAAAAATGTATTTTTCTTTCTTACTGACTCCACACTTTTGAACTGTATTGTATAATATTGAATATTTATATAAACATTTAAAAGGTAAAATATGTTTATTTTATTAACATGAAAACTTATTTATGTATTTATTTATGGGAATGCCTGAAATCATCCTATAATGTATAATTAAATTACTGCATGAAATATGTAAGTATTAAGTATTTTAAGTGCACTTTAAAAAATGGTGTAGGATTTGCTTTGAAATAATTTTCACTCAGGAATTGCTAGTGAATTTCACAAAAAAATTACAGAGAAACAGCGGGCAACACGTTAAATTGAATGAGAAATTAGAAAAGTAAAAAGACTGAAATAGTATTTTATTGTAAAACATATTCCAAAAATCTTTGTTTCATTTACAAACTTGAAAAATAATTTTTGCAGTGTGTTCTAAAATCTGTATTGACAGATATGTGTGAAACATCTTTTTACTCTTTTATATTATAAGTACTCTTTTATATTTGTAGTATTAGAAATGTATCGCAGAGCTATTTTGCGTGTAATTTTGTTTCAATGCTAACAGAAATAGATTGAGCTGAATTGCGAGTTTTTGGGTTGAAATGCAGTTTGTGATCCTGTATGAATGGGTGTGTGTGTGTGTGTGTGTAGATATAAATGGACACAATCCAGGTCAGAGAGCTCCTGTCAGTGGGTTGGGTCACGCTCATTTCCTGTTCTATCTCTGGAGCTCTTGGAAGTCCAAACATATACACACTGTACACCTGAACACACACACACACACACTCACACACACACACACACACACACCCTCGACAGCTCACCAACACCCTTCCTCATTTTCCTGTTATTCACCTTACAACTACAGTATAAGGTTATGCATATGCTAATAATAATAATAATAAAGTGAAACATGGCCTGTATGACAGCAGCACAGCCTGCTATACTAACAAACTTTAGTTTATAGGCACACTACCCATCAAATGTTTGGGGTCAGTAAGTTTTTTTGAAAGAAATTCCTCATATATGCATTAAATTGATCAAAAGTGGCAGTAAAGACATTTATAATGCTACAAAAGATTTCTATTTCAAATAAATGCTGTTCGTTCGAACTTTCTATTCATCAAAAAAATCCTGAAAAATTTAATTCAGTTTCCACAAAAATATGAAGCAGCACAACTGTTCTCAACATTGATAATAATCAGAAATGCTTCTCGAGCAGCAAATCAGCATATTAGAATGATTTCTGAAGGATCATGTGACACTGAAGACTGGAGTAATGATGCTGAAAATTCAGCTTTGATCACAAGAATAAATGACATTTTAACAGATATTCACATTTTTACTGCATTTTTGATCTAATAAATGCAGTTTTGGTGAGCAAAGGAGACTTATTTCAAAAACATTAAAAACCAAACCCAAACCTTTAAATGGTAGTGTAGTATATATATATATATACTGTATATGGATCATATTCATACTGTATATGGATAATATTCACACTGTGTGCTAAATAAAAATGATCTACTTTAATTTTAATCGTTTTTAAAAAAAATATTTTTCTATTTAATATTGGAAAATAATCTATTTCAGTTTTTTTAACAACATCGCAACTTGTTTTCATTTAATAAGTAATTCAGAAACCAGACAAACACAAATCCGATGCTTTTTTTGTTCTTTATAATGGTATATTTTTTTCATACAAACTCTACAATGTTAACAGAATATTTCATCATCCAGTTTTAAAACTCTAAAACATCTTATATACACTGATATCCACATAAACACACATATACATATATTTTACACCCAGCATTCACATTGGTTTGTTTATAAAGACATTAATAACAAACTCAGGCAGCATAAAATATGGCAGCTTCGCATGTCGGCTGGCTCTCAATGTTTGGTTGATCCGTTCATTTGTTTAGTGCACATACATCGCTGACAAAAATAGATATGAAGCACAAAATAAAGACAAAAGCAATAGCAGATAACCAGAATTCGATGGAGGACAGTGTTGGCAGTCCAGCCTGAGACCAGCAGTCTATATTTTGGTCAAGTCCACAGCATGAGAGAGTGTTATTTCAGACAATAAATTCTCTTTATAGATTATATCGGCAGTACATTTATTTAAACTACAAATCAAATCCAGATTTGTGAGGATACCCTGTTAATGTGCGTTCACACTGACAACGGTTTAACCGTGAGATTAAAGCAATTACATATTCAGCATCACATGACTGTCTGCACTCCCATTGGTTCCTCCGCCACTGCTCATTTGCATAAAGTTCAACTTTGTCCAAATGCAAAATTCGAAAATGAATGGCGTTCGGTTGCAAATCGCTGTCAGTGTGAACGCAATTTAATTTTTTCCGTAACAGAAAATAAAAACATCTTTCATCAGAGTAAAAGTGCTCTGAACGTGTGACAGTAAGTTTATATCAGCTTGATAACATTAGCAACATCAAAGCAAACTAGTGGTGACGTTAACCATGAGGTAATCAGCACATGCTATCTGTAGACACCGAATAATTAATATACTATTGCTATTGTATCTGTTTTCATTACTTCATGTTAGCTGCATGCTATCCTCAGCCTGTTAGCATATAAACCATAGCTGATTCCATATTATAGAAATATATATTTATATAAAACATATTTTGCTATGCTACATATAGATCCATTTTGGTTCTCAGTGCTTGCAGCATTCAGGTATCGCCATCTTTCCCTTCCTTTCACCAGTGCAAATTTAGAAAAAAAGACTTTAAATTTTTGTATAAAAAGAAAATATATATACTCTCAATACAAAAACAGTGTTTAAAAACGTTTTCTTTTCATATACAGGCTGACAAATCAATGTTTTTCTGTGGCGTCAAATACTGCAAAAGATGACTGTGCTACATGCATGGCGTACAGCTTATTTATCAGCTCAACATCATGAGGACTTTGGATATTTCAATGATATGATGTTCATATCAAAGCGTCCAAAGACAAGATTTCCTGAGTTTAAAAAAGAGGCCCAGTTTAGGCCCCCGAATCTGAGAGGAATTAGACAGACATGGACACACAAACGTCCTTCGTCAGATATCCATCTTAATCCAGTGATCTCCGCTGAGACTTGCTCCTTGGTTGTTTCAGTGTCACAGTGTCTTTTTCTCTGTTCTCCTAAACCTCTCTCTCTTTCATCTGTTCAGGAGTTCCTCAGACGCTGCGAATCTTCTGCGACAGAATCACGAGTTTCGCCCACACATGAGCGTGTTTTTCCGTCAGTCGTTGACCAGAGTGCAGGGGATCATCAGGGATTGTTTGGCCTGCTCGTACACCTTCAGGAAGTCTTTGTAGCGTGGAGCGCAGCCGAGCCACGCCTCCCCAAAGTGCACGCGGCCGGTAAACAGGAAGCTGCCAGCGCCGGGTCGAACGCCGCACTGCAGGGCCGTACGGATCTCGCCCGTCCGCGTCAGAAGCGCTGATTGCGGGAACAGCGCAAACTTCTGCCGGTAAACCCGCGTCGTGCTCACTTTGATCACTGCCGCTTTCAGATTTGAGTCCGTCTCCACTGAACGGATGTTTCCTCGAACCACTAAAAACACAGAAAGCTCTGTTAGTATGGATAGATTGTTGATAAAGAGTACATATTGCTAATGAATATCAAACTTGAGCTTTTGCTACTTTGGTAGGTTTACGATTTCCTTCTAAACCAGAAAATTCAACTTGAAGGCGCTAAATTAAACCGCTGGATTGATGCCAACTGGGTTTGGTGCGAATAAATCAGAAATCTGCTTTTATCCAAAGCAGTTTACAGTAGAACTTTGCAAGGAGTAACGAAAACTAAAACCATAAATGAAACATTTTCGTTACTTGAAATAAAATAAATGTTAACTGAACAAAAATAAACTAATAAAAAAAGAACTGAAACTTATTTAATTTGAGCTAGCTGAGAAGGCAACATTTTCATTTAGTTTAACTTGATGTACTAAATTAACTAAAACTGAAATAAAAAATAATAAAAACTATATAGACATATACAAAAAAAACTAATAAAAATTACAAAAACACAACTAAATGACCAAACTTTT
>NW_015557091.1:653992-667973 GCF_001515605.1 Sinocyclocheilus anshuiensis | reverse complement strand
TAACAAAAAAGTGCAACAAAATGACCAACATTTTAAATCAAATTAAAATGAAAAAAAAAAAAAATCTAAAATAAATAAAATAAAATCTAATTCAAAATATTAATAAAAACATAATGGTATCTTAATGATACTAAAATAACACTGGTGATGTGTAATACCTTGCAGACAAAAGGTCTGACCTCTACTTGGGTTTGAACCTGTGACCTTTAAGGTTGCCAGTCCAAATCCTTAAAGGGTTAGTTCACCCGAAAATGAAAATTAGCCCATTATTTACTCACCCTCAAGCCATCCCAGGTGTATATGACTTCCTTCTTTCAGGGCAGCATTACGTCACGAAAGTGCGGACTCAGAGGAAACCGCGAGGGTTTAGGGTGTCATTTGGGACAGGGCCTATACACCGAACCGTCATTCTGTACCTGCATTCTCAGTTTAAATGCAGCCATCCAAAGTAGTGAATCTAATCACCATTCAGGCAAAACTTTGCTTCAAAAATGAGTCACACTGCTGACCTGATCTAATTGCTACACACCCTGAGCACATGTGAGTTAACCTATTCCTCTTATCGGCAAGACATATCAGCATATTTTTTCATATCGGGCCAATGCCGATATGTACATTTAAAGGGTTAGTTCATCCAAAAATGAAAATTAGCCCATAAATTACTCACCCTCAAGTCATCCAAGGTGTATATGACTTTCTTCTTTCAGACGAATCAGTCAGAGTTATATTAAAAATGGTCTTTGATCTTTCAAGCTGTCACTCAGCACTCAGCGGGTGTTGCATGCATCAGTCCAAAAGAAGTTAAATAAAGCGCATTCACCCATAATAAAAAGTAAAAAGTTTTTTAATAAAAAGCGCTTTATTTAACTTCTTTTGGACTGATGAACATGCCAACTGGGTTTGGTGCGAATAAATCAGAAATCTGCTTTTATCCAAAGCAGTTTACAGTAGAACTTTGCAAGGAGTAACGAAAACTAAAACCATAAATGAAACATTTTCGTTACTTGAAATAAAATAAATGTTAACTGAACAAAAATAAACTAATAAAAAAAGAACTGAAACTTATTTAATTTGAGCTAGCTGAGAAGGCAACATTTTCATTTAGTTTAACTTGATGTACTAAATTAACTAAAAATAAAACAGAAATCAAACTTAATAAAAACTATAGAGAAAAAAATCTAGTAAAAATGACAAAACACAGGAAAATTACTAAAACTTCAACTAAACTTCAAATAAAAACAAAATATAACCGCTGACTGCCATTAAACAGCTTGGAAGATCAAAGACCATTTTTAATATAACTCCGACTGGATTCGTTTGAAAGAGGAAAGTCCTATACACCTAGGATGTCTTGAGGGTGAGTAATTCATGGGCTAATTTTCATTTTTGGGTGAACTAACCCTTTAACTGTAAACCACCAGAAAGTTTGGCATAGAGGTTCAAGATCTGGATTGGTAGCTGAAGGTTGTAGGTTTGAGGTTCTTGCTATCCAAGAGCCAGTACCATTACAGGAAACGCCCTGCTGATTGCTCTGGATAAAAGCGCATTTATCCTAAAAACTAGAACAAAAAGTCAATTAAAATACTCACCAAAGTCACTAGTGCACACAGCCATCAGGATCTCAGTGTTATTGCACGGCCTGCAGGCTCCTGTGAGAGAAAGAGAAGAGAACATGAGACGCAGAAGAACATGAACACCAAAAGATGAGGCGTAACGCGCAGCTGTTACTTTAACGGCTCTTCGGTGGAGGTGTGATGATGTAAATGAGCACCTGATAGATAGGTGTGAGCCATGTCACCTGATCAAAGCTCATGAGAGAGGTGTGTGTGTCCTCATTCAAGATCCCAACACTTCCCTCTTCCTCTGTTCATCTGGCTGATCTATATGAGCTGGTAAAGCAAGTAAACTGAACAGCTGATCTCACAAAACCCACCCACACAGAAACTAAACTGACTCATTCTTCAAGTTTGTGTCGTTTTGAAGATCCTGGATGTTTGTATATATACGTTTACAAAAATGTACCATGTTAACTATAGTTTCTAGGCTTTAAGTCAGGGTAGATGGCTTCATTAATATGAAACCAATGAAAACGAGGCTTTGGTGGAAAGACAATAGGCTGCATTAATCTAAATGTCCTAGCTCATGTCTAAGCTTTTTGTTTATTTTAATTTTTTTACTTTATATTTGTCAATATATATGTCCAATTAAATGTAGAAATTAAAATATGTAATATTCAATATTTTAATAAACAAGATTCAGAAAGTGTCTAAAAGATTTCAAATTAATTTGTAGTGATTTTATTTTTTGTAAAATCACAACAAATTAATATGTGGTACACATTCTTGAATCAACACTAGTGATTATCAATATACTATTATATTTTTTATTGATTTTTGAATTATTTTTTATATTTTCCATTTTCATTTTTGTTAAAGTTTTAGTAATTTTGTTGTATTTTTGTCTTTTTTATGCCACTTTTATTTTTATGTCTATATAGGTTTTATCAATTTTTATTTCATTTTAATTTCTTTTAGTTATTTTAGTACATCACGTTAAACTAAATGAAAATGAAAAAGAAAAGTTTTTATATTTTATTTCTGTTAACTTTATTCAATTTACTTTATTTCAAGTAACAATTAGTGATTTTTGTTTGTCGTTTTCACATTTAGTAAATTGTAAATAAAAACCATTACAAATGTGTCCACTTAGGCTGTTTACAGGACAACGATGTAGTCAAAAACGGAAAAGTTTTTCCCTTGCGTTTTTAAAAAGTTTCACGTATACACGACAATGTTTTCAAAACGATTCGCGTTTACACATATCTGCGAAAATGGCCAAAAATGCTGTATTACGTATGCCAAGCCAGTAGCTGGCGCTGTCACCTTGTTAGTAAACAGTACCTGTAGGGAAGTGACGATTATATGTTGTATATGCGTCTCCGCTGTTGGTTGTAATATTGGTGAAGTAAATCCACACTTTGCTATAGAAGCGTTAGCAAACTCTTGAGCAGCAATAACAGTACCATGTACTCCGCCATTGTTGTGTATGTTTGTTCGCGCTTGCCTTTAAAATCGACACGTACCTCGCATGTCTACATACCTAACACGTACTATGCACGCGCATGACATCACCGCTTTCAAAGATTCCCATTTTGGGTGTTTACACGGAAACGATAACGGTGGCGTTTTCAAAAACTTGCACTTTGAAACCCGTTTTCAAAAATATGCGTTTTCAGTCCCCAAAATGCCGTTGTCGTGTAAACGAACAGGCAAAACGCATAAAAAGTTTCCCGTTTTTGGCTGAAAATGTCATGTAAACGGCCCCTTAATTAAAAAATGTGTGTCCATTGCATTAATTTGTATCATTAGAAACATTAATTATATCAGCCATTCTGCACTCTAGATGTCGGCCATATTGGTTGAGCATTACGTAAAGTTGAGCACTATTTAAAGTCCTGATTACTGAAAGTTTATTGACTGCATCTCGACCTGATTTCTGCAGGCCGTGCAGTGTCATGTGTGCACTTTCAAACAGCAACAGGTGTCTGTGTGGGTGTGAGAGCGAGAAAGTTGTTGGCCCTTAAAAACTTTTAAACATCCTTCCCTGCCTCCTCTCTGCTCCCAAAACTCCCAACAAAAGATCCGCTTTTCAGTTGCGTGGTTCCCCCCCAACCCCC
Source organism: Sinocyclocheilus anshuiensis (assembly GCF_001515605.1). Lineage (NCBI taxonomy): Eukaryota > Metazoa > Chordata > Actinopteri > Cypriniformes > Cyprinidae > Sinocyclocheilus > Sinocyclocheilus anshuiensis. Next base: position 664,297 of record NW_015557091.1, on the reverse strand, counting down.
CATTACCACGGTGACTGCGCTCTCATGCAGGTCTCTGAAATGGCTCACTATGGAGACAAACCCCCGTCCCATACGAAGCTTTTGTCTTTCTCTCCCTCCCCCCTCCACTCTTGGCTTTTCCGCTCTTCGGATCCGAACACTCCTCCCCCGTTTCTCACAACTGGCTGGAAGGAGCTTCCCAGCTGAGACGACCTAAAACTATTACTCAAACCTATTGCATTTAAATAACTGCAGTGCTACAATTGCAGATCACAATTAAAAGTGAAGAATTCCAGCTTGTTTGTGTTCCTCGAGAAGCACAAGTCTTCACACGGTGGATCTACATTGAAATGCATTTCTCCAAAGTTCAAGTCTCATTAAAGTTTGAATGAATGCTCTGTTCATGACTGGTTTTGGCTGTCTGGTGCTCCTCGTTCTGCACCCCCATCCACCCAGAGGTCACTCGACTCAAACTTAATCTCCAACTTTGCATAGTTTCATAGTGTTTGGGCATTTTTTTTGCAGAACCACCAACTTTTACAGTTTGCAGAAACATTCAGGACTCAACTGCAGCTTAATTCACAGAAACTAACCCATGTAGATGATCTTAAAAATACCTAAGAGATGCTAGTAGTATTTTTTGGCAATTTGAGATTATTTTTGGGATAATATCAAATTATAAATGTTAGTTCCCAGTTATATGAATTCCAAGATGGTTCTCGGTTCAATATTTTAAGAAATGTTTTAGTAAAATAAGTATTTTTTGCATAGTTTCATATCGTTTACATTGCAATTTTTCATCAAAACAGGTTTGCAGAAATGTTCCGGATTCTCCTGCAGGCTAATTCTCAGACACAAAAAAGTACAGAGGAGTTGGTTGTAGTGATTTTTGGCCAGATATTAAATTATAAATGTTAGTTACGACTTTGTGTTTAATATTTTAAACTAAATTTTTAGTAAAATAAGTGTTTTTTTGCATAGTTTCATAGCTTTGCATTGCACTTTTTTGCAGAACCATCAACTCGGGACTCGTTTGCAGTTTAATTCTCAGAAACGAACCCATGTCGATGACCCTAAAAGTCCAGAAGATTTGGTAGTAGTAATTTTTGGCAATTTGAGATTAATTTTGGACTAATATTAAATTCAGAAAGTACTCTCTGTGTTAAACGTTGAAAGTATTTTTTGTGTGTGCATAAAATAAGTTTTTTTTTTTGACATAAAATAGGTGCTAATTTGCTTGGAATCATTACATACTATGTATATATTACATAAATCACTGCTGTATCTTCCAGAATATTCACCTTCGCTGCTGATTGGGTCCGTGTTGACTGATGGCTGCGCCGTCCAATCCCCTCTCAGCTCGTAGCGAAACGCGGCGATGCGTCTGCTTATGTCCTGGTGAGGTGTGGCTTGCAGGAAGAGCGCCGGTCGTTCTCCAGGCATGGCACTGAAGCAGCGCACATGGGCCGGGCTGGAGGTCTCGTCTCCCACCAGAAGCTCCAGGACTCCGTCCCGCTCAAGGTAGAGTTGAGCCCCGCCCCAGTGCTGATCCGGCTTGATGCAGGCCGACACCGGGCTCCTGCTGGACTCGCCGGGACCCATGGCGCTCCACGGCAGTCGGGGCGACAGGGTGAGCCGCAGCGCTCCAGCGGGGTACAGCCACTCCACAGAGCCCTCCGCACACCTCAACCAAACCTGCTCCACGTTCTTCACCGCCTGAGAGAGACCACTGCAGAGATGGAAACCAGAAGAGGTTAACCAGAGAAATCTGAGCAGGCCAAACCACTGTGAGTCAGCTTATCCACATTAAATCTGGTGCAAGCACAAAAACAGTCATTCCTTGTGTTGTGTTTTCTCAAAACTTGAGTCTTGAGTCATTTGACCAGTGCATAAAGTTGCAGGAAAAGTTCAACGCCCCCTACTGGTTACTGGTTACTTTAACTGCAGCCATTTAAACTTTCTGCACTAGTGGAAACATCCTTACACAACCATTAGAGCTGCAACCCTTATATCACAGCTTTCATTCCCTTATATTTCTATTTTTCCTTATATTTTACAAGCAAAGTGCTTAATTTACCCTTTTTTGAGCAATCGGGTTGGCTTCTAAGCATATTTGCATAAACAATAATTATACTATTACTAAAAATATCCACAAACTGTATAGATAGATAGATAGATATGCAATGCAATTCAAGCACGTATATATATATATATATATATATATATATATGTATATAAGAGATGAGTATTGCATATTATAACTATTTATACGAAATATTTTATTAATGATTTACGTTACTGTAATTATTTGCATACTTTTTTGCACACTTTAAATTGCACCGAAATCATGCAAGATAGCATAAGAATCAATGCATTCCAGGACAAATTGTAAACACGATACGCAAGATATTAAAAATGAACAGATATAAAGCATTTAACTCATGCATGTTGATGATATTTACCTTCCCCTCCAGCTGCACTGGTCTTCTGAGTAACTGGCCATCGTGAAACCCGTCAGGAATGAAATCCAAAGCGCAAAATGCCTAAAGCCCAAAACCTCCATCACTGCGCAGAGAGACACTGCGGTTATCCAGAGGCGAGTGCGTGAAGTCCTTCCGTCCGCTGCGTTTCCAAATCTATAATTAAACCAAACGAAAAGCTACTGATTCCATGCTGTTGTCTGATCTAAAAGACTGATCTGTTCTAAACGAAACCTTCCCTCTCTTTCTGTAGATCAGTCGGTACCGCGCGAGCCGAGCAGTGAGCTGCTGACTGACTGAGTTCCAGCGAGCGCAGGAGTTTCAGAACTGGACTAAACTTTAAACCCCGCCCACAGCAGGAGGCGTGGCTTCACCGCAGTTAAAGTCCAATCAATGGCATCTCCTCTATTCACACTGGGTAAAGAACTGAAGAAAGTTTAATCAGCCTTGAACGTATGTGAAGGATTTTGAAACATAACACGTTGTTGGCAATAGCGTCCGAATCATTTTAGCGAATCAATTGGTTCGTACGAACCGAATAAATGATTCACCGGATTCTGGCATTTAGCGTTACATTTTTGTAGTCAAAATCGCTGTTTATGTCTGTGTTTTCAAATTAGGTGTGGTGTTGCAGATGAAAAGGACCGAGCCCAGGGCTAACTCTACACAACGGGGATTTTATTACAACAAAGACCACCAGACAACTCCAGTCACAGCAATCATCAGAACTCTCTCCATCTCCTTCTCTATCTTGTTACTTATCATGTTGTTATACTGCCATCTAGCAGTCATGTGCAGAATCACAGTGTTTCACAGAACACAACATCAGGTTACATAAATTGCGTTGAATTTGTGTTGTTTAATGTTTCTAAATAAACCACACAAAATAACTGTAGTATTTTCCAAATATTATTAATCCAGAAAGTTATCGTTACTACTAAAAACATCGTTCCAAACTCACAATGTTGTTTACTGCTTAAAAAAAAAAAAAAAAAATCACTGATCTACAAACAAATGCCAATCGGTTCTAAAAGAATCATTTAATAGAATCGGTTCAAAAGAACTTTCGAATAGAGTCGGTTCAAAAGACCGTTCGAATCCGTTGTTGAATCAATCAATTTTTGCGTTCCTTCTCCAGCTTTTCAGAGATAAATACGAAAAAGTTTGTTTTTAACACGTTTCAGTTAGCTTTATTAACATGGTTAAAGGATTTACATTTCCATGTAGTCAAAAGTTAAATTTTAATGCAATCTATCTGAATTATAATATACTTTGAAATCCATTTAAGATGGCTGCTGATTGATTTATGTTTGTGATGCAATATTTGTCTAAAAATAAGGGACAAAGTCAGTGCTTGAAAACTGAATAGTAAGCTGCAAGAACTGGTCAAAGCTGAAGTTAAAATCAAGTTGAGAAGAACTAGGTGATAAATCCACTCCACTATAAAAGTTATGGAGAGAGAGGCAAAGAAAAGGGGGATGGGTGTGGTGGTTGGGGGTAACTGGAGCTCTCTGCAGGACGCCCTGCCCTCCGTTCGGCCCATGCTGAGGGGCTCTTTCATCTTACTGCATTATAAGCAAATCAAATATTCTTTTGTATCACCACTGCAATCTATCTTTACGGATAGTGTGCATGTGTGCGTACACGAGCATGTGCCTTTGATGTGGTTATGACAGGACCTTTGACATATTCAAAGCCTGATGTCCAGTAGCCCTGCTGAGGTGTGTGTGTAGTGTGTGTTTTGTGTTCCCTGCTGATCTGCTGTATATAAAGTGAGGCTTTTGTTCTCTGGTGGCCACGTCAAAGAATAGACACATGAAAGCAAACGTGGACGTGCATGTATGTGTGTGTGCATGCGATTGTGCATGTTTAGTGTGGCATAGCAAGAGAATTGAGTCTTGAATTGAGTCTTTTTCCAATATTTGCACACCAAAACAATAAACATGTTGTAAATGAAAAAATACGATAAAGCTAAGTTTGGATTTTCAGTGCAATGTAGTGAAAAACAGCTTATGATCCTATTTGGATTGATGTTCATGCATGCATCTTAAAATGAAAAAATTCTGTTGATTTGCAAACAAGGCCCAATATTACCTAATTTGATGATGATGAGTTCAAAAATATGAATAAAAACTTTCTATCATGTATGTTTTTCACAAAATAAGAATGAAGATTTTTCATACTATAGCAGCTTTAATGCGCTCATCAAAATAACAAAAGCAGCCAAATGTCAAATGTTTTAATCACAAAAAGAAGTATTCAAAATTACCTTACATTTAACACTGTAAAGGAGTGGAAATCAGGATTAGGCACAACAATAATGTCTTCAGAATAATTCATAAATGTAAAATAAAAAAAAAATAAAAATCACCTGAGAATTAAATAGATTTCTGACTTTTTTCTTGCAAAAAAAATCGGAATTGTGATATAACAAGTAGCAAACATTTATATTTTTTATTCCATGGCGGAAAAAAAGGAAAAGTCAGAATTATGAAATAAAAATTCACAATTACTTTTTTATATTTTCTATTTGTGGCAGAAACAGGCCTCCATAAGAGAGCAATTATGCCTCTTTTGCAGTTTTTCTTATGATTAAAGGATAATACAAGATTTCTTCACCTTACAAAAATGCTACGAAATGCATAATATTTTATGAAAACGTGACATGCTCAAGCTGTTTTTGGTATCAGCACCCCATAATTGGTAAAAAGCAAGAATTGGATTTCATTCAGCAAATATGATTCAGGGCAGTGTTATATATTTCTATAACCATTGATTTAAGCAGTAGTCAGTCAACAAATCAGCTTTGCTTCAACTTAATTTCAGCTCTGAATGACAGTTTTGCTTCAGCGACTCTCCGGCGATCCATGATTGGTCAGTGTTTCCCCCCTCATTCAAGCATGTTCCGATTATTCAAGTCCGATTATTGGTTTCTGTGTGCGTTTGGGGGTGGGATAGTGTTGGTCTCCTCAGATCTTGATCCAGCTGTGTTTGCAGTCTTTCCCCTCGACACACACCAACACACACACACTCACATGAGAAAGAGCAATGAGAACGACAGTCAGTTTTCACAGCTCTCTCATAGGGGTTTGCCGGCAAATACAGCATTGTGTGTGTTTCCTCAATGAAGGCACTTCTTACGCGGTCATAATGGAAAGATTAAAGGACACGGAGAGACAGTGAGATTAGAAGAAATCTATTAGAAAGGGCAGAAAGATTGTGTTTTAAGCTTCACTTCCATTGTGTGTAAAGTTACAAAGGATTCAGCTCAAGTTCGTCTAGCCTGTATTTTTTGATTCATTTGTTGAAAACACCGGGTACAACATAATGTGATGCATTTTGCCTTATGGTTAACTTTATTACTGTGCAGAGTGGATAAAATAGTACATACCATTCAAAAATGTAGGGTCAATACTTTTTTTTATGTTTTTGAAAGAAGAGGTCTTTAAGGCTGCATTTATTTGATGAAAAATAAAGTAAAAGCAGAAATATTGTGAAATATTATTACCATTTCAAATAACCGGTTTCTATTGTAATGTATTGTAAAATGTAATTTATTCCTGTGATCAAAGCTGAATTTTCAGCATCATTACTCCAGTCTTCAGTGTCACATGATCCTTCAGAAATCCTTCAAATATATTGCTTTGCTGCTCAAGAAATATTTCTGATTATTATCAATGCTGAAAACAGTCGTGCTGCTTAATATATATTTTTTTCAGGATTTTTTGATGAATAGAAAGTTCAAAATAATTCATTTATTTGAAATAGAAATCTTTTATAAACGTCTTTACTGTCACTTTACTGTCAATTTAATGCATCCTTGCTGAATAAAAGCATTAATTTCTTAAAATAATAATGATAATAATACTGACCCTAAAATTCTGATTGATAGCTTAAGTAAACATTCAACATTATAAAAAAAAATATTTTCATGCGTGCATTAATGCTGTGCCACAAAACAATCTATTTAAAAAAACAAAAACATTTTAAAACAATTTTGAAGAAAATATTTAATGTTTGCATGTTCAAAAATGATACTATGGTGTTGTAGGAGGTTGATTGTGCGTTACTATGTAGATGTAAAAAGTGTGTTGATTTGTGGTTGCTAGGGTATTCTGGGTGGTTGCTAGGTAGTTGCCTCTCCTTCACTGTAAGTCAATGTGATTTCTTTCACCCTTTTAGCATCTGCCAAGTGTAAGTCTCATTCCTTACATTTACATTTATTTGCATCTGAAGTTCAATACTCGATGTTAGCTGTTTGAATCACTAACCTAAGTATGAGCAACAGGAAAAGTGATGCAAAAGCACATTTAGATAAGAGTGTTTGAGAGCTCCCGTGACCCTTGTGATGTTTCGGGAAAATGAGCGCGTGTGTAAACGAGAGCTCGGGAGAGATACGGAAGCGAATCCTCCGTACACACAACTGACACTAAACACACACACACTCAGACTGACACATATGTAATAGTGTACTTTCGCAGACACACTACAGCTGTGTGGTCGTGTTTCTTTACTCTTTTTCCTCTTAAATGTTGTAAGAATATTTAACCTCGCTTTAGCGCATCACTGTCAATCATGAAGAAACGATTTCACACACAGCTGCAGTACAAGAAAAGGAAATTACTTCTTTCTTTCTTCCTTTCTTTCTTTCTTTCTTTTTTCTTTTGGCCAGTTATAAAATATATATATATTTTTGTATAAAATACCAGAAATATAAATAAAATACAGTCTCCAATAGATAAATAGTAATTAAATGCATTAAGCATAATTAAAAAAAAAAAATAATTAAATAAAAAGAAATATTTTTTATATCAATAAAAATTTAATTTTTATTTTATTTTTTAAAAATGTGCTTTATAATGTGTATTTTATAGTTGAAGGACATTGGCATTCAAAAGTCTGGGGCCAGTAAGATTTTTTAAATGTTTATGAAAAGTCTCTTCTGCTCACCAAGGCATCATTTATTTGATAAAAAATACAGTAAAAACGGTGAAATATTATTACAAATCAAAATAACAGTCTCATTGTGTGTCGGTTCGCATTAAGCGTGATTAGCTCACACCCTGTCACATACGCGCTCACACAGCTGTATTCACGGACAATGAACGCATGCCAGTGCAGGTTGACCCCTGAGAGCCGCCTCTCCTCCCCCTGCCGTCAACATCGCCGTCTAAAATATCTTCAGTCCTTTCAGACCAAAGTCAGTCGGGATTCTTTAAACAGACCGCATCAGCATGATAGCACAAATGAGGGCTTTTCAATATCTCAGTTGTTTCTCCTAGACACATTTTTGCATAAGTGTCCTGCTTGTTCCTGCTGAGCAAAAGACTCACATGCATCTCATTTAGAGTTTCAGAAGAGATTTCAATGATATGCTCAGATTTTCCAAGATACCTAAATGTACAATCAAAAGTCAGAGATCTCAATATGAGCTCAAACATTTGTCATCTTTTTATCTCTATACTCTTACTGTATGTTTTTCAACTGAATCATTTGTGTCTGTTTTTATGTCTTTTTAGGATTTTTAGGATAAACCAAGATACTCCATTAAGTCTCCTAAACTATGACTTTAGATGCTCAAATATACTATTACTAAGAGCAAAACATACTATTATATATTTTGAATTAGATTTTTTATTTTATTTTAAATTTTCCTATTTTATAAAAATTGTAGCTAATAATTTTGTTGTGTTTTTGTCATTTGTATTAGTTTTTTTTAACATGTAAATAAATTTAATTTATTATCTATTAATAATGCATCATGCATGTGAGAATTTTATTAGCTGTTATTAGGACTTGTCATTGCAAGGACCTCCTTGTAATTTGGTGGTCTTTTCACACAAGCAGAGCAGAAATAGACCATAAGGTGTTGCATAAGCTGAAAAGGACCTCTGTGAAACCAGTAATCATGCGATTATTGAATTGGTAGTTTTCATTAGTATTAGTATTTATCAAAGCGCTACTATTTAGTTCTAAAGTTGAGTGTGAGTGTGGCATTTCATCTCAGTTCATCCAAATAGTTTTCCACCAAATTTACCCTCGCTGGTGTGTGTGTGTTTTCTAATCGGGCGCCTTATTTTACCCATGTGTTTGTGACGGAGGTCAGCGAGGTTCTGACGTTTGTGATGGTAATGCGAATCAGATACAAAGACGAGACGCTGAAAGAGTCAGTTTGAGTCAGTATGTGGCCAAAAGACAATTTTACCGGCGTTCCTGAGGAATTCAGGAATAGATTGACTGGGATTCCCCGGGGATTTGAGTGTGTTTGTGTGTGTGAGAGTTGATCAATAAAATCACAAAAGAGCTGATTGGCTAAAATGCATGAGCTGAGATTTCATTTATCTAATTATCAGCCAATCAGAAAACAGGCTGTGCCGCGTATTTGAAGAGGTGAAAGAGCCTCACACACATGCATCAGCACACCTACTCACTCTCTGCTCTGTTTGGCTTGTGTTTGTGAACAGAAGATGAATATAAACAGTCAAATACACAGTCAACTACATCCCAAGAACACTGTTTTTTCCCCTTAACACTTACTTTTCATTTTCTTCATATTTAGATTGTTGCTAAATCAACCTAAAAGTAACAGTTTTTTTTGTTCTGATGTTGTTTTTTCATAGCTCAGAAGACTCAGTCAGGAGGTGGTTTCTATACAGTTCTTTATTCTGTAAATCTAGACTCAAATGAGTCAATAGTGTCATACAGTATGAGTATAGAGCTATAAAATTAATGTGCACATTCCAGATATCTCGGCAAATCTGAGCAAATTTTAAGACATTTTTGAGATTTTTAAGAACTTTAGAAAAGACATATGAGATAACTATAATCTCCTTTTTTTGTGAAGAAGAAACATCTGAGAAGCATTAAGTCCTGATTTGATTTCTGCCTAGAAGAAGCAATTAAAGGGTTAGTTCACCCAAAAATGAAAATTAGGCATCATAGCCAGGACAATTTTTAATATAACTCCGATTGGATTCGTCTGAAAGAAGAAAGTCATAAACACCTAGGATGCCTCGAGGGTGTTTAAAACGCAGCCTAATTTTCAGTTTTGGGTGATCTAACCCTTTAAGTTAAAGGAAACTTACTGGTTTCTGATTACTTTTGTATGTCTATTTTATTTTATTTTTGTTTGAGTACTTTTTGTATGTTTTTATGTGTAATATATATTTTTATTTTATTTTATTTGATGTTTACTTTGTTTTGTTTATATGTATTTTATTTTATTTTGTTAAGATTTGTTTTATTTATTTTTACTTTGTTTTGCATGTTTGTACATCTTTTTGTTTGTTTTATATATATATATATATATATATTTTTTTTTTTTTCCTCGGTTTTACTGCTTTCTCATCTTTTGCACTATAAGAAAACCTGTTCTTGGAGAACAAGTGGTTTCAAAAGGACTAGATGTGTTTACTCATTTAAGACCAATTACCTGGACAGAGTTAAAGCTCTTCAAAGGATCTTCATCAATAGTTTTGTTACAGGCTCATATGATGTAGCAGCTTGAGTGGGGGAGGTGGACGGGCGACTGTAACACTCTTATAAGATACATTTTCAATGTATAAAATTGTGATGTATAAAAGTAATTTGTTTTGAATGTCCAGTATTTTCGTCTGCTGTTGTAAGTTTTCAGGCCTTTGAATTAAACGTGATATCAGTTTCACATTTAGGTTATTAAAAATGGATCCTAATGAATGTCCTGACAGCTGGAGAGACATCGGTGATAAAGTTTGACAGCGAGGTTTGTTCTGTGAGAATAACAGAGAATTTCAGATGTCCGACTCTTTTGCACCCTTGTTTTCTGCCTGTTATTCGTTCATTTGGCCTCTTGTGTGAGTGACTGACT
>NW_015557091.1:653249-653872 GCF_001515605.1 Sinocyclocheilus anshuiensis | reverse complement strand
ATAAACACATTTCATTACACCAAATACACAAAATATTGTTCTTTTTAGCAACATCATATGACCCCTTTAATATTAGAATACATGAGCTTTGTACTTTACAAAATTCATTTGTCACTCCACAGAATTATGAAGGCGATTAAAAATAATGAAAAACCTAAAATGATATATACATTACTCTAAAACAAAGGGATGTTGTTTTTCAGCTGCTTATTTATACAGTGAATTTTTCAACTTTAAAAATGTCTCTTGTCTTATGGATCGCACTGGAATGGTCTTGCCACTTGTGAATGTACTTATTGGCTCTCAAGGTTCAGCTTTAGAAAATGAGGTTTTCCTAATTATTTGAAGTATTCTTTTTAATTATCTGTGTGCAGTTGCATCAAACCCCTGAAGTTAAGAAATGCCTGTGTAATTGGGTATTATGACTAAGGGTCTACTTAACTTAAGGGGTTTGTTGTATCTGGCCACTGGTTATTTGTGACACAAGTGTCTTTAGTTCTTGATGTTTCATTCCTCAGGTTCTTCAGATCAGCGGTTTCTGGCTTCTTTTAAAGTACTAAAAGTTGATGGTTTTCTAATTAGAACTTTTGAGTGCATCATTTAATTTCAGCCCACTCTCTCTC
>NW_015557091.1:653078-653239 GCF_001515605.1 Sinocyclocheilus anshuiensis | reverse complement strand
TATATTTACATTTTAATTATTTCTATTAAATTTTTTTTTCTGTATATGTATTTTTTTCTCTGTAAAAACAGTTACAGTTGTGTTTGTTTCACTCAAAAAAATGTAACAAAAAAAAAGAAAAGAAAACATTTTCTATTATTCTCTATTTTGACTAAAAAAAA
>NW_015557091.1:633481-652918 GCF_001515605.1 Sinocyclocheilus anshuiensis | reverse complement strand
ATTCTCTATTTTGACTAAAAAAAAAAAAATAAATTCACATGGAGGCATTTTCTCACACCAAAGTTTAATCTTCAAGGGTCTGGGGTTTGTCCAAACCACTAACCCTAAATATCAGCACTAATAAAAGGGCAAGCTTCACTAATACAGCAGTGTGAATGCTTGAGCGGTGTGACTGAAAGTGTCTCCCCAGGGCAGGGAGTTTTTATACACCTCCTTAAACAGGAAACATTAATTAGAGGGGGTGTGTGACCTTTGACCCTGCAGCTGAGGGCAAGAGTGACCCCTCACTAGTACAGGAAGGATAAACCCTTGCCTGAACGTGCACACAAACACGCATGACTGATGCATGCTAACACGCTGCCCTACAGTGAATTAACACTTTGATTTGATGAAACACTCTGATACTTATGAATGAGTGTCAATGAAGAAAGCGCTTGTCACATTCTGTCAGGCTGCCAAAGCGCAAGCACAGTGTAATTGTGGGACGTTGCGGTCTTTTGTGTGTCCTGCGCAGTGAAGTGGCACCTCTTGTTCAGATTAGCAGGATTACCTGAAACTGTGCCAACCAGACAGAAACAGACTTCTCTTTTTCCTTCCTCCAGTTTTCAAGGATAAGTCTGTGTGCACAAGTTCAAAAGTATGAATGCAGCAGGATTGCATGTGTTTTTTAGCTATGCTTTGGGGACAAAATTATGAGGGCCGATGTTTAGAAAGTGTCCTCACAATAGTAAAACCTGTTACTTTTAACGGTCCTCACTAGTTAAAAGATCTAAAAAATGGGCCAAATAATGTCTTAATTAAAATCTCCCCAAGTCTCCCCAAGTACAGTAAAATCTGGAATCTGAGAACTGCTTTGTGGTGAAGCCAATGGGGCTTACATGGAAAATGGCTTTAAAATGAGGAAAAAAAGTTTTGTTTTAGAGGATAGAAATATTATCAGCTCATTATAAAAACAATAGAAGTCAAAGGGAATTTTACATGATAAATAGCCTAACTAGTATTTATGTATATTTACATTACTGTTCATGGCAGGGGATTTTTTCCCCCTAAAACAACTACATATGTGCAGTGTTATTTTAGTTTTAATTAATAGCATTTATTAATATTTTGAATTAGCTTTTATTTTTATATTTTAAGTTAGCCCGACTGAACAAATTAAACTATGTTCATTTTAGTTTAAATTTGAGATATTTTGTTATGTGCTTTTGTTATTTATAATTTTTTTTTTAATGTTTCGACACTGTAATAAAGATTATTGGAATATGTTTTACAAGTTTCAACCTTTATACTTAATAATTTCATGTGTAATTCAGGGCGTGACTTGTTGTTTCTGTGTAATTAATTGTGAAATTTACTAGCAATTTCTGAGTGAAAATGGTTTCTACACCATTTTTTGTGTAAATAGCTTTATTTATTTAGTTTTAGTTATTTTGGTAATTAAACATTTGTTTCAGTTAGTTGCTAAGGCAACATATCCATTTTAAATCTATAATATTTATATTTTATTTTATATTTATTTCAGCTTTAATTACTTTTTTAATATTTTTATTTTTAGTCAACAACAACAACAACACTGCGTGTGTCAATTACCTGAACAAGATCTTATGGCACAAGTGCTGAGATTACTTAGTCCAAAAATAGATGTAAGTGTATGTGAGTATCCGTCGTGGTGATGTTGTAAAGGTCTGCATTTATTTGATACTGCTGGAGTTGATGCATTGGTGTTTTGGGGGATTTGTTGGGGATTGAACATCACAGCTGTGCAGATCGGTATAATAGTGTGTGTGCTTGCTTATAGGATCAGAGTCTTTATTCTGGTGCCCTGATCTGGACACACATGATAACTGTTCGGCGCACAGAATCTTAATGTGATTGAGATGCGATTGCAGAACTGGCATTTATTAAGTTGCTTTGTAGTGTGAAATGTGAATCCCGAAAGCTGCTCTTTCCCCAAGTCTGCGAGGAATTAGGAGTAATGGATTGCTTTAGCTTGCCTGCTGTTTTTTTGACATTGCTACTCTACCATAAACTGTATTTTGCTCTTTGTCTTTCTGATGTAAAGACTGTTTAAGTGAAAACTGAGAAGTCCTTTAGATGTTTTTGAAGACCCTTTCTGACATCCTGAATGATTGGATTGATCAGCACATATGTTTTAGTATCAAAAAGAGTAATAACGCATGAGGAATGTTTCTTTAATGTACATGGGTTTTTTCCTCATTAAAAAGCTCATTTTTCAAGTCTATTTATGCACAATATTTTAATGCTTTTCACTTATCCCAGAGCTAGACTGTCAGTCATAAAATGACAATCTATAGTCCACAAAATCCCATTCGCTTTCTCCATAGCAGAATTCAATTTGAATTGCAAATTCACATTCACTGCAGAGGATCCATTGGTGAGCAAGTGATGTAATGATACATTTCTCTGTTCTGATGAAGAAACAAACTCATCTACATCTTGGATGGCCTGATGGTGAATACATTTTCAACAATTTTTCAGTTTTGGGTGAAATAGTCCTGCAGTGCTATTTTATAGTATAAATAAGCCTACTATTTCACATGCTCCATATGGTCCTCTTCACTACTCCTAACGTTTCACAGATTTAGGAGCTAGTTTTTCTTTGTGAAATACTCTTAGAACAAACATTTAGGAGTCCTAAATAATTCCTAAATTATTTTTAAGATTTTCTCCTAAATTGGCAAGTTATGAGCTACTTTTAGCCTTAAAATGTTTTGTGAATACGGGCCTAGAGCAAAATGTGGGATCATGTTCTCTCAGGCAGTCAGATTAAGGCAGTTTATTCAAACCAGGAACGGTCTGTGCCGAAGGGAAATGTGTTTGACTGGAACACCATCAAATATGAGATTAATGGAAATGTGCTAGTGGTGAAAGATAACTGATTCTGATCAGGTGCCATCCACACGGTTGTGTTAATCTCTATAATCTGTTCATCTGTTTTAATGATTTACAAAGCTGTGAGGGCTAAAAAGTAATAGTTCATAATGATAGTAACAAGTAAAAGTTCTCTGCATTACAACTGCAGTGTCTGTTCATGATTTTGAAAGAGTTTTGTGTGTGTGTGTGTGTGTGTGTGTAGGCCATTTCCATCACAACCAACAATTTGCAACTAAAAAAATTAGTTGTAATCAACTGTATTTGTGTGCCATGGTGACAACACTGTCAATGAAGAGCTTAAATGTTTTATATTGAAGAAATTAAGTAAACTTGAGAACGTCCACCGGAAACGAGAGCTGTATTGTGGCTGAGCGGCAGGTAAACATCTGTATCTGCATCTCCTGCTGCACTGAAGTGGAATAACAAGCTCACTGAACAACGACAAACAATGCGTTTATCAGCCAATAATACTGAAGACCTGAACCCTCTAATGGTTGTCATCTCTTGTGGTTGGAGACTGCTTTAATTCCACTGTATGAGACGCGATTGATGTGTTTGGGGAAACTTGGTAAGGTTTAGAAATGTACAGGTGCGTATAGTTAAGTGCGTAGATGATTATGTTATATATCATGTTGCATTGGTTAAACAAACCGTTTCATATGTCATACTTTCAGAAAATACATCTCAAACATGATGGTTTATTTGAGTTTGAGCAAATGCTGGACGGCTTCACTTTCTATCCACTAGAGGGCGCGATTGAACCTCATATTCACCACAAGAGTCATTCAGTCAGGTAAAATTGATGATCAATATTTACCTCACTTTACCCTTAATGAAGGATGTGAAGACAAATTATTATTATTCAGACCAGGGCTATTACTAATACAATAAAAAATATTCCAGAGGTGGATAAACAGCATGTTGAAATGTTCTTGTGCCACGTACAGAATTGTCACATGAAAAGATATAATAAAATATTTACAAAAATGTGAGGGGTGTACTCACTTCTGTGAGATACTGTATATACATGTAGGCTATTTTACGTGTCTGTTAAAAATATTTTCTCACCATAATCAACAAATTAGATTATATGTATGTATGGATATATTTATCTATTTTATCTAAATTTTTTATTTCATGCCATCTGACTTAATGAAGAAGACGTCATAGCTATGAAAGGTCCTTCAATACCAAATTATATTGGTCTATAATTATTTTATTAAATCGGTGAACACTTGTTTGTTAATAAAATGTATTCATATAGAATTTTTAGACAATAGAAAATATTTAGCAATAATATTCTAATTAGGGTTTATGTTTTATTAATTTAATCCCACAAAGAAAACTCTGAACACACGTAGATTGTATTGTTGTTTTTATGAATTTATTAGACTTTTTTAAATGTATTATTTATTTATTTGTAATAATTTGTAAATGTTTTTTTTTAAGCCTGTCACTGTTAAGTTACATATTATAATTCTTCCATCCCAGTGTTGGTTTTTCTTATCAGAAATTTGAAATATATCTAACCATTTATCTTGGCAAATGTCAATCAGTTTAGTTATTTTACATTTGCTGTAGTCAACAAAAGATTTGTTCAGAGGTTAAATGTGTATGTTTAATAATTGAGACATTAATGTGCACTGACTTTATTAAAGAAATCTTCTCTGACAGTAGAATTATAATAATCATGTCTGTGGTCAGCAGCTGCATTTTGACACCTGTGTTTGTGGCAGGTGACCTTTCAGATGCATGTGCAAGAAAGCGGGTGAGAGGTTTGGGGTGTGTGGCCCGTCCCTGCAGCTTTGACCTTTCAGTGTGGAGGAGCTTCTGCTCAGGTACGGCTCACGGTCACAGTTCACCTTTATCACAGCAGAGCAGCACGTCAGGAGCAATACTGTACACCTGTAACCACTGTATCAACACTTACCCTACAGCCCTCCTAACCGAAACATTAACCTCTTTCACATAATCTGTCCAGATGTGTTTATTATGTGTGTTATGCAGTCATATACTGCATTTCACCTAAAAAATTTTCTCCACCAGAAGCAAAGATATTAACACAAGCGCTAATATATAATTTGATAATTTTATTGCAGGATGTTTTATGCATCTTCAATGAACACAAAATTCACACTGATGAAACAATAATGTGAGATTAGCAGTATCTTCCTTCAGTTTTATTATGTGAAACAATCATCTCTTTATAGCAAAGAAATCACTTTAGAGTGAATAAATGCAAAATAAATAAAATATGTTACAAATATGTCAGAAAATTCAATTAATATATCACAAACAAATATATTAAATAAATACATTTGTTGTTCCTTAACCCTTTTTTTTTAAATCAGGGTTTGTTTCATCCTGTAACTGGATTCATTATGTACAATGATTCCAATTTAATTAATCATAATTCACTAAATGTAAATTTTGATCATTAACTCAGTGCATGTATTTTGTCCTTCATATTTTTATTTTCTCCATCAGCTCTTTTTGGCATAAGGTGCTTCATTTTGATCTGTACTTGACTCTTCATATCCGTATCATCTTTTATGCAGTTCATTTAGTAAATCGTGTAGTGTTTTAATATAGTGTTAGATCTTAAAGTGCACTTTGGGTCGGTTTTTAAAAGAAGTCTCTTCTGCTCACCAAGGCTGCATTTATTTGATCAGAAATACAGTAAAAACTGTAATATTGTGGAATAGTATTACTATTTCAAACAGCTGGTTTCTATTGTAATATATTTTAAAATCTAATTTATTTCTGTGATCAAATCTGAATTTTCAGCATCATAACTCCAGTCTTCAGTGTCACATGATCCTTCAGAAATCATTCTAATATGCTGATTTGCTGCTCAAGAAATATTTGTATTATTATCAATGTTGAAAACAGCTGTGCTGCTTCATTTTTTTGTGGAAACTGTGATATCTTTTTATTTTTCAGGATTCATTGATGAATAGAAAGTTCAAAAGATCAGTTACTGTATTTGACATTTTTTGCAACATTATAAATGTTTAATGTTGTTTTTGATCAATTTAGTGCATCCTTGCTGAGTAAAAGTATTAATTTCTTTCAAAAAAAAAAAAAGAAACATAAATTCAGTCAAGTGCGTCCAAATATTTGTCTTGTATTGTAAATATGTAAATGATGTAAGTTCTTGTTTATTTTTCTTGTTCATGTTTGCTACACCATTGTGTCGGTGGTTGTTAACGGGCTGGTCGGACAAAGCGTGTCCAGATGTTGAATGGACGGAGGTCTGTTGGGTGTTTTGGAGCAGAGAAGGACACTTGAGTCGGCTTCACACTTCGTGGTTCTGCTGTGCCACAGAGCTTCAGCCGTCCCGGGCCGAATCGCCAGCCCACCGTCAGACAGCACCTCTGTCTTCACCACAGGCAGCTGGGACGGATTCAGTTTCATTAGCGCGTCCAGAGAGCGCTTCTGCCTTTCTTTAGCACCGCTTCCTCGTTCCACTGCATCTCTGTGGTATTTCCCATCCTCCTCTTCCTCGTCGTCTTCCGTCTCAGAGCAGTTTTCATCTCCTGTGTCTTTTGTCTGTCCTAGAATGTCTCCGGCGATGTTCGTGATTCCCGCCGGGTCTTTCTTGACGGATAGATCGAGCGGTCCTTCGTTGGAGCGGGCCGTGTGCTCCAGCGCCTGTTGAATGTGCGACAGCTCCGACCGGATCTTTCCCAGGTGCGCCCACAGGTGGCACTGCTCCGGCAGAGATGCTGCGCGCTGCTCCGTGTTCTGGTACTCCTGCAGTAACGTGCTGAAGTCCTGCAGGAGCGCAGCTGCCGGGTCCACGTCTCTCTCCATTCCTCTCTGTCTCGCTTCCAGCTGTTCAGACATATGCGGCGGGGATGAGACGTCACTGTGGGGGCTGTGAAAACACCGTTTAATTCTATCTAAATACCATTCATCAACTCCATCCTGAGCGTGCAGTACATAGAGAGAACACTCAAGCAAGACATACCAGATAAAATGCCTCTGGTGTATATATTTATATATAGATGCAATATATCTGGTATGGCTGTCTCTGGAAATCATAAAATACTCCTTATAATCGTATTTTCTCTCATAAAAAGCTGTAGTAACAGTTTTTAAAGCAATAAGCACAAGAGGTCATGCTTTACGGTGCTTTTCAACACTGGTAATTGGTGTTCTTAGGCTAAACGTGAAGCAGGGTGCATAAGACTGGTTTAACTGTGGTAAAATCACTGAAACACAAATGGTTTGTTGCGTTTTAAAGTGGCAGAAACAATATGTCAAAAGACAGTCTTCTAAAAATAAAAGCCAAAAATATACACACATTAATTCAGCATACACATTAAATATAAATTTTTAATTTTAAAATGAATTTTAATTTTCAGTAGACTTTAATTTTAATAGAACATATATATATATATATATATATACTACCATTCGAAAAGTTTGGGATCAGAATGATTTTTAATGTTTTTTACAGGAGTTTCTTATGCTCATCAAGGCATCTGTAATATTGTGAAATATTATTATGATATAAAATAACGTTTTTCTATTTTAATATACATTAAAATATAATTTATTAAGAGTCGAGGGCAAACTCAAGAGCTGGTTTCTTCTCTCCTGGTGCACTATGGGAGTCCAAGGATGCCGCTGCCCTCTTCAGACTTTGCTCTCTGATGTAGGCGTCCTGTGGCCTGGCGCTCTTCACTTCCCTCGATAGTATCCTCTGCTTTACGCCGTGGCTCGGTTCTGGGGAGGAACAGGAGGGCGACGGCCAGGCCGCGGGTGAGGATGTGGGCCGGAGGGCCGGGACCTTCCACAGGTTGAGTTTGGGAGGGTACGAAGGGGGCGGCAGGCTTGCGGTTGGCGGTTTGATGAGCTTTCCTGTCTCGGAGGACATCGAGGAAGGCGTCGCTCCGAAAGTGTGCTCACACAGGAAAGGGTAATACAGGTGAGGAGGAAGTAAAGGATGCTCTGAGTGTCTTTGTGCATGGGTTGATGCCAGGAACGGCAGCGGTGCGCTTGTGTTCGCCGTACTCGCAGGTAAGCTAAGTGCTGGGTTTAGATATGAAAGGAGTCCGGGAGCCAACGGATATCCAACACCAAGCAAAGACAGATTGAAACCCGGTGTTTCAGGGCATTCGATTTGACCCATTGACGCCGGTGGAGGATAACAGGGCAGAGAAGACGCCACCGGATCCGATTTAGGCTTTGCACCAGATGTCTGGTTGCTTAAGATGCGCCATTGCTCCGAAAGCAATGCCGCCGGTCCAGACAGACACGTTTTGGACAATCTATAGTGTCTCAGTTTTGACTCTACCTCAACCGAATGTGCTCGCAAAAGTTGCTCCTCAAGAGAGAACACGTCGGCCATCACGAGTTCAGCTTCTTGCTTTGGTCGTTTGCTTCCTCTTGAACACGTTTCCGCAGATTCGTGACTCATCACCATCGATGCATTGGTCTCCACAACCTCTTCGTCTATCTCCGCTTCTCTTTCAGATTCTCCTTTCTCACCCTCCTCCAGACTCGCCGCCGAATGCGAGGGCTCGTCTGACATCGCGACCTGCTCTGAGTGACCCTTAGTCGGGCTACGTGAGCGAACGCCTCCCTGCTGGAGCCGGAGCTGCTCTTTTTTATACGGCCAGTCGGACTCGATGAGCAGCGACAGGGAGTTCTTGCACAGGCTGTACTTCATGTGGTTGTACAGGTGTGATTTCTCCATGCACGTGAATGGACACTGGAAGCATTTGTAGTTGTAGGGTTTGCCCCATGGCCGTGGGATGTAGTGTGGCTTTTTGGGCTTGCGTTCCTTGTGTTTACAGCCCACCTTACAGTCTTCCTTCGACATGGTGCGATATGAAAACGGTCCCAAAACGTGTTTCTCTCAAAGCTGGATTTCTGAGGAGCTTGTGTGCTTATGGTTATGTGTGTGTTTGAGGACAGGTTTGCACCGAGTGTGTGTTTGTAGGATGAATTGTGTGTGTAAACATGTAAACTTGTGTTTGGTCAGGAGTGGGATCATGTGGGAGCGCAGCCATCAGATTTCAGCTGTTGAGAAAATCAAGAAAATATATGATTACATCTTTGATTCTAAAATATTATTACTTGAATAATTAAAAAATATTTTAAATTATATTTAATAATCTAGAATGTTATTAAAGAAATATTATTGTAATAATAATCTTGGATCATTTAGAATATTATGAAACAAAAATTATTATTTTAACAATTTAATAATATTTAAAAATGTAATTTAATTTAATTTAATTCATTATTAAACAATCTTATTACTGTAATAATATTTTACATTTTTGTATTTAATAATTTGGACTATTATTACAGGTAAAAATATGATTTTAATAATTTAATAATATTTTGCATTTTGAAAAAAAAAGAAAGAAAAGAAAGAAAAAAGTCCATAGTGCTGCTTCTAGTATAAAAGGTTAAAAAACCTCACATTTGGACATTTAAATTGTTATAATTTTAAATGTAAAATATTATTAATCAACAATTTATGAAATGATTGTATTTAAGGATTTACAATATTATTGCAGGTAAACAAAATATTATTTTAATAATTTAATAATATTTTAAATTACATTTAATAATTCAAAGTATTATTAAAGACAACAGCAGTAAAATGATTGAATGTTTTTTTTAGCAATATTTATTTTAATGGGCAGAATCAGATATAAAACATTGTCAGGTAAAGTAAATCTGAAACACACATCTGAAATCTGAACGAAATCTGAAATGTTTGCTACTCATTTTACTTTTGTAATGTGAAACTGGACATTCAGTGAGAATAAATGTGGGACAGGACTTAATTTTATTAATTAGAAATTCATTAGGTAGTGAAAAGTGTCTCTGTATGACAGGTGGTTGAAAATTAAGATATCGTCCGAAAAGTAATTTCAGTACATTTTAATAAAAGATTGCAAATATGCACTGATGAATCGTTCATAATAAGAGCAGGAGCGTGTCATAAGGAGTACATAGAGTCAGTTTTGATTTCACATAGCAAAGGGAAGAGATGATGAGAGACGTTTTGGTTTTCTCAGAAGTGCCGAAAGTCCTCTATCTGCCACCCTTCATTACAGCGGCGAGGTGTGTGTGTGTGTGTGTTTCTGGAGGCGGCTGCACCTGTGTGCGGCTCTCATGCTCACTGTAGTATTTACAGCAGGACCCTGAAGGTCAGCTGTAGGCACATCCTGACAAAGGGCAGAGGGACGCGAGGCTGCCCGCGTGTATGTGTGTTAATGAGAGATTGGCATCACGCCCGCGGGGCATCGTTAGCGGAGGAATGTGGGTCAAGGCAGATTGACTGCTCTTTTACCCGCTCTATCAGTCCGTCCACGGCCGTCATCTGTCTCTCTCATACATTACACCGTATCTCGTCATTCCTGTGGAGTTTTTTATCTTCTACAACCTCTGTGTTTCACACTTTCTTTGTCTTCTACAGTCAAAGTAGGAATTCCTTTTATCCTACATTTGAATGAATCAAATAAGAGTAAAACTTAATTCTTTAAGTTAAATTTTTTTTTTAAATGTGAAAGCATAACTATTTTAGAGATTTACTTTATATAATATAATGTTTTACTATTAAGTCGAGTGTTGTTTTTTCATTTTAAAGCACTTTTACAATTCATGTTTTTTTAATGCCATTTTAATGCAAAACTATTACATAAAAGCATGCATTAAGGCCTCTAATGAACAAGTTAAAAACTCTGTAAGATGAACAGAATTGTTTTTAATATAAATCTAAGGTTGCTCTTTATTTTAAGGTGTCCTTGTTACAGTGTAATTATACATTTAAGTGCTGAATAATATTAATTTACTACATGTACTTACTATATGGTTAGGGTAAAGATTTGGTTTGGCTTAGGGTTACTTGCATGTAATTATGCATAATTCATTGTTATTATAATAGTAAGTACATGTAACATGTGTAACAAGGACACCTTAAAATAAAGTGTTACCAAATCTAATTGTACTAATTAAATTTAATTTATTATATTTAAATTTTATAATAGTTTTTATAGAGCAACAAAAATAATAATCTTTAATGAAAAATAATCTTTAATAATTAAAAAATAATCTTTTTTTTGTTGCTCTGACAGATATTTATTTAATTGACAGATTTTTTTTTTAATGAAAAATAATGTATATTTTACAGTAAATAAATATACATAAAATGTCTTTTTAAAGACATCGAAAAACATTTCAAATGTTTATTTGTTTAAAATATTTTTTTTAGATAAGTTTCTAAATATTTTAACAGTTAACAATCAGAAGTCTATTAAAACCTTAACTTGAACAAAAATGATATACAATTATATTATTATTAAAATGATATAAAATAGAATTTTATTAAAGTTATTTTACTTTTTCCTCTTAAACTTCTGTTTTAATAGAAAAGAGTTTAAACAAAACATTTCATTTTTACAGAAAGGACCAACTAAACTGCTGTGCAATTTGATGTAATTTAACTAATATTTTTTTTGTTATTAATAAATGCATTAAGAATAGGACACAGTAAAAGCAATTAAATTATGGCATAATTAAAAGAGACCCACAAGAGACTAAGATATCACTCAAATGCCTCTCTGTTATGATAAAAATACGCGTTATTCTTGATTATTTATTATTTGCTCCTGGCATTTTGCTTCGGGTGGAAAGAGAGAGCAGTAAAAGAGAAGAAAATGAAGAAATGAAATAGATTACAGGCAGGAAATGAAGGGGAGGATGAAATGTCCCGCTGTGAGGCATGAGTTTTGGTGTTCGTATCTCGGGGTGTTGAGACAATGAGAGCCCCGAGTCATTTTGGTTTAAAGAAGACGAGTGGTGATGAATTTCACCAAACTTTCATCTATTACAACACTCAAAGAAAGAATGAAATCACATCTGCAACCATCTGCTGCAATCTGTCTGTCTGCAAATCCTGCCAGTGTTTTAACAGTGTTTTTTTTTGCATCATTTACAGGAACATATTGTATATGTATGTGTGTGTGTGTGTGTGTGTTTCGGTCATATTGCGGTTACGTCCCCCCTCCTCGACCCGTTCTCTGGTTTTAACTGGACATCAAACGCTGCTGTTAGCGTTAATCAATAAAATTATTTTAGAGTTGTTCTCACTGCGGGACATTCTTTGTGGTCTGTCAGTTTCAAGGCCCTCTGGGTCTGAACCCACAGGATGCTGGTCAATGACACTCGTATGAACACTCTGATCGCTGTGTGTTAAATATGTATTGTCTTGCTTCAATAGGGACGCTTGCTAAAAGCATCGACATACTGTGACAAATCCAAGAACTGATAACACACATAAACACAGGGCAACAGCAGCGAACAAAACTGATGATTGATTGAAAAGCAAATGGTCTGTCTAAGATATATTGGCATGTAATGCATTTGAAAGTTTTAGATGAAATAGATCATTGTTGTTGGGAATTTTTGTGGATGTGTTGTCATTTTGTGTAGACTGTGTGTGTGTATGTGTGGCTCGTACCTCCACAGTAGTTCAGCAGAATGAGTTGGATCGTGACGCATGAAGTTTTCTCAATTTGACTCTTGATGAAGGATCTAGAAAATAAACAATATCAAAAATATATTATATTTGATTTAAAAAAATTAGTCGACATTTAATGTTAAAAGACAATGTCTAACTTGAAAATGTCACTCTGTCTAATTGATTTAAAAAATAACATATATAAATATTTGTAAGGCTAGATTTGTTTTAAAACGTTTTTTTTTGCGTAGATGCATACTTTCCTATAAAAAGCTGTTATTGCCTATAGAAAAAGATACAGTTCATTGAACCCAAGTTGACCTTTCATGACGGGACACTATATGGGGTAAGTTGTCACATTGGAACCTACCATTCAACAGCCTATGATACATTTTTATAGCAAAATTTAAACAGAAAAACAAGTACAACATGCAAAACAATCAATAAAACAGCAGAAAAAGATAACAAATTGTACTTAAATTGATGCAGTTTCAGCTTTTGAATCCCATGTGTCAACTTGCCCCAACATAAATATGACAATGTGGCCCGAACGTTTTATTAAAATAAAAAAGAAAAGAAAAAAACTTCTCAATAATACAGTTTTGCTTCAAATTTACTTTTGTAATTTTACTTTGTATTTCAAGTGTAGTTTACTCAAACTTTTTAATCAAAACCTTGGATATTATAAACTATATAATGCACGTGAACCATGTGAATTCTCATTTTACACATTTAGTAGCATGCAATGCATTATCCATCGTATGGATTATATCACATAACATGTCACATTTGTCACATAATATCAACACAAACAGCTTCTTTTAAATGAAGTTAATCGAGACATTTTCATTTGATTGTCAGCAGTTCATATTCTGATGCACACCGCTGCATTTGAGATGTTCAGGCACAGAATGATTTCAGTTATGCATAACAATCACACAAACTGTACATAAAGTGGTTAATCTGCTCTAAACTCTTACGTCATAATAACTTTTATCCGCAGATAATGGCTTGACTTACCTGCTGTGCGTCTGTGTCATGTTCCGTTCCAGAGGCGGCCGCTGATGTGCGTTCGAGTGTTTTATGAGGGGAGAGCGATGCATGCGCGCACACACACACACACACACACACACACACACACACATGGATGAACAAGAGAGAGAGAGGCAGATATATATATTCTCTAGGAGGGATGCCTTGGGGCAGTACAATCAGGCACAGGCCCCTCCTGCCTCCCCTGCTATTGGCACAAGCTCAAGTGGGTCCAAATTAGGAAACTGGCCCGGTACAGTCCATTAAGGAGAAGTCGAGACACTTCAGTCTCGCCGTACTGGGACAGTTTGCTTAATTGGGCCGGAGTGCAATTTAAAGTCGCTGATGGAAACTTAAGCAGCCTTATCACAGCACTTTATGGACTTGTTTCTGAGTTTACTTTCAGTTTAATGTGCTTTATTGCCAATAGCAAGGACCTGTACATTCGTATTGCCAAAGCAGTATGAATACTGTGGTGCAAAGAAGTTTAAAATAAACTTAATAAAATAAAATAAAATAAAATAAAATAAAATAATTTAATTTAATTTAATTTAATTTAATTTAATTTAATTTTTGTGTAAAGCAGTGCAAAAAATTTGAATTAAATTTAATTAGTTAACTTTTAATATTAATGTGAAAGTTTACTCAGAAATAAAATAAAATAAATCCTGCCCAAGGTGGTGCAAAAAAAGTGTTAACATTTAACACATAATTTGGACATTAATGTGATAGTTTATTCATAAATAAAATAAAATAAATTAAAATGAATTAAATATTCCCCAAAGCAGTGCATAATTAAATAATTAAATGAAATTAAATATTGCCTGAAGCAGTGCAAAAAATGTTTAACCATTCAAATAAAACTGTATTTGAATTAAAATAAAATAAATTAAATTAGTTGCTTCAAAATGAAATAAAATTAAATTAATATATATTTAATTAAAATATATTATTAATAATGCTGATTTATTAATAATAATAATAATCAGATATTAACAACTCGCATTTTTTACAAGCAATGCAGTGCAATTTTAAATTTTAACACTAATGTTAAATGTCTTTTGTGGATGGATTGACATGAAGGTGAATAAATGCTTCATTTTTGAGTGAACTATTCAGTTGAGTATTGGAGTGAAATTTAATGTCACAGTCAGAAATGTCCCTTTACTTTATGGACTTCTGTCTCGAACTCTCTGTCTGCATTCGCGGTTTGACCCAGTTTGTGTCTGTAGACGAGCATAAAGCTGCAGAATCAAGTTTTAATGTGCATTGCTAACAGTGCACGACAGATCGGTAAATAAAGGCCGGCCACCATTTATCATTCATAACATATATGTGGTTTGGATGGAGAAAGCTGAAAGTAGAGATGAAAAATAAGCTTTCTGAATAATCTAAAGGACTCCAGTTCTCCATATGGTTGAGATGTTTCAGTACTGTCCTCATCAGTGTTTTTGTGGTCGGGTCTGTCGGTGGTTCTCCAGCGTAATGCAGTGGTCTCTCTCCACAACCTGCATAATTTAATATCTTTAAAGCAAACTAGCCACAAAATTCACTCACGACTGCAATAGTTAAAAACAACATCTCTGAGAGAAGTTCATGGTTTGTCTCTGAGGAAACAGATACGATGTTTGAGTAACAGTAGTCAAAAAAAGCTTGATGTAAATGAAATAGTTATGAAGTTCTTTTTACATTTATTCAAAATGTAGTGTAAGAAAATTATAAAGTGACTTACAAATAAGAATAATACAAATCAAAGTGATTATTTTATTATTTTTACTTGTATAAGCTCACATAGCATTAAAAAAGTGAGTCTTTTGTCTATAAGTTGATATCGGTAGCAATGTGTAATGTTTTTAAAGAGTTTGGTAATGAAAATTCAATTGTCTCAACTCAAAAAGTCTTCAAAAATCATTATTAATCATCTTTTTTTTGTCTTGTTTCCTCCTAAAATGACTGATCATAATAAGCAAACATTTATTTGAGAAGCAAAATTGCATAATATATTATGACTTGTTTTCAAAGAGTGTAATAATAATCATTAACTATTTAAATTAAATATGAATTCAATTACATATTGTTATTACATTGACAAAATGTGTTTAGGTTATCCTCCTTCCTGGAGGATCAGGCGTGCTGTCAGACACATGAGAGGAGATGAACTGTGACAGCGTGATCCGTAGGGCCTAACCATCTGTAGAAACAGAGAGAGAGAGCGAGGAGGCTGAGAAAGACAGAATAAATAGTTATAGGTGAAAGAGAGAAACCTGTCCATGTTATGAGCAAAATATAGACAGTTTATGAGGAATAATTCACTCAAAAATTACATTTCTGTCATTGACTCACTGTAGTCACATCATAGTCTTTTTTAATATATATACATACATATATATATATATATATAATATATTGTATTAGCTGTTATTTTTGTATTTTCCATTTTCATTTTCATTTTAGTTAGTTTCAGTAATTTTGTTGTAATATTTGTTTTAATATGTTTGTATAGGTTTTTAAATTTATATATTAATATTTATTAATTTGTTAATAGTAGACATTATTGTAGTACACATGAGAATATCAGTCTACCAACTACTTTTCTTTAAAATTAAAATAAATTTTCACATCTTTAAGATTTATAAGCTAGACTCATAAAGAGATGTATTGTATTATATTGTTGCTAAATTATATTAAACTTACAACTTATAGGTGAAAGAGAGAGACCCTTCCTCTGCTATGAGCAAAATATAGGGTGTTTATGAGGAATAATTAATCCAAAGATTTACATTTCTGTCATTTACTTGCTGATATGTCACATGGTGCCATTTACCAAGTTGCATAAAAATCATTATAAAAGTCATTTATATGGCCTGTACATATTATTTAATATTTTACTAAAGTCATTTGATAGATTTGAGTCAGGAACAGACCAAAGTTTAATTTACAGTAATTGCAAAAAAATATTTTCTTACTTAGTATCTTTGTTTTGCTTTCCATTACAAATATCTAAAAATTCAAGGTATAAAGATACATTTAATTGAGAAGGAAAATGACTTTAGATATTAAGTCGTTTTCTGAAAAATTTATAAAAATTAAAACAAGAAAAAAAAATTAAGAAAAAAAAGTCTTGTTTTTCTTTTCAATCAAGTTTATTTTTCTTACCCTACTGACAGATTTTTTTTCTTCTAGTTTTAATCAAAAACTCACTTAATTTTGATACATTTTAAATTTGAAACAAGGCTTAATATCGTAAGCAGTAATTTTGCTTCTCAAATAAATGCATCTTGATTTAAGAATGTTTAGATACAAAGCAAAAATACAGTAAGTCAGTAAGACTAGCTCAGGAGTTGCATCTGAGAAAAAGATGCTAATCTCACATGTATCTCCTCTGGAGTTTAAGAAGAAATGTCTCAAACTATGCTCAGATCTGTCAAAATAAATCTGCAAGTCAAAATTTCACACAAGCTAAGCCGCTGTACACATTGATTTTATAGCATTTTATTACTGCAAGTCTCATTAGTGACTTTTTTATTTCTCCTAAAGAAACATCTGAAACAAAGTACTTGAATGAAATGCACAGAGTCTCCTGATCTATGAAAGAGCATCCTCTGAGCATTAAAAAATGTCCTTGAGCACTTTTTTCCACATTATTTGAATCTGCTCACTGATTCTTGAGTGTGTGTACCTGAAGATAATGAACTGGATTTCTGTGTGTGTATGAACCTCAAGATGAAGTAGAGATTGTGTGTCCGTATGTTCAGGCATCTGTGAGCATGACAGCTCGACTTCATTATGAGTCAGAGAGAGCAACCTTAGGCCCACACACACACACACACACACACACACACACACACACACACACACACGCTGCTGGGTCAATGCAGCGATCCAGCTGTGCAGTTATACATTTTCACAGGGTACATCATTACATTAATATCAACACATTTATCAAAGGAGATTACACACACACACACATACTCCTACACGGTAAGGTCCTAAACTAGTTTATAATAATAAGAAAACGTCATGATAATTCTACATAACGTTTGTGTGCATATTAGTATAATTAAGGTACTATTATAGTTTTTATTTTAATAGAGTTTAAATAAACATACAAGTAACACACTTTCGCTGGAAAGATTTTTAAATGTTTTTAAAAGAAGTCTTTTCTGCTCACCAAGGCTGCATTTATTGCATTTAAGGCTGCATATTATGAAATAATATTACAATATAAAATAACTGTTTTCTATGTGAATATATGTTAAACTGTAATTTATTCTTGTGATGCGCAGCTGAATTTTCAGCATCATTACTCCAGTCTTCAGTGTCACATGATCTTCAGAAATCATTCTAATATGCTGATCTGCTGCTCAAGAAACATTTATTATTGTTATTATTTCTTCTTTTTATGTTGAAAATAATTTAATAATTTGTGGAAACTGTTATATATATATTTTTCAGGATTCAGCATTTATTTGAAATAGAAATCTTTTACTGTCACTTTTGATCAATTTAACGTGTCCTTGCTGATTAAAACTATTAATGTCTTTTTTCAGCTCTTCTTCAAACATTCACTGTAAGTTAATTGTATGCCTTGTTTTGTTCTCCTCACGTTTTCACCATTTGTCTGTAAAATGTTCCTGAGGTGTGTGATTGTTTATACATATTAGACCACAGATTTAATGCATAAGTTTATATTTTAGGGAGGGCTCTCGTGTGTGTGTGTGTGTGTGAGCGACTAAGCACACGGTTTAAGTGTTTTGAGACTCTGTCTGTTTTCAGCCCTGTGGATTTGAACGCTAACAGTGGCACTCTTAGCTAATGCTGTGAGGCACATTAAGAAAACTCATATCGCTCTCAGCAAATATAAATTATTCAACTAACCCTTCTTTCTTTCTTTGCCTCTCCTTCCTCTGCCCCTCTCTCTCTGTTTCTTTCCTTTTATCCCTCTATACGTTAACAATAGTAGAATGAAGCAATTCTTTAACTGATTCGATTTGTATACATTTGTTTTTGTTGATATTTAAAATTTGTTACATTCACTCGGCAAATTCCAAATATCAGCTTTGAAGGACAGGAACCATTTCAACCAGAATTTTTAAAGAGTGTTTTTTATTTATTCTTTACAAGTAAAAGTAAAGAATAGAATCTGTTCATGAGGGTTCATCCAGATGATGGCCACTTTAACGCTGGAGTGTGTCATTTCTGTCCATCCAAAGGCCTGCATGAGGACTCACCATCCATAAATTCCCTTCAAGTGGCCATCATATGCACGCTTCACTAACAGTCATATAAAAGGGCCCATCATCAGGTGATTCAGTTGTTTTATCGTTTGGAACAGCCTTTCGAGTAGCAACCTCTTCGAATAGAAACACTGTTGTTGTTCTGCTGTGGCTTTGTTTCGAACTACTTTCGTAGTTCCAATCTTTCCAGATTTTTGTCAGTTAAGAAGGCGTAAACCTGATTTAAATGTTCAATCAATCATCAAACATTCTAAAATGGAATTCTGAAATCTAAAAGGAGTAGATCGCCCAAAAATGAAAATTTGCTGAAAATGTGGAAAATGTTGCTCAGGCCATCCAAGATGTAGATGAGTTTGTTTCTTCATCAGATATTGAGAAATGTAGCATTTCATCACTTGTTCACCAATGGCTCCTCAGCAGTGAATGGGTGCCGTCAGAATGAGAGTCCAAACAGCTGATAAATACATCACAATAATTCACAAGTAATTCATACAAATCCAGTCCGTCAATTAATATATTATGGAGTAAAAAGCTGCTTGTTTGTAAGAAACAAATCCATCAAGATCTAAACAAATATGTGTGTGGATTTTGGTGTGAGAGACAACAGGGGATTGACTTTTTCACCGGAAGAAGCGTTATTATGGATCATGGACTCGTGTTTTAGCCAGAAGCAACAGTTACAACGTTAAAATGTCTTAATAATGGATTTGTTTTTTTACAAACACGCAGCTTTTCACTTCACAAGATGTTAACTGATGGACTGGAGTGGTGTGGATTACTTGT
>NW_015557091.1:632290-633471 GCF_001515605.1 Sinocyclocheilus anshuiensis | reverse complement strand
GTGAACAAGAGATGAAATGCTACATTTCTCCAAATCTGACGAAGAAACAAACTCATCTACATCTTTGATTGCCTGAGAGTGAGTACATTTTCAGCATTTTCATTTTTTGGGTGAACTATTCCTTTAAATGGACAGTTCAATGAAAAATGATCATTCTGTCATTTACTATCCCTCATTTTGTTCTAAACCTTGTGTTCTGCGAAACACAAAAGAAGATATTTTGAAAAATGTATTTTTTTATCCATACAGTGAAAGTGAATGGGCTTCAATGTTGTTTGCACAACCAACATTCTTCAAAAAAAGAAATGCAGTTCGGTCATGACCATCAGTGTAACTGTTGTTGGTTTATTGTGTATGTGGATTCACAATCAACATTTGAGCGATTTACATGAGTAGTATGTAAGTATGAGTAATAGCAGTGTTCGCTCGTCAACTCCGACTGGCATTTGTGTCAGTGTATGTGTGGCCAGGAGCGGTGGAGACACTAGATCTGTGGCTGGTGTGGCGTTAATGCCAGTGTATGCGTCTGTCTGACAGTGATGGGTAACATCTGCTTTCTGCCTCCGTGATTCTGATCTATGAATAACTGACCCCCCTACTTCCTCCGAGACAAAAACATGCATATAAACATCAACACAAACACACACACACAGCCATATGTGTGTGGAGCGGCAGAGCTCTAGGGGTGCTCACCATTGCACCTGTGGGTGTCACCTGACCCAGGCAACAGGAAGACGAAATGAGGGGAAACATCAGCTGCTGCCACCCGCCATCAGGAGAGCTGTCAATCAGGCCACCCTGCAGGGTGAGAGTGTGTGTGTGTGTGTGTGTGAGCAGCAAACAACCTACAGGGTTCGGCTGTGTGTGAATTCACTGACCTGTAGGGAGTAACTGTGTGTGTGTGTATTTGTAAATGCTTTGACCTTCAGGGACGTCAAGTGTGAGTGTGTGTGTGTGTGTGTGTGTGTGTGTTTGTGTGTGTGAGTCTGTGTGTGAGTGTGTGTGTGTTCCTGTCAAATTCTCCTCGGTCTGTGTGTCAGTGGTGCTGGTGCGATACATCCTTGGTTGATCTGTGTTCCAGAAACTTTATGATTTGTTTTCAGAAAATATGTCTTAAATTAAGTTCACTTTTCATACCCCATTGGCAATGGGGAATATATATACAGGTGCTTCTCAATAAA
>NW_015557091.1:628393-632013 GCF_001515605.1 Sinocyclocheilus anshuiensis | reverse complement strand
AATTTGAGTTGAATTACTGAAATAAATGAACTTTTCCACGACATTCTAATTTATTGAGATGCACCTGTATATAGATATATATTCATGTTGTGTTTTTGAAATTTTTCAAAAACACAATTTTTATTGATACTTTTCTGTTTGGAATGAAATGTATTTAGCAATTTTCCAATGTAATGAAGCCGATATTTAAATATGAAAAATATTTATACATTTATTTAATTATTATTAAAATATTTTATATTTTATTTATTATAAAATGTAAAATATATATTATCTGAAATCAAGTTATATTATCTTATGCAATTTTACTATAAATGTATCCTGGTTTAAGATGATATTTAATATGATATTTGACTGAAAGAAAATATTTAAATTGATGTTTCTGATTTGAATGAAATTTTATTTATTTGTTAAAGGGATAGTTCACCCAAAAATGAAAAATACCCCATGATTTACTCGCTTTCAAACCATACTAGGTGTATATGACTTTCTTCTTTCAGATTCTTTATTATTATTTATTAATATAAAATTAATATTAATGTTTTTGTTTTTTAAATATATTGACTTCTTGTGTCCACACTCTTTGTATTAATTTAACTGAGCTTGTTGCAATTCATGTTTTCTTTGTAGATTTGTGTGATGATGCCTTAAAATTGGGTCTAAACAAGGTATTTTAAAAGGTAGCATAATGTTGCTGCATTTCTTTTGTAAACATTGCAGACATTCAGAAAAACGACTTAAATTGAAGACAAATCGAGCAGTTGCCTTAAAATGATTATTTATTTATTCCTAAAGCATTGCATTAAAATATTATTTACTTTAAACCTAAAGCAAGAACTAAACTGGTCAAATGAATTGGTATGCATTATGCAAACATTAATATAAATGTTTCAAACAATATGTTAAATCTAATTCAAGAAGTGATAATTGGATATTTACATGAAATGGCTGCTTAAGTAAATTTATTTTGCTTTGCACTAATATTTAGTTTTGAGTGTTTGCACAAGCAGGTGGTGGTTGCACAGCGTTTGACTGCTTCAACCTGAGCTTTCAGAGGATACGAGGGAGCTCTCATAGTTATATTTTGTGATGTACAAGAGTTTTTGCGCAAAATAAGAAAAGAAGAGCTTGGATAAATGAATATAACAAAATGCAGTAGGCAGCAGAGATAATCAGGGCACAGAGATGCAGGAAACAGCACCCTGTCCTGTCTGCTCATGCGTGAGTTATACAGTGAGACAGACCCCCTGTGGGTGTGGGGAAGACAAGTCCACGCTTTAGTACACCATATGTTCACCCCTCTCTCCGCCGTACATAAACAAGTCAAGAAGCTATAGCTAGAGGGAAACCATGCTGCAGTATTACTCACTCTGTCTCTCTCTGTCTGTTACTCTTTTCCTCTTCCGTCTGTGTTTCTCAGTTAGCCTCTGTTTATCTTTTCCCTTTGCCCTTTTTCTGTTTGCCTTTCACCAGTTTGTTGTCCTGTTCTTTTTCCTGTATCTGTCAGGGATTCATCACAGTCACTTCAGTCACCATCCAGGATAATTACCCGATCACAGTCACCTGAGTTCTGATCACCCGCACCTGCTGTCACCAATCAAGCCACACTACAAATACACACACAGCACAGTCACTCACTGTCCGGTCTACCGTTCACTCCTACGAACTACTCTGGACTCTCTCTGCCAAATTCTCCTAGAATGAATTACCTGCTGTTCGTCCCGCGATCCTCCAACGACTCCTTGGAAACTGTTCCACGATCTCCAACGTAACCGGCATCCGATCCTCACCATCAGAACTCAGATAAGCACCCTGGAACCATTCACTGTGTTCACACTCACCTGCCTTTAACTCACCTATTCCAGTCATCCCCTTACCCAGTCAATAAACCAACCTGATTTGCACTAACCTGTTGTGTCTGGCCTTGCTTTGTGACAGTATCTTCATGCATCTTTCTCAGTGTGACATTTTGAACATAATATTTATTAAAAGCTGAGCCAATTTACTGATTGCTTAAGAGGCCATTTTGCTTTTTTAACAGCTATGATGCCTCAGATAGTGCAGCCATTATCTGGTTAGTGCAGATTTTTCATGTTGAGCTGTGGTGCTTGTGTGGTATACACAGGTTTGAATCTGGCCTGCATTGTGTCTATGTGTTCTGTTTTCTTCAGAAAATATAAAAAGCTATATAATCTATACTTTGATCTGCTAGGTCATTCACAGCAAAACTTTTCCAATTTGTTTTAAAAAGGTTTAGAATTTTTATTTGTTTGTACCAAAATTTGTGGCAAAACGTTTCAGAATTGTTATTTAATTTCTTTTAAATCATTTATTTTTGTACCTTGTGCAAAGAAAAAACGTTGGTAATTACAGTAAAGTAAAAGTAATGACTCATTCTCTTAAATATAATGTAAAAATCATTTTACTGGGGGAATTGTCACAGTAAACAGGTTAAAGAGATAATGCAAGAAAAAATTCAATTCAATGCACATGTATTTGTGTAGAGCTTTTAACAAAAGCAGCTTTTCAGAAAAAGCATGTTTCAAATATTACAATTAAGAAGCAAGAGGTGGCTGTCAACCTTGAGAGGTTTCTTCATTAAAAAAAAAAAAAGCCTACATAGTGAAAGAATTATATTTTAATTTCAGTAAAAGCAAAATTTAGGTATAATTTGATTTGTTTTATTCTATATAACCCATCAAAATTTAATGGTGATAATTGGGACATGCAAATTGACTGATATTTTAATTAAAGCAAATACAATTATTTCTGTACTTTAAAAGTTTTTTTGCATTGAAAAAAATGGACAGATCTATTAAATAATGTGATTAAGTTCAGTATATTTATTATAACAGGACACAAATCGTTTCCTTAGAATGTCCCTACTTTTTCCATATTAGCAGTCATTATTAGTGACGGTTCAATTCTGTTTAACATAATGGAGCACCTATAGATTGGTGGGACACAGTGCAGCACAGATTTGAACCTGTTCACTATCAGAGATGAGTGTGTAGAGGAAGAGGAAACGGGACACACACGAGTCCTGACACTGTTTTAAGGAAACGGTATACTTGTTCAGTTCAGTTGAACCTATAACAGGCATGTTGAAGTGTGTGAAGGGCACGTCTGTGTGTGTGAGCACTAATGCAGCTTTTTGTGGTAAAGTTGTGGTAAAATGTACAAATTTAGCCTTTCTGCTTCCTGTGGTTGGAGTGACATCCATTATTAACACAGGATGTCTGCTGAAGATACTATTAAATCCATCTCCAACTATCCATCTGTCTGTCTCTCTATCCATCCATCCATCGTTCTATCTATCATTTTATCTATCTTTTTTTGTGATCTTTATTTCGTGTCTTTGTCCCTCGCTCCATCATAAACTCGTGCAAATGTGTGCTCAGAAAGCATCACTTGCAGCTCCACACATGCCCGTGACCGTCTGTGTGTGTGACTGGTCTGCTGGCGTGTCACAGGGTTTGAGTGCTATAGGATGTGCCAGGCCAATTGACCAAATCACTGATCTTTAAGACTAGCTCTGGGGGTTGTGTTTGGGGGGGGTGAGGGTGAGTTTCGGGTGGGGGCAGAAGAGCACCATCACTAACACCCCCCTAACACACAAA
>NW_015557091.1:625659-628229 GCF_001515605.1 Sinocyclocheilus anshuiensis | reverse complement strand
TCACTAACCCCCCCCTAACACAGACACACACACACTAACACACACACTAGCTCTAATCAAGGAACATGGTCACCGCAAAGATGTTAACAAGAAACGACAGCTTCTCGTTGCTCGCGGCAACGACCAGCTTGGCTGTGGAGATAGACCGGCAGGCGCAAAGCCAAGCGAGAGGAATATAGAGAGAGAGAGAGAGAGATACAGCTGAAAAAACAGAAAGAAAAGCAGAGAGAAACTCTGAAACTCTAGAAGAATCTGAACCTCCACACACACACGCTATACATTCATCCACCAGGTGGACACCAGCATGACCTTCCTGACCTTTATCCTGTGTGTTTGAGAGCAAGTGAGGGACGGAATAGATGTAACAGGTTATTAATGGATGGGGCAGAGAGACATTTTAGGACATATTAGTAATCCTTAATAATTCACCAGCCCAAGAGCACATCTCTCTGTCTCCATACAGCAGCCCCAGAAGTATTTGGACGCTTAAGACACGCTTAAAAATGTATGAATGTCATCGCATTAGATATCAAACACAGAAGAAAGAAGCTGTTCAGAAATGTTTGACAAAAAGAAGTTTGTAGAATGCTTAATCAAAATATGTAGTGTTAAAAATGAAGACGGTGTTGTGTGAATGGGTTTGTTTGTGGTTCGTGGATCATGCTGATAGTTAATGTGATTTTCTACACCTGTGGTTCCTCTGCTGGACATCTGTGTGAACTTGAGGAGAAGTGACTTACATCCACTAAAAATCACCAGAACACCAGCTCAAACTCACTGAGACTTCATATGAAATGAAGAAAAGTGACGTTAGTGAAGAGAAAAGATACGGAAGCATTTGTGCAGATACAGACACTTGCTTTACTATTTTGTTGTCTAATGCAGTGACATTCAGACATTGTTATACATGGCTTTTGATCAAACAGAATAGAAATAGGTTTAATGTACATACCGTTCGGTAAGATTTTTTTCATGTTTTTGAAAGAAGTCTTTTATGCTCACCAAGGCTGCATTTATTTGATGAAAAATACAGTAAACCAGTAATATTGTGAAATATTATTTCAATTTAAAATAGCTGTTTTCTATTTGAATATATTGTAACATTTTATTTATTCCTGTGATGCAAAGCTGAATTTTCAGCATCATTACTCCAGTCTTCAGTGTCACATGATCTTCAGAAATCATTCTAATGTACTGATTTACTGCTCAAGAAACATGTCTGTTTATTATCAATGTTGAAAACAGTTATGCTGCTTCATATTTGGGTGGAAACAGTGACACATTTTCTTGATAAATAGAAAACTCAGAAGAACAGCATTTATTTTAAATTGAAATATTTTGTAATATTTTAAATGTCTTTACTGACACTTTTAATAGATTTAATGGGTCCTTGCTGTATAAAAGTATTAATTTATTTAAATAATATCTTATACTATCTTAATATATAATATCAGTAATAACAGTAGTGTGTGTGTATATATAAACAGTATATGTATATGTGTGTGTATTTATTTGTATATAAGTACATATTTTCCGCAAATTCATATTACTATAGCATGCCTGGATGTTTTAGGTATTGCATAAATTTAAATACTGTATTATGCAATATATTTGGGGAGGATGTGTGCTTATTAAAATTGACATTTACATTTAGACATGTAGATTTAGAAACAAGTCTCAGTTAGCTTAATGCAGTACACGTAGCAAGGTTTTTAAATCATATAATAAATAAAAAGAAAACAGATAGAATAGAAAAAGAATAGAGCAAGCTAGTGTTAGAGGTCTTTTTTGCTTTTGTTAATTAGAAGTCAGAATTATAATTGTATAATAAATAAAAAGAAAACAAATAGATAGAATGCAAAAAGATTAGAGAAGGAAGTGTTAGTTTTTTTTAAAGAAAACAAGCAGTTAGTAAATAAATAGAGTGCAAGTCTAAAAGGGGTAATTTTTATTTTTATAAAGAATAGAAATAGAATAGAGAGTGCTAGAGTTAGAGGGTCAAATAAAAATGGAAGGGATGTGTTTTTAGCCGATTCTTGAAGATGGCTAAGGACTTTTGTTTGTGAAATAAGTTTGTGAAAGTGATTTTGTGCTTCTTTGGGATGGCACAATAAAGCGAAGTTCACTTGCAGAACGCAAGCTTCTAGAGGGCACATAAGTCTGAAGTAATTAATTTAGGTAAAGGGGTGCAGTTAATCAGAAGTCAGAATTATAATTGTATAATAAATAAAAAGAAAACAAATAGATAGAATGCAAAAAGATTAGAGAAGGAAGTGTTAGTTTTTTTTAAAGAAAACAAGCAGTTAGTAAATAAATAGAGTGCAAGTCTAAAAGGGGTAATTTTTATTTTTATAAAGAATAGAAATAGAATAGAGAGTGCTAGAGTTAGAGGGTCAAATAAAAATGGAAGGGATGTGTTTTTAGCCGATTCTTGAAGATGGCTAAGGACTTTTGTTTGTGAAATAAGTTTGTGAAAGTGATTTTGTGCTTCTTTGGGATGGCACAATAAAGCGACATTCACTTGCAGAACGCAAGCTTCTAGAGGGCACATAAGTCTGAAGTAATGAATT
>NW_015557091.1:625135-625331 GCF_001515605.1 Sinocyclocheilus anshuiensis | reverse complement strand
TGGATTAATTGTAGAGGTTTGATAGAAGTGGCTGGAAGACCTGCCAAGAGAGCATTGCAATAGTCCAGCCTGGGCAGAACAAGAGCTTGAACAAGTTGTGAAGCATGTTCCGAAAGAAAGGGCTCTTCTTGATGTTGAATAAAGCAAATCTGCAGGACCGGACAGTTTTAGCAATGTGGTCTGAGAAAGTAAGCTG
>NW_015557091.1:605438-624438 GCF_001515605.1 Sinocyclocheilus anshuiensis | reverse complement strand
TGGAGTGTGGTTCCTGAGATGCCCTTTGCCAATAGGGTTGACAGGAGGATCTGGTGGTTAACCGTGTCAAAAGCAGCGGACAGATCCAGCAAGATAAGTATTGAAGATTTGGAATCTGCTCTTGCCAGTCTTAGGGCTTCAACAACTGAGAGCAAGGCAGTCTCGGTTGAATGTCCACTTCTGAAACCAGACTGGTTGCTGTCGAGGAGGTTGTTCTGTGTGAGGAAGGCAGAGACTTGGTTGAACACAGCTCGTTCAAGTGTTTTTGCAATGAAAGGAAGAAGGGAAATCGGTCTGTAGTTCTCTAAAAGAGATGGGTTAAGGGTGGGTTTCTTAAGTAGTGGGGTTATACGAGCCTGTCTAAATGCTGAGGGAAAAACACCAGTGTG
This sequence comes from Sinocyclocheilus anshuiensis, assembly GCF_001515605.1. Classification (NCBI taxonomy): domain Eukaryota; kingdom Metazoa; phylum Chordata; class Actinopteri; order Cypriniformes; family Cyprinidae; genus Sinocyclocheilus; species Sinocyclocheilus anshuiensis. The sequence continues at coordinate 624,049 of NW_015557091.1, read as the reverse complement.
AAGGGATGTGTTAATGATGTGAGTGAGTGCAGGTACAACTGCAGGAGAAATGGCTTGAAGAAGATGAGATGGAATAGGATCAAACGGACAAGTAGTAGGATGATTAGAAAGGATGAGTTTGGAGACTTCTGCCTTAGAGAATAAAGAGAAGGATGTGAACGAGTGTATGTTTGGTAAGATGTGCTTGACAGATTGTGGGACTATTAGTGGAAAATTGTGCACTGATGGTTTTAATTTTATTAATGAAGAACGTGGCAAAGTCGTCAGCTGTTAGAGTTGATGAAGGAGGGGGAGGAGGAGGACAAAGGAGGCAGGAAAATGTTTTAAAGAGTATGTGGGAGTTTAAATTAAATTATTAGAATTAAAATTGTAATTTTCTTTAAGCAAAGTTTCCTTAGAGCAAACTTACTTTCTGTTATTTTGATTTTGGCCTAAAAAAATAAGCATTCCTGTAGCTCCGACAATAGAACATGTCACTATAGTGACACCAAGGTCTTGGGTTCAATTCCCATTGAATGCATGAACTGATTTTAATGTATATTTCAAATGCTTCTCAAATGGCATCAGGCTGCAAGACGTTTTTGTTTTTAAGAGTCAGATCTCCTCCTTTGTGTTGATCCAAAGAGACTGTCCTTATCTAAAGCAGCCAAAGACTTTGTGTGTGTGTGTGTGTGTTTGTGGACGCAGTATCCTCCTGTCTGACCCCTGGATGGCAGTGTAGATGTAGACAGTGATGTGGCGTGGCACTGCGGGACCCTCCCTAACTGGCACTGCCCTGAAATGTATACGTGTCTGTGTTTCTGTGAGTCGTGATGGTTTATGACACTCGTATGTGTGTGTGCCGGTGTGTGTGTGTACCTAGTAGTAGTACACGGGCTCGTGTTCCTGTCTCGGCCCCGGTGGCTGCAGGATACGGGGACAGTGATGTGGCTCGGCACCGCAGGGGCCTGTGTGTGTGTGTTTGGTACAGTGATGGGTTCTGGCACCCGAGGGCTGGGTCGACTGGTCCTGGGCTGGTGGCACGGACAGCGATTAGGACTCTGATATCAACCTGTCACTCTGAACAACTCTGACTGTCACAAAGAGGAAAGGAGAGAGAGAGACAGGGAGGAATCAGCAGAGATAATGTAGACGCTGAGTTAGTGTGACAGCTGTGAGGACAGAATAAAAGAACAAGGAGAGGAAGTTAAGAGACCATTAGAATTAGAATTAAAACTAGAATTAGACTTAGAACCAGAAGCAGAATCCAAATTACAATCAGAATACAAAGGCACACGACTGTTGCCCTGTGTTTGTTGGGCTGCATTCCAGTCTATTTCCATGTTCAATTATCTCAAGCTTTATTTGTATTTTTTGTATTATTTTGTATTTTATTTTATTTTATTCATTATTTTATTGTATTTCATTATTTTATAGTATTGTATTTTATTATTTTTATTATTTATATAACTTTTTTAAATTATTTTAAAATTATTTGTATTATTTGTATTATTCTTTTATTTATTGTATTTGTATTATTATTATTTTCATTAATAATAATAATAATAATAATAATAATTTTCTTGTACCGTTTAGCATTTTATTTTATTATTTTATTGTATTTTCTTTCACTATTATTATGTTACTTTTTGTTTTTATGTAAGAATTTGATTTCCTTTTTATTCTATCATTACTAATATATTGTAGTGTATTATTTTTATTTGACATTTTATTGTATTTTATTTAATTATTTTTTATTTAATTGTTTTATTTTTATTAGTAGAAGAACATTTAGACCACATTAGATAAGAACATTACATTATCAGTATCTGAAAAAATATCATAGAATTAAATTAGAACCAGTGTAAAACTCCAGAACCTGAATCAAGTTTATTACAGTCCAAAAAAAAAACATGCTGTTTAAAACTAGCAGGTTAATAAGCATAAAGCATAGTTTTGCCTCCTTTGATGATGCTTTACTAAAACAAAAACTTTTAGAATTACAGTTAGGAAACTTGAGTTTGTAGAATTAGATTGTTAGATTAGTTTGATTTATAATTAGTCATTAGAGTCAGAATAATATTTAGCTTTGTATTAGTAAATGTATGTCTCATAGTCATAACGAAGAAAACAAGAGTATTACAGGAAAACATTGGTGCAGAAATGACTGTCTAAATGACGGTAAATTGAAAAGTGGTAGTTAAGAGACAGGAGGGGCATAACCAGTGTGAATTGAGTCCAAATCGTCAGTAATTCAGATTAAAGTATAGTTGGTAAATGATTCAGTGGTAGATCTATTAATGACTCTCATTTTTTTCAGGTAGACAGTGACTCAGATGTAAATATAAATGTAGTTTGTGTCTCAAACATCCAGCTGCTGTGCTGCATCTGTCTAGTGTTGGTGGCCATCTAGTGTTAAGAGAGAAATCTCCTCCTCCACATCTCTCTCTCTCTCTCTCGTTCTATCTCACTCAAGCTATTGTCTCTCTCTCTCGCTCTCTCTGAGAGTCTGATGGAGTTTGGCAGCTCTTGCTTGCAGCCACAGGCCAGCCTAAAGCCATTGCAGATGATAGTTTTAATTGCTTTCAATCTTTCAGGCAAGTCCCTGCCTACTGGCACCAAGTACTGCTGTGTGTGTGTGTGTGTGTGTGCTGTGACTTTAGCTGAGGACCTCTTAGTGATGATGGTTTCTGGTAAAATGACTAGAGTAGTAAAAATGAAAGATTTTTAGTTTGTGTAGATTGTAGTCCCACACCTCTCGATGAAAACATGAAAATGATGAATTAACCTATTAGAAATATTATTACATATTTGTTGACAGATGTGATGCATATACAGCCAACAAAAGAGCAGAAATAATTCAGCACAACCACATCACATATCAGTGTTTGGTCAATAAGAGTTTATAATCATATCATCTGTATATTCTATAAAGTGAAGTGACGTGTGTAGCCCAGTATGGTGTCCCATACTCAGAATTTGTGCTCTGAATTTAACCCAAACAAGTGCACACACACACACACATGCTGCGGCTCCCGGGGAGCAGTTGGGGGTTCGGTGCCTTGCTCAAGGGTCTCACCTCAGTCGTGGTATTGAGGGTGGAAGAGAGCACAGTCCTCCAAAATAAACTTCCAATAAAATGTCTAGTTCAATACTCTTAATAATATTTTACTATTATTGTTTACAATATAATATAATACTATTTTATAATACATTTTTATTCAGTCCTTCAAAGTAAACTAATGATAAAACATCTAGTTCAAAACTCTTAATTAATATTAATAATATATTATTAATATAATATAAATTTAATAACCTATAATATGTTTTAAATATGTTGTTAAATATTGATTTTATTCTTTTCTTGTTTGCAAATTAAATTGGGTCATGATATCATATGTAACCTGATTTACTGACAATGTAGATATATGAAAGCGGATGTACATCTACTGTATAAACAAGTGGTCATCTAATAGTCCTGGGCCAGAAGTCCTTGACAGTCATTTGTTCTGACTGGATGAGCATTGGCCATCATAATGTTCATCTAGTGTTCAAAAAGACATCGTTAGTATTGTTAGTACTACACTAATAGTGACTTTTCACTCATAAATCAGTCATCTTGTGCAGATTAGTTCATTATCTATTACCAATAATCTGATTATGAGCATTAATATGAGGGTCTGTTGTTTGTTTTGATGTTCCGACTGACAGATTAACCTTTGACCTCGTCTTATATGGTCTGTCTTTGTGCAGCTTTTGCTGTGTTCATTAAGCATGTTTTTGTGTATTCATATTTGCATATGCGTGTGTGTGTTTGTGTGCCCGTCTCTTAGCCATGAGGCATATTAAGCCATAACATTCCCACTGTGAATAATCTCTCTACATGTGATTTTTAATCATCTCATTCTTGCTCTGCCGTCTCTCTCTCTCTCTCTCTCTCTCTCTGTTTGGTCCCCAGTCTCAGCCTCTCTCTCGTTCACTGGCAGCTTGCATATGTTCATAAGGGTGCGTGACGACACCTCTGAAATCATCTAGGGGCGACGGCAGGGGAATTCAGCACTCAAAGGCACGCGGCTGTTGCCCTCTGTCTTCTGTGTTTGGCTGGATGCTTTCAGTTCGGTTCAGTGTTCAAGCATCTTCTTATTTTATTTTTTATTGTTTTGTTTTTTATTATTATATTTCATTTACGTATTTTTTTATTTAATTATATATATATTTTTATATTTTGTTCTATTGTTTTTTGTAATTTTAGTGTATTTAATTTATTTGTTATTTTATTTAATTATATATATTTTATATTTTATAATTTTTTTTGCTGTAATTTTAGTATATTTAATTTATTTTATTTTAGTATATGTTTTCTATTTTTTTATTGTTTTGTTTTATTTTTATTATATTTAATTTATTTTATTTTAGTATATGTTTTCTATTTTTTTATTGTTTTGTTTTATTTTTAGTATATTTTATTCATTTATTCTTTTTATTAAATTATATATTTTTTATTTTATTTTGTTGCTTTGCTTTAATTTTAATATATTTCATTAATTTATTATTTTTATATACCAGTATTTTATATATTTATTCTAATTTTTTTTTGTTTTTTTTATTAGTTTATTTTATTACTAGCAAACACATTATTATTAAATGTACACTTCTTTAAATATTAAAATATTGACAGGACCGATTTCTCTCAGCATCAGTAAATATTTGCCATCCTAACCAAACAGTTTTCGCTTTGGTTTGTCATGGAAAACCTGGAAATATCAGTACATTTTTTCAAACTCTGACATTCAGTCCTGTAAATCCTAGAAAATCTGGGAAATGTTTATACTTTATAAATTAAAAACATAAATAGTATAAAATATTTCAGTATAGATAATAATGATTTTTGATTATTCAAAATCCAGTGTTTTCTATTTTTATTAGTTGAATTGAGTGTAAATGTATCTGTTTAATACTTTGACTCTAATCTCCTTGTTTATGTGCTGCTCTGATTGCAAAAATGAATTATATAATTTCATAGTTTTTAACAGGTATTGCCTCCATCTTGTAGTCCTTAAATATATTGAACTACTTTATGTTAGTAGCTACTTTTTCAGTAGTTTTGACGTAGCTTTCGCATGCGGGTCGTGACTCTTGTGTCCAGCAGGTCATATGTGAGTCTTCACACGCCTCTGAAACACTAAAGCTGTGAGGAGAGATGGGAAGAGAGTTCTAGTGAGCGAGGGGCGTGACGCGCAGTGTTCAAACGGACATTGTACAGTTTTAAATGCTACATTTGCGTTGTGTGTGTGTGTGTGTGTGTGTTAGTGCTGCTCCTTTTGTCCTGATCCAGTTTGACTCTAATGGGGCCCAGTGGTGAATTTTTCATTTTGCCCAGAGGGAAGCAACATCGCACTGCAGAGAGAGAGAGAGAGAGAGAGAGAGAGAGAGAGAGAGAGAGAAATGTCTTTTTTTTAAACATACTTGGTTCCTCCGTTGCAATTAATGCATGTACTGTAAAGCACGACATCAGACACCTGCAAACACTGATTGCTGTGAAGTTCCTCTGACATTTTTTTTTGCACTTCTGTTCTGATATGTCGAGTCGTGGTGATTAAGCAGACAATGTAAGATCGAATCTGGATTGCGTCATTTCCTAATCTTGTTTGACAGTATTTGGATTATTTGCTGTCCCTTCTTATGACTTTTAAGCAATAGTTCACCACAACAAAATTGAAGGTGTTGTCATCATTGCATCACCTTCATGCACAAAACCTCAAAAATACATGTGCATATTTGAACCTTCAGACACGTCAGGCTGGACTTCATTGATATCAGACACAGCTGGTTCTTGTTTGGTTTGTAACTCATTGCAATTCAGTAGGTCTGAATATGAACAAGTGCAGATGAGATATGAGAATTACAAGAGCGAGGAGTGCCTTACAAAGGTGCAGAAGTTAAATGAACTACTTTAATGATGCTTTTTTTGTCCACTTTATCCTCCCTGTGACTCATTTTTATTTTACTTTTTTTTTTAATTTACATTTACATTTTTTTACATTTATTTATTACATTATTTACATTTATTTATTTATATTTATAAAATTAATATTTTTTAAATTGTATTATATGTTTTTAGTTTTATACAATCATATTATAAAATGTACACTTCTTTGAATATGAATATATTGAAAGGACATTTTTATGTCAGCATTATGAAATAAATCATAATTGGCATTCAAACCAAACTTTTTTTTTTTTTTTTTTTTACTATGGTTTGTTTAATTTTCAAGTGTCTCACAGTCATGGCAAACCTGAAAATATCAGTAAACTTTAAAACTATGACATTCAGACCTGGAAATCTTAGAACATCATGTAAATCTTATGTACGGTATGCAAAAATATTAAGAAGCATATCTGTTTTCAGTGTTGAACAATTTACAATATTACAATATTACAAAATATTTCAATTTAAAATAAATGCTGTTCTTTTGAATTTTTTATTAATCAAAAAATGTGTCTCTGTTTCCAGCAAAATATGAAGCAGCACAACTGTTTTCAACATTGATAATAATCAGAAATGTTTCTTGAGCAGCAAAGCAGCATATTAGAATGATTTCTGAAGATCATGTGACACTGAAGACTGGAGTAATGATGCTGAAAATTCAGCTTTGCATCACAGGAATAAATTACATTTTACAATATATTCAAATAGTAAAAAGTTATTTTAAAGTGTAATAATATTTCACAATATTAATGTTTTTACTATATTTTTAATTAGATAAATGCAGCCTTGGTGAGCAAAAAAAAAGACTTATTTAATTAAAACTAAAAATATAAAAAAAAAAACTTTACTAACCTCAACTTTTGAACAGTAGTATATGTCATACTGTCATGCATTTTTATTTGCCACAAATCAACATCAACTAACAATTAACCATTTTACTGCATTAATTACTCCTAGATAATTTCAGCATTTTTTAAATACTTTTGTAAAATCAAAAGTTGTATTACATTAGGTAATGCACTTGTCAACTTCCGTGAACAATAATATTTTTATTAAGCAACTTTACCAGATAAAAAATGCTGTAAAATCATATTACTCATTCTTAGTTCATGTCAGCTAATGTGAACAAATTAAATTTTATTATTAAACTCCGGTCCAGCTCTTGTGTGGTCGGGTTTTTCAGGACACACACACACGTATACACACACACACACACACACACACACACACAGACAGACTGGTGTTCTAATAAGTTGTAATTTCTGCAGGAGAGCCCAGAGAGATCTCCATCTGTTCAGTGAACACGAGCCGCACTCCACCATGGCTTTTAGCCCTGTCTTACTTATGCAAATATCTTTTGCCTTGAAATCTATTTGGAGTTGCTTGAAGGGGTCCAGAATGTTGTCCTGCTGTCCCACACACACACACGCTCCTGCTGTCTGCCCCAGCGGCCTGCCCCACACCGCCTCTCGTCCGTCATGTGGAAAACTTTTTACCAGCACATACACGCAGACACATGCCCAGAACAACCCCCACTCCCACTCACTGTCTGTCTGTCTCTCATCCTCAGAACACACATATGCTTACTACATAATGCATATTAAATAGTATACATACTGTATATTTCTTGGTTACAAAATTTAATTCTGGCATGCTTTTTAAATTTAAATAATGAAAAACTGAATATTCATTAGCTTTGTCATATTTTATAAATACACACAATTTTTCATCTTTACTACTTTAAAGCAAACTTTTGTCAGTCAAACCCCTTTGATGTAATTCCTGATATTTTAAGTTATTTTAATTTCAATAATTTAACAACACATTCTGAAGTTCAAGTTCTCTGATGTTGGTTGATGGTCACATGATATCCAGGTAAGAAAATAAAATATTTCAGTTTTTATTTTTTTGCTATCTTATAATTGATGAACATTGCAACATTGATACAGTTATTGAACAGAATTGAATGAACATTGATCTGATCTGAATAATGACATTATTGACTTCTGTAGAGCTGCTTTACAGTTGAATATATTTCATAATTTATAAATTTTGCAATATATTGACACTTATTGAACTGAATTAAATAAACACTGAATTAAATTGAGCTGAATTATTGTCTGTAAAGCTGTGTTATTTTAGTATCGAGATAATAGTTTTTATTAATATTTAGAATTTTTGGTTTTTAAATATGCCATTTTTATTAATTTTTGTGTGTGTGTGTCTTTCTGAAACACATTACATTACAGAAATAAAACTGCTTGCTAACTTGGTTTCACATTCAATTTTAGAAGTATGGCTTCATATCTATTTTTCTACATCCCAAGTCCCATTATTATAAAGAGCCCTCTGGACATTCAGCAGTATTCCACAGAATCAAGTCAATGACACATCCTGTGAAGATGACATGAAGATGAGTAGGTACTTCCACTCTCTAGAGTGTTGTGATGTTACGTGTGTGAATCCTCTCTCCTCACAGCTTTCCAGAAACACCCCCGCTGCATCACAGAGAATCAGCTGCCATCTTCAGTGGGGTAAGATGTGTCAGTGTGAAAACCCTCTTCATCTGTGCTCAGTTTCATGCATACAGCTAACCGTGAGTTGCACGTGAGAAAAAGTAATGACATTTTGCATGTAATGGCATTTTTTACATGGCAGGTAACATACATTTTTTCTCATTTATATGAATATTTTTTATTTAAAATGTGTATAGTATTCCCCAGTGATTTAACTTGTGCCACGATATCCACCTTATTTTGCAATGTGGAAAAGATATCCGATTGATATGGCAAAAATCAAATATATTTTTAAATATATATATCAAAATATACAAAAAAGGGCAAAAATATATTTTCTACAATATGTTTCAAAATATTTTATAGAAATATATTTCCTACCAATACATTTTTGGCCTTTTTTAAATGCATTTAAAAATATATTTTGCCCTCCATATATTTCAATCCAACAAAATATGTTAACATATGTCCCATTTAAAGAAAAACTTTATTTGTTGTCTATGTGAACATATAACACATTTGAATAATAATAAATCATGAATAAAGCCTAAATGTAGGTTATGTAAGATTGGATATGTATTTTCTTGTCCCTAAATATATATATTTATATTGTCCCTGAAAAAAATAATTGGCATATGAAGGCTGAAACTAAATATATTTTAAATTTCCAAAAATATATTTCATTCAGCTTCACTGTTTACAACATATATTTAGCATTTATTTAAAATATATTTCGGCCGGAAAAAAGCGATGCGTATATGTCAACGGAAGTCTTACATATATTCAGTTTACATTAAAAATAAAGCCAATAGCACAGATTAACGTGGCGCTGTCACTGGACAGCTTTTTTTTTAGGTCATTTAGAAAAAAAGTACTCAGTATAACTTACATTAGCGTTTTGAGAAGGCAAGACAAAAAATATTTGAGATCAGTCTTGAGAACTTTTTCTTAAAGTGCATCTCTATGATGCCATCTAGTGTGCAGCAAAAAGCTTCTCATATTTACAGGCCTGTTTAACTTCATTGAACAAAAATGCTGACAAAATCTTGAAAACACAGAGTAAAGGCTGAGATGTTAATATGACATATTAATAAATGGCATTGGAACGACTGTCAAAATGTGAAATTTAAATTCATCCAATTTGTGTAGCTAATGTGTCATGAATGGAAATCACATCTTGGTAACATCTCACCAATCATGTTCCAGCATATCATTATTTAAACCCTGGCGACAGACATACAAAATAAAACAAATCTCAGGGATGCCTCAGAGTCAGGCAGCTGTTTTTAAACTTCATGATGTGACTTTCAATGAACAAAGGCTGTTATCAGTTTTGCTCCTTTGTGTCCTGCATATTAAATACTGACATTATAAAAGTTCTCATAATTCAAAATGTACAGACAAACATGTTTTTTCCCAACTGTAAAATAAGTCACAGTATTTTAGTTACGGATTAATCATATAGAAACCTAGATTAATTTGTTACTGCATTTTGAGTGTTTATTCACATATTTCTGACACAGTGTGAGGATTTGGTTGTATATCATACATTATGCTTATGCTGTTTTCTCATATGTTTTATGCTGTTTATAGTTATAGGAAATAAGAAAACCCTAAATGTACAAGTACAAAATCCCCCAATAAGTACTTGTAATTTGAATGTGTGAGGCTTGCCATTGGCTTCCAGTTATTTTACCTGTGCAAAAATAGCCTGTTATCCTGCTTGATACTTATATTTGTTTTTATTTATATATTTGTTACTATATAATTTCAATTCATTAACAGTCATAAACTGGCACACTGGCTTGTTGCGCAAATCGTTTTACCATTTACTACACTTTGTTATAGCTACTTCATTATTTACCTAATAAATCAGAAGTCTTGCACATTCAAAGAAAATATATTTTTGAATGAGTCGCATGTAATTCAGAACTGGTGTGGTGCTGCTCTCTCGTGGCCATATGGAGGAAGTGCAGCAGAAACTCACATGAACAAATCATTTTTTATTACATCGTTTTTAAGTACAGACAAATTGTTCCATCTACATTTAAAGTTCTTAGCAGATGCTTTAGTCAATTCGACTGATAAGACCGAGCAAGTGTCAATTTTCTGAGCAGGTAAAGCTGACATATAAATACAGTACGCCTAAAATGAATCCTTTTGGCTTAATATTTGGGTTATGATTGATCAGTCTATTATTACACTTTTAAATAACATTTATCAGTCATCGATTTACCCGTTATTATCCAAAGTTTATGATGAAATAAAAAGTATGCTCAGACTACTTTGTGATGCTGAAATATTAGCATGCTTACTTACATTGTTGGCGCATTTCCAATTAAACAGAATATTCTATAAATACACAAAACGATAGCAAATGTGCATATGCAGTTGTATGTGCCTGGATATCTCAATCATCTTGCACGACCAGCACGTTTCCTTTAATCTCATATTCGATGGTTCTCCAGTCGAACACGTTTCCTCTCGGCACACGCTGCGCGTGGTTCAAATACAGCGCTTTGATCTGGTTTCCCGTGAGGGCGTGGTCCCACATGTTCAGGTCCGTGAGCTCGCCGGCGAAGCTCTGCACCGCCTCAAAGTCGCCCAGGTGTTTGTCGGGGTCCTGTCCGAGCAGAGCGGTGCCCTGCGGATGGATGCTGTGACCCGGTTTATACAGCTGAAGCGCGCTGCGGCGTCCGTCCACCCAGAAGGCCGTGAGTCCGGTGCGCGAGGCCCAGGTGAGGCACAGGTGAGTCCGGAAGGTGGAGAGAGGCGGCAGGTGGAAAAACGCTCCGTCGCCACTGAGGTAGAAGGACACGCGGCCGTCTCTCTCTCTCCACACGTTGAGCTCGTCGAAGTCAGGCGTCCGGTAGGCGAACAGAATGATCTGACGCTCGCCCTGGAGCTCCGTCGCGACGCGCATGCAGAGCGTGAACGCTGTAAGGCCCAGTGGCTTCTTAGGTGTGAGCTGAACGTAGCTGAAATCAGTCTCGTACGGGAACAGAAGCACTTTACCACCGAGACCCACTGCAAGACCAAACAAAATACTGTAACAAACACAAAACCAGCTCAAACTCCTGCTGCATGAATCTAACATACAGTACCTTCAGTAGCTGCTGGGTTCAGAGAGAGCAGACCGAAGAATAAAACCACTGGCACCAACATCATGCTGCAGGTCTGAAAGAAAAAAGAATAATAATACAACAATTAAGAAGATTAAAATTGTTGTCTTAGTTTGACATATTAATGCCTTATCTCCATTTTCCTGTAAATGAGCACTTTCTAAAAATGGCAAGCTTCTGTTGGTGAATCACAGTTGTCAAGACAACCACAATTCATCCAGAAAATAAGATAAATAAATACATACATAAACATATTAAGACCATTAGGGTTTTTGCATTGCAACATTTTCATGACAAACATATTATCCACAAAAATGACTTTAAAGTGAATATTGTTTTAGTAGGCTATGATGATACATTTGTTAGTTTTATTATGCATGATTTATACTGGTTTTAAATAGGGAAAAGTTTTTGAGGGATTTTATTTATCTATTTTTTTGCATCAGAGTAAATGTAAAAATTGTCCTAATAATTATAAATAAATAATGATAATAATAATGTAATGCATTTTTATATAAAGAATTTTCTGGTGAAAATAGTATTTCTTCATGAGCGTCATCCCAGTCAGGATATGTGTGCCACAACATTATTGTAGTTAGCTAAAACTAAAACTGATAAAAAATAAACAAATAAAATCAGCTGAAGTTTTTTTTTTTGTATATATATATTTTAATTTCATCTAGTTGCCAAGACAACAATTATTAACATATTGAAATGGTACTACATAACTAAAACTGAAATAAAAACACAATTACCAAAACATTAACTAAAAATGAAAACCGTAACTAAAAATAATAACTAATTCAACATATTAAGTAAAACAATACTAGCATCTCAATGATACTAAAATAACACTAGTGTGCAATATAATAATGGAGATGCATTATTATTAATATTACATCATAACATTTAGTATCACAAAGCATTACATTTCAAATGATTGTTTCAGTTTTTCAGTGATTATATAAATGAAATTGTGACAAATGTAATACTTACTGCGTAGCAGAAGGGTGTTTATTTCTGCTTCTGAGGAAAGAAACGCTGCTGAGCCGCTTCCCTCCTTGCACCATGATGACATCAGCTAAACCAACAAAAGATGCTGTGTGAGGATTCACACGATCATGAGGCCAAAAACACAAAGGCCTGGTTTCATAGACAGGGCTTAGACTAAGCCAGGATTAGGCCATAGTTCAATTAGGACATTTAAGTAATTTTTATAAACGTGCCTTAGAAAAAAAACATTACTGGTGTGCATCTTGAGACAAAACAAAGGCACTGATATTATTTAAGATCAGTCAGTGCAAGTTTCTTTCATTTGAAACAGCTCAGACTTACATTTTAGTCTAGGACTAGGCTTAAGCCTGGTCTGTGAAACTGGGGGAAAGATGTTTTCAAATGTCTCTTCCTCTGGATTTCTCGCTCTGTCAAATACAAATAGACAGAGTTGAATTTATAAAATGGCACTATAAAGACATAACCTTTTTTTTTTACATAACATTTTGCCTTTTGTACAATACAGAAATACTCTTTTTAATGTTATTTGAGTTGAGATCACAGAAGCTGTCAATGTGTGTCATATGATTTCATGAAATCGTGGTTGAATAACAGTATAATAATACTTTTAGAATGTTTGAGTAAAGGTTCTGGGAATTTAAAGTTTTCCATATCATCTTGTTTTGCATAAATGTGTGGCTTAAAAGTCTGATATAGATGTTTGAACATATTGCTGGAACTTTATATAAATGCAGACATAACACTTAATCTGTATTTAAAGGGGTCATATGATGCCATTTCAAGTTTTCCTTTCTCTTTGGAGTCTTACAAGCTGTTCGTGAATAGTTTAGGCGGCGCGATGCAACGCGTAAAAAGACAGTACAAGTCATTATAATCCGTAATTATGTTATTATTAACAAATGCCTCGTTTATAATGGATTTTCATGTTTTTGTCTCGTCGCTCCGGGACATGCATCACAGTATGGTAAGGGGCGTAACATCGTAACATTTCCGTCACACGCTTGAGGTATTCGGCCAATCACAATGCACTGGATAGCTGGCCAATCACAGCAAACCTTGCTTTTCAGACCGATGAGCTTTGTAAAAATCGACGCGTTTCAGAAAGGCGGGGCATAGAGGAGAAACAATAATGTACAGTATGTGGAAAATAATGTGTTTTTTGAACCTTAAACCGCATAAACACATTTAATTACACCAAATACACAAAATAATGTTCTTTTTAGCAGCATCATATGACCCCTTTAAGCAATGAGAATATATTTGTTGTTACTCATAACTGAACTGCCCGCGTGTGACCACCAGACAGCAGCAGCGTATCAGACAAATTTCCCTTGTAAATCATCTAAAAATGATCTTAACAACAGCGACATCAGTAGAAGTGATAGGTTTTCTGAGGTCCCGAGAATTGAGGAAAGAAACCACAACAGCCACAGTATTAAAACTACTGACAGGTGAAGTGAATAACATTATATTGTTAAAATAGCACATGTCAAGGCAGCAGGTAAACAGTTAGTTCTTGAATTTAATTTGCTGGAAAGCAGCAAAAATGGGCAAGCGAGTAGATCTGGGTGACTTTGACAAGGGCCAAATAGTAATGGCAAGGCGAGTGGGTTTACAAAAAGCTCAATTTGGCCTCCAAATTCCCCAGATCCCAATCCAATTAAGCATTTATGGGATGTGCTGGACTGACAAATTTGAATCATAGAGGCCCCACCTTGCTTCTTGCAAAACTTCTGCTGCTATTGTCTTGGTGCCAGATACCACAGGACACGTAAAGAGGTCTCATGGAGCTCTTTTGGCAGAAAGAGGTGGACCTACATGATATTAGGCTGGTGGTTTTCATGTCGTGGCTGATGAGTGTATCTATATATTGTATCTTTTCAAATGAACGATATGTGCCTTTATTGCTTTAAGGTCTGTGCTGCTGTTCTGAACTAGCTGTAGTGGCTTGACATTAATGCAGCCTTCACGTGCTATCAGAATTATCGTAAATATGAGTTTCCTCGTCAGAAATTGGAAATTAATGGCCTCTCTAGTCGTATTTACAACTGGGAAACTATAAGATACCTGTGGTTCCGAGTTGATTATTTTATTTTAAGATAATTATTTTATTCTTTTATTTTAAGATAATTTTGATACCCGTGGTTCCAAGTTGGGCGAGCCATACACTTTAAATATGCGGAGGAGAGAAACGTAGCAGTAGTACTGTGAAGTTTTATTCGTTTTTCTCACAACATCTACATTGCTTTCTCCTGCCATTACAGTCATGTATATTTACGTATATAAATAACCATTTGATGCATAATGTATGTATTGAACACAGTAAAAAATAGCATCTATTTGACCAAAATTTAGGAATTGTCATCTAGTTAGCGCTAGATAGCTCTGTGAATGTTTATATGGTTACCAATAAATGGGACGCTACATTTTATCCAAAACCTGTTGGATATTGACTAAATATCTTCTAATCTATACCTTTTAGCTTTAATAAGATTGCCCCAAGAAACAGGCAAGAATGAATAGGCTGTTCACCATGATTTCTGTTCTTTCCAACAGCAAAGCACTTGAACATGACAAACTCATAATTACAACTTCAGAAGTGGGAAGTAGGAAGTTTCCGTGAAGGCAGCATTAATTAGACAAAATATTTATCAAATTATCAGAATTATTGACCACATCCTCCAGAAGTCACATGCATGTATGCTTCAGTAAAAATGTTTAACATTTAATATTTTTCCAAATTATGCACATGCATTGCACTTGTAATGTTCAGAAAAATTATTTATTGGTTAGCTTTTACAGCTTTGTACACTGCGTATGACTGGATACTCGCCAAGACGGGCATTTTGACATAATTTTGTATGTATTTGACCGTTTTAGTGCAGTTAGCCACTAATTTTGGTATTTGTGGCTCATAAGCTGTTTGAGACTGAGCGCGGCTTGTGCACTCCACTAATATAGATCAGTGGTGGTGCGCGCTTTTGGTGTAAGCGCGAAACCTGAGGGAATGACTAAAATAATGCGCAATACAAGCACTATTTAACCGGAGCGAATGAGACGTGTGTGAGAGAGAAGGGGTCATCTGAGAGAAGAGAGAGAGAATGCGCGGTTGACGTTATTGCCTGTGCTGCTGGTAACAAAACGGATCGGCTCGGAATTGGAAAGAAGTGAGACTGACCGACCGATCACCGATCCGGGCTGATCATGAGGAAAATCGGCCGATTCCATCTCTAGTTTAGACGTTACTATTACTTTAATATAAAACAAACAAAAGAGTCTGCAGTGCATCCTCGTGTATGTGTGAAGCACAGTCACAGAGCACTGAGGGCATTTAGAAACTCAGACAGGATGAGCAAGAGAGCGATGCAGAGGAGAAAAGAGGCAGAGAGGAGGTTAGTGGAGGACAGTGTGTGTGTGTGTGTGTGTGTGTGTGTTGCTGACAGCGCTCAAAGAGACTCCAAACACCACACAAGAATCCAGAACGCCCTCAACTGCCCAAGAGATGCGGATTAGCTCTTCCTGATTATCTGCCCTGTCACACTGCCGTCATCCTTCACTCTCTCAAAAGACAAACACAAACACAATGGCAACTCAAAACGAGAGAGTGCACAAATCAGACATCCGTGTTGTCATTCAGACCAATAGCACCATTACAGTCATGTGTATTTATGTATATAAATAACCATTTGATGCATATGTATTGAACACATCGAAAATAGCATTTATTTGACCGAAATTTAAAAATGTTTATATGGTTACCAATGAATGGGACGCTACATTTTATTCAAAACCTGTTGGATATTGACTAAATATCTTCTAATCTATACCTTTTAGCTTTAATAAGATTGCCCCAAGAAACAGGCAAGAATGAATAGGCTGTTCACCATGATTTCTGTTCTTTCCAACAGCAAAGCACTTGAACATGACAAACTCATAATTACAACTTCAGAAGTGGGAAGTAGGAAGTTTCCGTGAAGGCAGCATTAATTAGACAAAATATTTATCAAATTATCAGAATTATTGACCACATCCTCCAGAAGTCACATGCATGTATGCTTCAGTAAAAATGTTTAACATTTAATATTTTTCCAAATTATGCACATGCATTGCACTTGTAATGTTCAGAAAAATTATTTATTGGTTAGCTTTTACAGCTTTGTACACTGCGTATGTGACATTACAACTGATTACAATCAGTTATCTTGAGTCACTTGCACATGACCAATTATCTCATATTTGATGGTGTTCAAGTCAAACACGTTTCCCTTGACATATGTTTCCTGGTTTGAATAAACCGCCTTAATCTGACTGCTGGAGAGAGCATAATCCCACATGTGCACATCTGTAATTTCTCCTACAAAGCTTTGACCTGCGTCAAAGCCACCCACAAATGCATCAGCGTCTTGGCCGAGCAGGCCAATGCCACCAGGACGAATTGAGTGACCTTTTCTATACACCTGGAACAAACTGCGACGTCCATCCACCCAGAAAGCAGTAAGACCAGTTGCAGCGTCCCAGGAGACGCACAGGTGTGTCTGGAAGGTGGAGAGAGGAGGCAGACGGAAAAATGCTGCATCGTCACTAGATCTAATATACAAGGACAAACGGCCGTCAGACTCTCTCCACAGGTTCAGCTCATCGTCATTAACCGTGCGGTAGGTGAACAGAATGATCTCCGTCTCGCCCTGGAGCTCCGTCGCAACTCGCATGCAGAAAGTAAATGCTGTAAGATGCAGTGGCTTTTCAGGAATGAGTTTAACATAGCTGGTATCAGTCTCAGTTGGAAACAAGCACTTTACCACCAAGACCCACTGCAAAAAAAAGAAAAAAAAGAAAGGGGGATGAGGAAAAATCCCACTCGCAATAATCAGGGATCTATTAATGAAAATGTGGTACCTTCAGTAGCCGCTGGTGTCAGACAGAAAAATAAAACCACTGGCACCGACATCTTGCTGCAGGTCTGAATGAAAAAGAGCAAGAAGAGTCATAAAATGATTTACCGTTTAACAGTTGTTTAAATAAGTTTGTCAGCAGATAGGACTGGATTTATGTAATAAAGAAGCTTCATCTTCTAGCTCTGGTAAATATGCAGAAAAAAAACATTACTTCTAGTTTAGTAGATCAATTCTTCGCTTTGTCATTGTTACATTAAATCACATTTAATTAAGCATGAAAGCACTACATCACTTTAAAAGATGTATTACACAAGTATTCAGTGTTCTGCAGGTTTCATCTGAAAGAAGATCAGTTGACCTCAGCTATTTGCCTCCTAGATGGTCATAATCAGAAGTGTCTCCAGTATTTAAATGCATTAGTGATTAAGCTCAGATTCAGGAATGATCCTCCTCACTGTCTTTTTAACATGCAGTGACATGCTGAACGTCATAAACGTTATGGAGCATGTATAGAATTCAGATCACATGTATCAAGAGGTATAGACCTTATTCAGGTTATTGAACTGAAGGTCCATTGTGCACCGTTCACATATCTACTCGGGTGCTCAAGTTCAAGGTGGCAGGTCCAACCAGTGAATCTAATCAATATGCAGGCAAAAGTTCACTTAAAGGGGTCATGTGATGCTGCTAAAAAGAACATTATTTTGTGTATTTGGTGTAATGAAATGTGTTTATGCGGTTTAAGGTTCAAAAAACACATTATTTTCCACATACTGTACATTATTGTTTCTCCTCTATGCCCCGCCTTTCTGAAACGCGTCGATTTTACAAAGCTCATCGGTCTGAAAAAGCGAGGTGTGCTGTGATTGGCCAGCTATCCAGTGCGTTGTGATTGGCCGAATACCTCAAGCGTGTGACGGAAATGTTACGCCCCTCACCATACTGTGATGATGCCCTGTCAGGCCGGAGCGATGATTCAAAAACATGAAAACCCATTATAAACGAGGCATTCGTTGCATCCAGTGGGGACATAATTATGGATTATAATGACTTATACTGTCTTTTTATGCGTTGCGTTGCATCGCGCCGCGTAAAC
>NW_015557091.1:600876-605091 GCF_001515605.1 Sinocyclocheilus anshuiensis | reverse complement strand
CACTCCAAAGAGAAAGGAAAAATTGAAATCGCATCATATGACCCCTTTAACTTACATCAATGCGTTTAAAGTTTATTGAATGAAAATGGGGTGCATAGCAGAACAGAAATATTAGGAAGGGCACCATATAGCCCATTTGTATTATGCTATTTTCTTTACATGAGGTGCATACTTTTTTTTTCAAGCTGTGAACAAAAAAGCAAACATTACTGAAAAATGTCAATATGTACCTTGCAGCCTAGGTGTTAAGAAAGTATGTACATTAACATGTATATTAAGCATAGACTGTATAAAAACATGGATGTAGTGTCCGTGACGTCACCCGTAGTTTTCCGAAGAGCGTTTTTGAAGCTCAAAGTGGGCGGAGCCGACCCGTCGCTATCTTGGCAGCGCGTCACTCCTGGGTAATCGAAAATGGGCAAAGAGGCGGGAGATGGTTGCGGAAACCACACCCACCTAGCTCGATGGTGGTGACAGCAGCGGCAATCCACCTGTCACTCAAGTGGCCACGCCCTTAATCGATTTTATCCTCTTGTTTCTGGAAAATATAACGTAGCGATTCAGTATTTAAACTGTTATTAATAAAAGACGTGGGGCAGCGTTGACAAGTTTCTTTGCTCCTGGATGTGTGAACTGCGCGATATCTGATGTGTGTGTGTGTGTGTGTGTGTCAGTAAACAGCGCATTAATATAGAACAGTAATTAAAGGCTATAATGCACACACCAGCACACCAGTACATGTGGGTGTGCTGTAGGAGCTAGACGACGTATGACGACGTGTGACGTATAGTAGTGGTGTCCCAATTCTTAGGGGAATATTTTCACCCCTACTCCCTGACACTTTGTTTTTTAAGGGACAAGAGGAAGGGGTAGGCGGAGGGGTAGGGGAAGGGGTATAAAATAGAATTGGGATTGGGCCGAAATGGTGCAGCAGTATTTTGAACAGGCTCAGGAGCTGTAGTTGGGCACAGTGGTGTGCGTTCACTCAACAACAGCTCTAGTGGCTAAGTACAGTAGCCTAACTGCATTTGTGTAGGTAATTTCACAACTGCATTAGATTCCAGTTACTTGACCTGCAGGCCGTATGATCGTTCAGACAAACATATACAGATCGATTTTGAAATGCGTCCTGCTAGAGTTCAGATCTATCTGTATGAGTGCGTTAACAGAGCAGGATCATTTTTAGCCATTTAAACCTTTTTTGCTCTGTTCCTCAAATAAAGAGAAATGGATTCAGAAGACAATGCAACACAAGTCATTTGCAATACTGTTTTCTTTTCATAAATGAGTAAGCGGCATTTAAAACTATAAACATATAATATGCACTGTTGCTCGATATTTAATTACAGCTTCAGATGCATGATATTTTCATTTGCTACAAGCAGGACAGACAAGAAGCACTTTCATATATGAAAAGCATTTTAGGGGGCCCAAGACGGTCGCCGACCTTTGCCAAATGGGTAAGTCCGTCCCTGAAAATATTATATATCTAGCATCTAACCTCACGTTTTGACGCCTTGGGAGTGAGAATAGGTTGAAATGACATTTTATGGTGTTCCAATTAAACACAGTTTCCTTTGGTACATATGGTGAGAAACAAAATGTTTGTTTGTTTAAATATGTTTGCCAGAAAGTATAAAATAATGGAATAAAGAAATTTCATCCTCTAGCTGGTAACTATGGAAAAATACAAAAAAATTTCTCCTAGTGTAGTAGATGAGTTCTACTATTACCAAGTATGAAAGTAATACATCACCTTGTTTGTGTCCTAGATCATGAGGAGCGATGTTGACCAGAATTTATTTGCAAAGTGGATTGACCTCAAGTTCATGTTTGAGCCTCTCCACCATCCTTTTTCTGTTTAACCTGTAAAAGAGAAGTTGATGTGTCCTGCAGTGACATTCAGTGCATGCAGTTTTTATAGACTCGTTTAATAAAAGACTATACAGGAACACATGCTCCATTCCTGTATTAGAGTAAAATAATAATCCACAGAACTGCAAAAAAGCTAAATAAACATTTAAATGAGGAAACACTTTCATAAAAGGTGACCAGATACAGCATTTCATAACTATTTATTCATTGTACATTCACGTTAATTTCATATCTTGATGTTCCACAACTTGCAAAGAAAATTTTTGTGTTTTTGATATTATGATGATGTTATTAGTGTTTAGATTTCTTATACACAGGAAAACTGAAAAGCTCATAAACATTAAGGCACTTCAGAAGAAACATGTAACACATATACAATTATTTTTAGTTATTATTCCATATACTTTTCTTTTAAAGGAATTTGATGAGAAATATTTGAGTCTATATTGAGATCTCTGATGTTTGGTTGAAGCTGTTGGTATCACGGCAAATCTGAACACAGTTTGAGAAAACAGCCAGTAGATCATTTTCCACATTTTTTCCAAATGTTGCACATGCACTGCAGTTGTAATGCTCAGAAAATGTTTATTGGTTAGCCTTTAAAGCTTTGTACACTGTGTATGTGACATTAAGACTGATCATAATTAGTTATCATGATTAATTAATGACTTGCACATCACCTCTAATGTCATAAAGTGTGGCATTCCAGTCAAACACATTTCACTTCAGTTCCTGGTTTGAATGAACTGCAAATTATTGGTCATCCAATCTTTTACATTTTTAACACACTCTGTTAGCTTCGATAATTTAGATGCTAGTGACATGTGCACATCTGTAATTTCTCCTACAAAACACTGATCCCAGTAAAAGGTGCTCACATATGCATCAGGATCCTGGGCGAGCAGGACGGTGCCACCAGGACGAATTGAGTGACCTTTTCTATAGATCTTGAACAAATTGCGACGTCCATCCACCCAGAAGGCAGAAAGTCCAGTTGCAGAGTCCCAGGTGACGCACAGGTGAGTCTGGAAGGTGGAGAGAGGAGGCAGACTGAAAAGTGCTCCATCTTCACTAGACTGAATATACAAAGACAAACGACCATCTTTCTCTCTCCACACGTTGAGTTCATCAACCTCGGGTGTGCGGTAGCCGGTAGGCGAGCAGAACAATTTCCCTCCAGCTTGCCTCCATTGCAACATGCATGCACAGAGTAAATGCTGAAAGACTCAGTGGCTTTTCAGGAGTGAGTTCGACAAAGCTGGTGTTAGTCTTGGTTGGAAAAAGAAGCACTTTACCACCAAGACCCACTGCAAGACAAAATCACAATAAACAAATGCATCCATGATGAACAAAATCCTACTCACGAAAATCCATGTGATCTATTAATAAAACGATACCTTCAGTAGCCGCTGGTGTCCGAGAGAGCAGACAGAAAAATAAAACCAACATCTTGCTGCAGGTCTGAAGAAGAATAAAATTAGTGCACTGTTTGTATAAATATGCTCGCCAGCAAGTAGGACTGGATTTAAATAATGAAATAAAGAAATTCTATCCTCTGACTGGTAAACATTAGACCTAGTTCAGTAGATCAATTCTCAATCAATGCCTCAGTGTCATATTAAATCACACAATTTATAAGCATTAAAGTAGTTATTTTTCAGAAGTCAAAGACACAGAAAGTTAATGCAATGTTTAAGCAGGTCTAATCTGAGTGAAGAGCTGCTTGATAGTCGTGAACTGGAAGGTCTTGAGTATTGAAATGCTGCAGGGATTGAGCTCAGACTGAAGAATGATCCTCCCCACCATCTTTTCTAACATGCAGCGACTCGCTAAACATCATAAACAACATTTTTCGTTTTTATAGACTCATTTCATGAGAGATTATATAGAATGTGTACTTTCATACATAACTATAAAATGACACACTGAAGGCCTATTTAAATTAATTACATAAAAGGTAATTAAAATGGTGAAATACTTTGAAGAAATGTGTCATTGTACAGTCAAATAAATCTTAATGTTCCAAAGCTATATATATATATATTTTTTTTTACATTATAATAATAACAATAACATTTTCTAGTGTTTGGACTCAATATGCTCTTCAGACCAAAGAAATAATGTTTTATTAACATTTTTTGAAAAATACCCAGATAAAAAATGTAAATACTCAGAGGTCATTTTTTCATAGCCTTTAATGAAGAACTGAACTACAATCCCATATAACATTGTGAATAATATAATAATTATATAAATTACACTATTGATTTAAAGTTGATTATAATTTAGGGCTGTCAAATCTTGATTAATCACATCCAAAATAAATAAATATAATATATT
>NW_015557091.1:594181-600599 GCF_001515605.1 Sinocyclocheilus anshuiensis | reverse complement strand
GATTAATCACATCCAAAATAAATAAATATAATGTTTGTATATATATATATATATATATATATAACTAAATCATATATAAATATGAATTATTATATATACATGTAAATATTTTTTAAGATATACATGTGTATACGTGTATTACTATATACTTAGTTATACACAGTAAACACACATATATTATTATTACTTTTATTTTGGAGGCGATTGATTTGGCAGACCTATTATAATTATAGTTACAACATAGTTTAAGTTACAATGATATACAAGTTGACTTGTTTGTGACACTGGCAGTGCTTTATGGGAGTGGGCAATCACTGTGGAGCTCCAATTCTCTGATTGGTAGATATTTCTCTGCAGGATTATGGGTAGTGTAGTTCTTCACCTGGAATTTGGCTGTTAACCTGCACAGACACTGCAGATATAATGCAGAGAAAACTATTTATTTCTTAGCCCTTACGGCTTTGTAAATCATTAAAACAGATGAACAGATTATAGAGGTTGACACAAATGTGTGACGTTACACCTGATCAGAATCAGTTATCTTTCACCACTAGCACATTTCCATTAATCTCATATTTAATGGTGTTCCAGTCAAACACGTTTCCTTTCGGCACAGACCGTTCCTGGTTTGAATAAACTGCCTTAATCTGACTGCCTGAGAGAACATGATCCCACATTTTCACATCTGTAATTTCACCTACAAAGCTCTGCTTCGCTTCAAAGGCACCCAGGTAGTTATCAGGGTCTTGGCCGAGCAGGACGGTGCCACCAGGACGAACTGAGTGACCTTTTCTATATAGCTGGAATGAGCTGCGATGTCCATCCACCCAAAAGGCAGAAAGACCAGTCTCAGAGTCCCAGGTGATGCACAGGTGAGTCCGGAAGGTGGAGATAGGAGGCAGGTAGAAAAGCGCTCCATTGCCGCTGAGGTAGAAGGACAAACGGCCATCTTTCTCTCTCCACACATTGAGCTCGTCATAGTTCTGTGTGCGGTAGGCGAACAGAATTGAATGAGCTGCGATGTCCATCCACCCAAAAGGCAGAAAGACCAGTCTCAGAGTCCCAGGTGATGCACAGGTGAGTCCGGAAGGTGGAGAGAGGAGGCAGGTAGAAAAGCGCTCCATTGCCGCTGAGGTAGAAGGACAAATGGCCATCTTTCTCTCTCCACACATTGAGCTCGTCATAGTTCTGTGTGCGGTAGGCGAACAGAATGATCTCCCTCTCGCCCTGGAGCTCCGTCGCAACTCGCATGCAGAGAGTAAATGCTGAAAGACTCAGTGGCTTTTCAGGAGTGAGTTTAACATAGCTGGAGTCAGTCTCGGTTGGAAACAGAAGCACTTTAACACCGAGACCCACTGCAAGACAAAACCAACAGACATTTACAACAGACAAGTGAAATCCTGCTTGCAATAATCTTTATTTGATCTATTACTGTAAAACGTGTTACCTTCAGTAGCCGCTGGTGTCAGAGAGAAGAGAGAGAAAAATAAAACCATTGGTAACATCTTACTGCAGGTCTGAAGGAAAAAGTGCATAAGAAAATCAATTAGTCCTTTTAGCAGACAAATTCTCAACTACTTTGTAAATTGTTTTTAACAACAGTTTATTCCTATTAAGTGTTAAATTACTTTTTAGAGACAAAGGCACAAAATCTTCAAAGAATACCTACGATGTTTAACCAGTGTTATCAATGAGAAGGTCACTTCAGATCAGCTGTTTGTCTCCTAGATGCTCCTGACCAGGAGTGTCTCGAGTATTTATTAGCAGAATGGGTTGTTACGTCTAAGACGTATTGTATGCTGTGGATGTGTTCCTGTTGTCTCCTCTCTACCAGGATTGGTCCAAGGCTTAATGAGAGACTGCTGGTGGGTGGACCAGAGACGAGACCTGTACTATAAATTCCCCCGGATCTCGCTGTAGGGCACTCTCACTCGTGCTCTCATTCTTGCTGTCACTCTGACTGCCACTTTTTATGCTCTCTATGATCATTGCTCTGTATGTCTCTCTTTGATTAATCATGCTTGCTCCGGTGTTAAACCTGTGTGTTAAGCTCTAGTGAAAATGCTGTGAGATCTCAAGTGTATGTTCTAACAGAGTGCTGTTAGCTCCATGTGTTGTGAGAGCCTTATGTCTTGAACTTTGATGTTCCACTGTTCATGTTTGTAAGCCACATGTGAGGCCGTACGGGGCGAGTGCCTTATTTGTTTTTATAGGCCACTCAGCCATTACCCTTTTCTCCTGTTTTTGGGTAGACAAGGAGTGAGGTTATATTGTTGTATTTTGGTTTCTTTATTTTGATGCACAGGGAAGTTAGTTTCTTTAATGGGAAGTTAGAGTGTTGTTTGTTTATTGTTTTGGCATTTGTTCACCCCTGATAATTTGCCTCAGTTTCTTTAATTTGTTTATTTTCGTGTGATGATTGTTTGTACTCTCTCCAAAACTGCTACCGCACGAAAAGATTGATCAGAAGATCAACTAAGATAATTAAAATGAATATTTAAACAGCCATTCATTGTGTCGTTTATGTTGCGGTCCCGACCTAGACCGGGGCCGTAACAGGGTTGAGCCCAGATTCAGTTAAGATCCTCTTTTTATTTTAGAAAACCTTTTTTTTAAATTTTTTTTTTATTAGTTTAACCTGTAGAAGGAAGATGACGTGTCCTGCAGTGACATTGCTTGCAGTTTTTTTTTTTTTTTGTTTTTAGATTCGTTTAATGACAGACTAAGCATGTATATTTATTCTATAAAATGTATAAGTATAATGACTCATTATACTCACCAGATCAATACGGTCATGTTTTATGAAAAATACCCAGATGAACATTTAAATGCTTAGCAGTCACTCTTTCATAGTCTCATTTAGAGACATTTTGACATCTTCTGAAACTAGAGGTGACAAATGTTTCTTAGGCTTTAGACTTGCTCTCCATTGCTGTTCAGGAGAATTAGTTGAGTCATTAGAGATTTGGTTTGTGATTTTTCTGTCCTACCATCAGACATGAAGCTAAATGCCACTTTACAGACATCAGAAGCAAAAAAAGAGAGTGTGAGCTGAGAGTGAACCGGGGAAACAGAGGATTCAGTGTTAAGGCGATGAAAGAGGGATTGAGTCTCTGCTGTGACTGTGTGACTGTGTTGAGCGTTTGTCTCTCAGAGGGAGAGATGCTGAACGCACCATGATGCTGGAAGTTGCTGTTGGGTACCGAAAACAGACCAGGTACAAGAAATCAGTTTATTCTTTTCTTTCATTACATTGGGTTTCTTTGCGTAGTTTGTAGTTGTTTTGTTAGGGTTGTAGTTTGGGGTCTGCTAATGTTCTGCTTTAACCACTGTACTTTTTTGAACACTGTTTAAAAATGAGAATACGGTCTTATTTAACACAGCACTGCAGTCTTTATGGCTCTAAATCAGGTTGTTGTGGTGTATGTGATCGGCTGTTTGTAGTCTCAAACGTTTGGGGTTGGGTTTTTTTTTTTTTTTTTTGAAAGATATTAATACTTTTTATTCAACAATAATCAAATGTGACAGTAAAGACAATTACATTTCAAATGACAATTATGTTACAAAAGATTTCTATTTCGAATAAGTGCTGTTCTTATGAACTTTCTATTCAAAGAATCCTAAAAATGTCTGATTTCAACAAATATTTAGCACCACAATGTTTTCAACATTTTATAATCAGAAATGTTTCTTGAGCATATCAGAATGAAGACACTGAAGTAATGATGCTGAAAATTCAGCTTTGCATCACAGGAATCACAGGCATTTAAAAATATATATTCAAATAGAAAAGTGATTTTTTTATATTGTAATAATACTTAAGAACATTTACTGTTTTACTGTGTTTTTGATCAAATAAAAGCAGCCTTGGTGAGCAGAAGTGACACCTTTCCAAAAAAAAAAAAAAAAGTACAGACCGTCTGGATTTGAAAATTATTTCAGTAGCGACATAGAAATTGTGAAACATAATTTCTGTAGCAAACCTCATCTGTTCATATAATCATCATATAATATGAAAGATCTTTTCCACTTATCCAGACATGACACAGTAGAGCAACAGTAGAGCAACAGTACTATCTTCTCCTGTCTAAAATTCCTCTCCATATACTGTAACTGTATATTAAGCATCAAATAAACTTTTATTGACTTTGGTTTTGTGCCACTGAGCAATTTTTGCTCTTTGCTGGAAAATGATCACACTGCATCTGGTGTCGGATTCACAAATCTGAAGTAAGAAGTTAAGAAGTTATTTTTGCAACTTTATAGGAACAGACTCTCAAACACCCCAGCAATTTTTTGTCTTTAGAACAATCTTTGGAAAAAAATATAAGAACATTTTAAAGATACATTTGAGAATGCAAAATATTCTTAACTTTATACTTCAGTTAGAAAATTTATTAAAGAATAATTTTATTAAAAATGTTTTGTGATCTGGCCCCTGGTTACGAAATGATGTAATCTGCAATAATAATCATTACCACAACCTTTCGAAAGAACTGTTATCTTCATACACAAGCTAGAATATTGTGGACATCCTGTCCAGATCGCCAGTGAGCATTGCTCAATAAGTGACTGTTGTCTTGTTCATGAGGCCTCTAACAGTTCATGCTTTGTTTTTTTCAGGCTCTATTTCTATGTGTTCTGCACAACAGACATTATGCAACCATTTCTCAGACACTCACACACACTCCTACACCTCAAAAACTTAATGTCCACAAGTATTCATGCATTCTTGCTGTCCCTTTCTTTAATGTACATAATATTTAAAAAATACAACAAAAATGCTACAGTAAAAACCTGTTAATTTTTAAAATAAGTTACCAGACATTGTAAAATTATGAAAAATAATATTAGATCTACTATTACAACATTTTACTGTAAAATATTTTGTGAATAATTTTTTGGTTAAAAGTATTACGTATCTTATAATTTATGGTGATAATCTATATTACATTCAACAACACAATGCATGTATTTTCACAGAAAAACATTGCTTAGATGAAATATCACATTTTATAAGATATTATTTCCATATTTATATTTCTTATTTTTTTCATCGGTTATGTACATTTGACTGTTTTAAAATACTGTAATGCCTCCCATAATGCCTGAAACGTTGCCTTATCTTGAATTTCTGGCAACCACAGCTGCCAGGGTTCCTGTAGAGCAGCTGTACTGCCCAGTAGCAACTGTGATCATTCATTCTTCTAATTCTACTCTCTCTCATTCACGTACTCTATGAACCCGTCCAATGGTCAGAGCAAAACAGCTGTTATGTGTCACTCCAAGTTATGGGTCAGCAGCACCCAGAATAGCATGAAGACAGACTCCTGCAACACTTTTTAAGCTCTTCTATTAAGTTTGCAAGGATATCGATCATATCTGGAGCACTTTACTGAAATCCTGAAGCTTGGTTAGTACTTAATCTGCAGAGTTTGAAACTTGCATGTAGTGAGCTTCTGAACTAACACCACATGTTATGACTTACTTGTGATTACTTTGTTCTTTGCATGAGAATTTTTAATTAGTGAAGTCTATTGCTCATACTTAGAGTTTGTGATTTGAACAAGCTCTTAACCATTAGCATTAAACTTCAGGGTGTGAGTTGTCCTGCAGCGTTTGTGCTTCAGACATGAATGAGTACTCAAATCATGTGTCTTGTTGAGGAAAGCTGTGTTTGGCTTACAATTTCCACCTGGTGAACGATTAGAGACTTGGGCGTGGACTCTTTTGACTTGCGTATAGCAACACACTCACAACCACTCAAAACACCCCAGCAACTAGGGCTGCACGATAAATCGAAATGGAATCGAGATCGCAACAAAATGCGCATGATAATCGCATTCGATTAATCGTGCAGCCCTACCAGCAACCGCAAAGAAACACAATAACAACCATTCTAAACACCCCAGCAACCACATAGCAACACTCACAGCCACTTAAAACACCCCAGCAACCGCATAGAAACAAACTAACAACCACTCTAAACACCCCAGCAACCGCAGGGCAACACTCAGAACCACTCAACACACCCCAACAACTGCATAGCAACACTTTTTACAAGTCAAAACACTCCAGGAACCTCATAGAGCACTAGCAACCACTCAAAACACCACAGCAACCGCATGCCAACACTCACAGTCACTCAGAACACCCCAGCAACCACATAAGCAACACACTCACAGCCACTCAAAACACCCAGGCAACCACATAGCAACACACACACACTCACAACCACTCAGAACACCCCAGCAACCGCATAGCAACACACTCACAACCATTCAGAACACCCCAGCAACCGCACAGCAACACACTCACAACCATTCAGAACACCCCAGCAATCGCACAGCAACACACTCACAACCACTCAGAACACCCCAACAACCGCACAGCAACACACTCACAACCACTCAGAACA
>NW_015557091.1:586363-594015 GCF_001515605.1 Sinocyclocheilus anshuiensis | reverse complement strand
CACAACCACTCAGAACACCCCAGCAACCGCACAGCAACACACCCACAACCAGTCAGAACACCCCAGCAACCGCACAGCAACACACCCACAACCACTCAGAACACCCCAGCAACCGCACAGCAACACACCCACAACCACTCAGAACACCCCAGCAACCGCACAGCAACACACCCACAACCACTCAGAACACCCCAGCAACCGCACAGCAACACACCCACAACCACTCAGAACACCCCAGCAACCGCACAGCAACACACCCACAACCATTCAGAACACCCCAGCAACCGCACAGCAACACACCCACAACCATTCAGAACACCCCAGCAACCGCACAGCAACACACTCACAACTACTCAAAACATCTCAGCAACTCACTTAAAACACTCTGAAGACTTCAGCTTTGACTTTTGCACAAGAAAGCAGCACTCACATTTTCTATAAATGTAAAAATCTAGTTTGCATCAGTTCAATAGCTCTGTTATTCGGATAAATGACCAAAGAATGTCAGTGGGAATAAAGGAATGACGTGAACAAAAAATGGAATGGACTTTCTCAACAATCAGCGTACAGTGCTGGCAGCAGTGGTTTTCAGAGAAGAGAGAGGCTGTCAGAATGTATGAGGTCTATGTACACACTACAGCAGCTAGAGAACACATGCTACAGCGTGTGAGACTGTGAGATGAGCAACTTATTGAGCAACTGTGGTCAAACATGACTTAGCATCTGACTGAATGTTATGAAATAAGGCGACTGATTAAGAAAAGCAGAAGTGTGTCTGTAAACGATGACACCTTGACGAGCCACAGTTGCTCAATAAATAACTTAAAACCAATATTTTCACAATTTCACCCCTAAAATGTAATCTATTTTTAATTATTTTATTTATATTTAAATTACATTTTTCTGTATTTATACTTTTTGAGAAAGATATTACATATAAATACACATTTATCTATTATAATTTATAAAAAAATATAAAATATAAATAAATCTTGAATTAAATAATAGGCTAACATTATACTAAAGCCAAAATAAACAATATAAATATTTTCTGTAAATTATTCACCTACTATGAGAAACATTGCCATTTATATCCTATTTATTTTTACAGGGCTTTCCAAAACAGTTTTACAGACAAAAGTGCTTTTACAACCTCCAACGAGCAGCTGAAGATCAGGAGAAAGTAGAAAACTCACAAAACAACGCATAAACAAACAACTATTGAAAAAAAAAAACAATTCTAATGGACAGGTCTGCATTACCAACGCAGTTAGTAAATATGGAAAATACAGTATGTATAAGCAGCTCTAAACGAAGAACTGGAGTGCTTCCCAGAAGCCCTGCAATGTGGGCAAGCCTTCCTAAAACCTGATATTGAGCCAGTGATGGACTGGCAGCACTAATATCTCAATGAATCAAAACTCAATGTGTCCTTTGACTATAAAATAGCAAAGTCTGCTAACCTGAACATCTCGATGATTATTGATGCTTTGATCCATTGCTGTTGTCTAGGATGGAGGATCAGGACAGGGTCAGTCAGGCCTCCAGCAGCGCCACAGTGTCCTTTCTGCCGATCAGAGACCAGGTGAATCACATACACATATGGACCAACACACACGACTACATATTTCAAACCCACTGACTGTGTGATTATATACGTCCAGTGTCATGAAAAAGTGCAGACGTTTGGAAAGAGATGTCAAGCGGTGAAGAGAGACCCTAACTGTCCTGTGGTGATCAGAGGATGGCTGTACAAGAGGGTAACGATTAGAGCACAATACTGACCATCTGTGTGTCTGTCTATGGCAGCATCACCAGATTATGATAGATAATGACAAGAAATATTTGACAAATATCTAGTTTAAAAATCTTTTTTGCTTCAAATAACAAGATTTTTTTAATGTAATGTTTGTATATTGGTTTCATATATTATGAAAAACATTTACTCCATTTTTTTTACATAAATAAGTTCTAAAGTACTAAAATTAATGAAAAATAAAACTGAAATAGTTAAAGTTATATAGAAATATTTAAAAAATAAAATGACAAAAGCACATAACAAAATTACTAAAAATAAAAAAAATTAAATTAAAATGAAAAATGAAGTAAAAAACGCATTCAAAATATTATGAAATACTATAATAGTATATAAATACTATAATAACATATTTTAGCCAATATCATTCATTTATAAAGCATAAAAATGATCTGATAATTTAAGAGATTTACTGACCTTTACAGTCTTTAAGGTCTGCAGGGGTCTGTGATGTCATTTCCTGTTTTATATTTTTATGTCATTTCCACCTTCCATTTATTTTACTTTAAACCCCACAATAAATAAATAAATAAATAAAGTAAAAAAAAAAAAGCCTCTATTATTATAAAGGTAAAACTATTTCTATGTGATTGTCTTATATATATATATATATATATATAACTTAAAATAAATGTTTTAAAGTGCAGTCATTTTCCATTTCAAAAAGAATGAAATGACAATTTTCCTCTTTAGATATTTAAGTCTTATTCCCTGAAATCCCTGAAATCCCTCTCTAAACCTCTCTCTCCAGACAGCCGTGAGGAGTCTGTTCTGGGCAGTATTCCTCTTCCCAGCTACAGGATTCTCTACTGCTCCCCTAGAGAGTGCAGGAACCGCAAATATGCATTCAAGGTGAGAGTGGACATCTTTTGGAGCTCCTAAATCTAAATGTACATATAGTCTCATTGTACACTTGTGCCTGTAGGTTGTTCATCAGGGGATGCGGCCGTACATCATGAGCGCTGAAACCCAGGAGGACATGTTGGGTTGGGTCAGGGCTCTCAGCCAATCAGCAAGCATGGAGGCTGATGACATCATCAACAGGTGAACCTAAGCTCTCAATCTAGAATCGCTCTACATGTATGGAATCTGCAATTCACTTTAATGACTCTTCTCGTTCTTTAGACGCTGTGCCAGTTTTCAGGACTTCACTCAGATGGGAGATAACGCTGAAACCATGGAGCTCCAGCACACGGCCATGTTTCCACAACGAAACGCCCAGACCACAACAAAACTGAGCAGGGTGCAGACAGAACCGACTCTACTGGATCAAGACATGATGGGAATTAAAATGAAGACACCAGAGCTGAGAGGAAGACTTGAGAGCAGACCAATGTAAATGATCTGAGATGCTTCAGAATGATACAGAATGAAGGACCTTGAAAGAGTCTTCATGGCCTTTTCTACTTAAATATAACTTACACATTTGTAGCATTTAAATTGAAGTTAGTCAAGGTCAGTCAAGGGTTCTTATGCCAAAACAGCCATAATTTAGCTTTGATTACCACTTTCTAATGGTCATCTGTTGTTGTTGTTACTGCCCTCTTAAGAACTCTCTATACAAATTAGTTGTTCTAAACTGGTGAGTGTTATTGAAACCAGATGAGAACCTTTTCTAAGTGACCTCTGTGTTTTTTAAGACTGGATAATCTCTTTCCATAAATAACAAGGCTTTTCCACTTGGTCCATTATCAGTGGTGCCATCCTGTTCTTCAATAACAGCCTCTCTGCAAATACCTGCAAGTTGCAACTTGCAACACATTGCGAACGATTTTCACAAAACAGTCCACAAAGCATTAAGATCAGCTCTCTTTCTCTCTGTCAGTGCACCTGAAGCTACTGAGCATTCTCAGCGTTTGTTGAACGCAGATGAGGAACCTCTTTGCTTCCTACATCCGAAAGCAGCCTTCAAGCAGCCTCCTTTTCCCAGAGATCAGTATGGGTCACTGTGCCACAGTAATATGGGCAGAGCGGACGGTTGGCCCTTGGATAACTGCTCGAGTGCTCCAATGTCACCCTGCTTCTACACAGAGAGGGGACATCTGCTCGACAAGGTGAGAATAAAGAATATATGCAAATGTGCTGATACTGTGCAAAAATACACACTTTCTTTAACTGTCTGTCTGTGTTTCAGTCCGAGTTTCCATGTTCTGTGTGCTACTGTTCCAACTACCAGACAGCAGAACACATGACAATGTGCAAGGTAAGACAAATCTGTGACAATAAATTCATGTTATCAATGTTTCAAAGTGAATTTTCCATGCAATACAGCAAATACAAAATTCCTCATTTGTGATCGGACATCCTGTTTAATTTCTGCAAAATAGATCTTTTAAACAGTTTGAAAAGACAATTTTGTAACACTATCACGTGGTCTCGTCATTTTAAATATTGCTCTAAAATGTTACAGTAAAGCCACATGTAGGCACATATTGCAGTTTATTAGATTTTTTTTCATGCCAGTTTTTTTCCAGCCATGATTCAGCACATAAATGTCATTTAGAACATACTGTAGAAGTCATTGAAATTGCATTTTCAAAACAAGATTACTGGAGTGTTTTACAAGAAAATTATATTTCACTTAACTTCAAAATTTCAAGTTTAATTCAAGGTGTTACAAGGTGTGAAAATTGTTTCTACACTATTTTTACACCATTATTTACTTCCTGTTGCTCCAGGCAGGTAAATCAGACATCCTCATGGAGAGAGAAATACAACCAATCAGAGATCTGGAAAACGATACAGATGTGAGTGCACTATAATGTGTGTGTTTGTGAGAATTCATAATAAAGTTAAGAATATTTTGTATACCTTTGGGGCTTGAAATAGTCAAGTTGGAGGTTATAAGAGGCTGTATGTTCTTAAGAAAATTTTGTAAGAAATGCACCTCTTTCTTAAGAACATTTCCGTTAATCCAGCCTAGTGTTAGTTTAGCATCCTCAATATACTATTATAGTTTTTATAAATATTTTGAATTCATTTTTATTTAAAAAAATCTGTTTTCAGTTTAATTTGAAAGTTTTAGTAATTTTGTTGTGTGTTTTTGTCATTTGTTTAGTTTTAAATTTTACAATTTTTAAAATTTAAATTTAAATTGTATTAATTTAATAAAATTTTATTGCAGTTTTAGTTTTATTAATTTTAGTACTTCAACTTAAAACTTAACGAAAATGAGAAATACCAAAGCTACTAACAGAAATAAAATACATTTGTTTCTGTTTTTTTTTAATTGTATTTCAATTAATGTATTTTAATTAGCGCTGTCAAACGATTAATCGCGATTAATCGCATTCAAAATAAAAAAGTTTTTGTTTACAACACACATACAGTATATATTTTGAAAATATTTACATGTGTATATTCATATTCTTATATTTTATATAATTTATAAATATATTTAATATATAAACACAACATTTTTCTTAAATATATACATGCATATTATATATATATATATATTATGTAAACAAAAACTTTTATTTTGGGTGTGATTAATCGCGATTAATCGTTTGACAGCACTAATTTGAATAGTTTAGTTAACTATAATAACCCTGATCCAGAGCCTAGAGCTTGTGTCAGGCTTTGAATCCTTGCCTTCCTGTCGTTCAGGTGGTTCTCACTCGTCTGTGTGGTTGTGATAAACTGCTGCAGTCCGTCTCTATGCAGCTGGCTCAGTTACAGGCAGATAAGGTTGGTCGCACAAACAGATCACATACACTGAAATCATGCAGATAAAAACACCTCACAAGCATTCCTGCCTGCTCTCTCCTTTTCTTTAGAAAAGCATTGAGTATGCTTTAGAAATCAAATGGCTGGGCATGGAAGACAGACTTCTTGGAGAGCAGGAAGTATGCCAGAAGGCTTTGTTTCAGGAGGAGCTGGTTACACTCAGAGCCAGAATATGTGATTTGTCATCGGTACAGTACTGTGTGTATGTGTGTGCTAAGGTTTCACGATTAAATAAAACCAAGATAGCAATATGACTTGGTGAAATAAACTGCAAAGGCTGTGTGTTTCAGAGTGAAGCACAGCACAGTGTTCATTTACATGCAAGCAGCTCATGATCCACCGGTGTTTTCAGCTCTGAGCTTGAGTCACTTTAACATGCATTTGGGAACGCAACACGAGCCAACCATCTTCCCAAACTTGTAATGAGAAGCGCTTATCAACAAGAGAAGTTTTAAGCTTTATCAAAATCAAGTTTGATGGTTTAACATTTGAAAAGCTGAAATTAAGACAGCCATAAATATTAGTATTGTAAGTTTACAGTTGTAAAATAAAATAAAATTATTTTTCTTAAATACTTGTATCTTTTATTTAGCGGTGAAATAATACAATATTTTTTGTTTTGTTTTTATTTAGTCATTTTTATATTTGTATTTAGCACTACTCCTACTACTACTACTAATTATTATTATTATTATTATTATTTATTATTTTACAGCAATATTGATATATCATCACAAAATGTTACAGACCTACAAACAAGCGATTTTTAACTGCATTTTAAATTCGATTTTTCTCTTCAATTCGTGCAGCACTATTTTGTGCTTATCGTCAAGCCCTGTGTATATTTTGTACAGACTTAATTTTGTTTTGGCAAGTATTTAATTATCTTAGACAGAGAAATAAATGTTAATTTATGCAACAGAGATTATACAATTCAGTGCTTTTACGCAGTTAAACTATCGGTTTGTTATATCTGCCTTTTTCATACTATAACCAATAAGTTGATGGTTTTAAATTGACCATAAATCAGCCGATATATAACATATATGCATCATTTCATGCATGTTATTAATGTATGAATCAGACCTACTAAAGCAATGTCTCTTTTCTTCAGGAGATGGACAGATTGTGGAGTGATTATGAACGGATGGAGAGTGAGCTGTCCGTTTTCCATTCTCACCTCCAACACATCCTTCACTTTGGAGCGCCGCAGGTAATGCACACAAACACTTAAGTGACGCTCTGCTTAAATTACTGTTCATACAGAAACATCAGTACTGTAAACTGTCAGGTTATAAGCATTAAAATGGAATTTCTTTATTTCTTTGGGATAGTGTGGCATAGTGGTTAAAGATATGGACCAGTAATCAAAAGTTTAAAAGTTGTAAGTCACTTTAGATGAATGCATCTGCTAAATGACTACTTAAAGATTTCAATCCAAACTCCATAACAGGAGCAGATTCAGGCACAGAGGCAGCTCTGGATGATGGAGGATATCTTGTGCGGTTTGAGGGTGAACAAGAACCGCTTTATGGCCTTACTGGGTCTACAGAGGCAGGGTGGTGAGTAAATGTATCAGTCTGTGTCAAAGTGCATTCATTTTAGTATGCATACCTAAATAGTCTTCTCATTCTATCCTCCAGTTCCTCAGCCAAAGCCCGTTTCCTACTTTGAGGGCGAGTTAGGAGGCCTCAACATGGTAATGAGATGCACTTCACTCCATTTTCAGGAAGTTAACAATAACGTTGCCTCAAATCACCAATTCTTAATAAAAAAATGAATAACTTTTAGTAGCTTAGTCTTGAGTCTTAACCAGTAGACCACATCACTGCTAAATCGATACCAAATCGCCTTGGAGCAACTTGTGTTTAAAGGCACACATGCAGAACCATGAGGGATTGTAAAATTTTAACCTACAATTTATCAGCTGACAGCTACCAGCCTTATTCTTTAGCCACTTTACTAGTTGGGCTGGGTATCACCAACCACAATCTCACAATTGGATCATGATTTAAACTGTGGCTAACATGTGAGAGAGTGAATCAGCTGCATCAATCTCTCTTGATATGCAACAAAAAGAAGCAACATTTATGCATTAATAGGACTG